>NC_138656.1:102447098-103047098 GCF_964273445.1 Streptopelia decaocto | reverse complement strand
TAATTTATCCTAGAATAGGTAGATAAAGTAATTTTCTTCAGTATGATACAAGAAAAATGTTTATGTCTGCCCAAGTCACTGATTCCCAAACTACAGGTCACAGTTGTGGGCAATTAGGATTAGCAGTTTCGTGAGCCCCACAGAAATGTGATAGGCAGTGGGGAGGGTGGTGGGAAAAGCAACAACAAGAAAAACACAGAGCTTAGGAATCATTGATCTAACATACATACCATGCCTTCCAAAACTCAAAAGAGCACTGCCATAAACAGGGAGTGCTTCTCCTGGTTCTGTTGCCCACCAAACCCCAGCTTGAGTTAAGGCAGCTCAAAGTCTGATCCAGCGCCTTCCTGGTGGCTCCAGTAGTTGGAACATCCTCTGAGCACAGAAAGACCATGAGGACCAGATCATTCTTCCACTTCTCACCTGTCTTCATTCATTGTTGTCTAATCCTTTTCCCCAGACATTTCCTTTCCATTGTAAACCACAATACTGATTGTGTAGGAACCACCTATTATACTTTGGTCTCTTCTCTCTCTGACACAGAGAAAGGACAACAGGATAAAGGTATGTGTGGCACATGGGAAGGACATCAATTCTCAGAGTGCCTCATCCTAACTGTTTCTGAGTACAGAGAAAAAAATGTGCAGGTCACTTATATCACTTTTCGTTATATTCCTTAGGGAACAGGCTCTATTAAGTTTGTTAATTTTTTGCCTGTGTAATGGTTCTTTGAGTCCTGCCCAAGTTAATGGTAATTTACTTTCCCTTTTATTTTTCCATACTTATGACTCATGTGAGTCCTGAAATCTATTAAAAAAAAAAAAAAAAAGATTCATTTTAATTTTCTCTGAAAATTAGCAGGGATCTTCTGGAGCAGGGATGTCAAACTCATTTTCACTTTGAGCCACATCGGCCTCACAGTTCCCTTCAAAGGGCCGAATGTCATTTTAGGACTGCAAAAATGTAGGAGTAGTTACATTTATACAGTCCTAAAACTACACTCAGACCTTTGAAGGCAACTGCGAGCTAATGTGGCCCCCGGTGAAAATGAGTTTGACACCCCGTTCTAGAAGAAGGATTCTTTGCCTTAGCATTGAGATCCTTCTCTTCATAGAGCTATTATAGCCATACGTGAGTTCACATAATCAGATTTTCTTCAGAGAGATCACATATAGGGCAAGTACACAAACTCCTTACCTTTGTCCTTCTCTTGCTGACAGACTTTCCAAATGTCCTGACTCCTGAGTGTGCAGCAGCTCTGAGACCCCGTTCTCCTCTTTTTCTACAAACCTTGCCTGTGGCCTTGTTTGTCTCATGCTGGTTCTTACAGTCTTGCTTTTGTTACTATGCATGTATTTCATGTATTCTTTTTAAAAATTGTTGTTATTCTCCTGATTTTTTTCCTTTTTCTTTTTTTTTTTCCATTTGATTATTTATCTCTCAGTCATTTTACATATCAGGTACATGTTTCTCTGCATGACTTCTAAGTTTATATGTGAGTCTGCCTCAAGCACATTCTTCTGCTTAGTCTTTCTAGCCATGTTTAAAAAAAAAGACTGGTACATTGTAAGTGGAATTAGGGGCACTTAGAAAGTACTGGATGAGATTGAGATGAATCAAATTCAAAGGATGGTATTTCTCTGCAGGAGAGATCATATCTGTATTTCCTTATGACCATTGCCTAGTACCACAGAGACTAGTTAAACTTGATAAATATTATAATTTTATACATTTTACAGTGCAAAAACCTACTTGTTCTTAAAATAAAACTTTTGTACTGTTATTACGCCCTTATTTGTGTAGATTATTAAATTTTTTTTTCCTCTTTTTCCTGTTGTATTTAATTTTGCTTTATTTATTTCATTTTTCTCCTGGGTGAATGAAAGAATGAAAGAGGTCTAGGATGTTTTCTCCCTTTTTCCATTATCCTTCTAACAGTCTATAACTTTTCAAAACTTCCTTAACTTTGGAAAAAAAAATAAAGAGAAAATAAGCAAAATGAAAGTAAGCTTGTCACTCTCTAACTTTTCAAAAATATGAAAATACTTTTTAAAATGTAACAGAGAGACAAAGTTATAGAATTTGAGTTTTCTATTGCTTTATACTTTCCCAGAGCTAAAGTTTTTAAATTTACAGAGCTGAAAAAAGCAAAACAAAAGAATAAGGAAGAGGAAGGACAAAGGACACCATTTTTAATGCATGTTTTATAGAAAGAGAAAGCTAAGGAGCAAAAAGGTTGGGCAAAGAAGGGATGAAAAGTCAGGTCTGAACCTATGTAAAGAAAATTGCATCACTTTGTGCACTATAGAGTAAAAAACAAATCAAAACAAAAACCGCCAGAATTTCCACTTACTTCATTATTGTTTTAACAACTTCAGTCTTCACTGTGACCAGGACCTATGGACCCCTGGAAAGCAGTCTACAAGGTCCCAATTCAGAAAAGTGCACATCCAAATTTATCTTTACATTTACCAGCTTGCAGTCTCTGGCACTCAGTGGGAGGCTGTAAATAGCAGTGAAGTTCATTGACAAACAAGACAGAGCATTCTCAGGGGCCTCGGCTTTGAACGCATTTCCCCAGGCACTAAATTTAAACAGGAATCTCATCACCCTCTAGCCCAAGAGGAAGACACGTTTCTTTGATGCTGCCATGATTTACACAAATAACTGTAGGACAGTAGAAATTTTGCTGCACATATTTTTGCTTCACCTGTCCCCATGAATCTCGTGATGGGTGCTGGTGGCCCAGGTCCAGCTGTGGGGAGGGGGATCTACCCCAGCCCATGGAGCATCTCCAGAGGCTCCACTCAAGATCTGCAGCCCAAGAAAGGCACCGGAGAAAGACCTCTCACTTAGAAAAGCAATCTTGCCAGGAAGGAACTGTATGAATGATGTAACTTTGTGCTAAACATAATGACTCAGTTGACCCCTCTTTTTTAACCCTTCTGAACTACCAGAAAACCCAGTTTCCTGCTTTCCATGGTGCTCCCTTGACCAAAGCTGCACATGTTGTATGGCCTCTGCATTGGTCTTGGGGGAGCCTCCTGTCCCAGCATGGGATTTTAATCACCTGCAGTGACTGGGGCTGAATGGCCTGACACCAAAAGCACTTAACCTTCTCAGCAGGGACCTGGGTGGCTGTAAAGAGTCTGAATCCCACCCCAAATCTGCAAAGTCCCAAGAGATGCAGACACCTAAATCCCAAAATGATTTTTGAGACCATTCTCAGGAGACTGTTCATGAGGCAGGAAGGCTGTTTTCCTGAGGCTTGTCCTGTGGCCTGGGGGTTGGAGGTGGTGGCTTCATGCAGAAACCTCCCTTTTGAACAGCTGGAGCCTGGCCACATTCAGCCTCTGTGCATCAAGTCCTTACAGCCCACAAGTTATTCCATGCCTGCTGGGACCAGGGGAGTATTTCAATATTGTATTTGAAAACAAACAAACACCATAGTCATGTATGGTTCTATAAAAAAGATATATGAAAGTGACTGTATTGAGTTGGATTTATTTAACCTCATTGTGTACACATTAGCTGTAACTCTAAAGGAAGAAATATAAATAAGGGTTTCTTTTTGTTTGTTTTTCAGATGACAATGCTTTACCTGTGAAGCTGGAAAGACTGTAGGAGGTGATCCAGATTATGGGATAAATAATGCATATTTAAGAATATGACTCCAGCTGTCCCTTTTGCTGGTTCTTCATTTTGTTGAATGATTTATTTGTAGGATGCCTGTGAATCTCGTTGCCTCTGAGAGTGATGTCATCTTTCTCATGTCTTACACATGCTGCACCTCAGGGATAAAGGCAGCAATATGTCTCACCTTCTACTATTTCTCATTCCTCTTAGCGCATAGAGTTTATATACATAGTTGTTTCATCTGCCACTGGAGCATCTATTCAAAAATATATATTTACAGAAAAAGAGAGGAAAATTACAGATGCCTGTTCAAGTTTTATTTCTTTATTACTGACATTTCAGATAGCAGACTAACTATTCTGTTTGTGTCATTCACATAAGCCTTGTTTGCAACATATTCCCATAGTACTTTATGTGTTTGATGGCTAACACTTAGCTTTAGAGAGGTTAATCAATCCAAAGCTAAATGGTGATAGCATGAAAGTAGCGAAGTAGCTAGTAGCAAAAAAGACTGAAGAAGGCAAACAATCACACAAAAAATCATAGCTTCTCCTGCTGCCAATTTCCCAAAGGAAAAAAGAGGGAAAGGAGGCTTGTTTAAAATCTGCCTGGTTTTCTCAGTAAGAGGTCAATGCTTACATTTTTAATGCTACGTTTACTTTTGATTCTATTACATACATGAAATATGTAAAACTTTGAATCCCATTTCAAACTTACCAGAAAGTAGGAAGACAAAAAACAATTAAAATATCTTTCTGTATTTTTGAGGCAAAATCTATTTCTCTATGGTGCACTGGAAAACCCATCCCACACATTAACCTCCCAGTTGAGCAGGTTTACAAGCACCTCGTGGGAGGCAAGGAGAATTTCCAGTCCCTGTGAACTTTTGTGAGCTGGAAACTGGTGCAGATAAACCATGGTTTCCCTTGGAGAAAATATTTTTTATTTCCTTGCCACCCTGTCAGTTCTTACCAGATATTCCCTCTGTTTCAAGGCTTTTCAAAACTCATGATGGATTCAGACCTTTATGCTTTTATTGTTGTTGTTTGTGGGGTTTTGTTGTTGTTGTTTTGTGTGTGGTTTTGTTTGTTTGTTTGTTTTCTGCAGCTGTAACATACAAGGCATCATGTATAGCTGGAATTAAGTTCCTGGTTTAAAACACAGTTTTAATTAAATTTAATTAAATTTAATTAATTAAATTGAAAGTAGCTTTTATAATAATATATTTCTACGTGGCACCTCAAGTAACTGCTTTCTGTTTCCCATAAAGGACAAAATTCTGAATTCTGGGAATCTTTTCTCAAAGATCTGTTTTGATGTATATCAGTTCAAACGTCTCAGTTCTCTTAAATGCAAAAGTGACATTAATATGAATGAGACTGACTTGTACAGAGAGAAGACTCTTAGAATCAAGATGCATTAAAAGGCTCTTAAAGGACAATTTAAGACGGAGAAAAAAAAATCGTGGAATTATTCAGTGAATACAGATTTGACTAGACAGTATCCTAATATGAGGTATACAGTAAGTGGTTGTTGATTTTTAATACAATATCCTAAACAAATGCTTGTTGGGCCAACTGGTGAATATCTCTTTTAAATCTTCTATATCTGAAAATATTTCAGTTAAAATTTATGAGTATTTTACTTTTTAAATATCAATAGCATTATATATAAACATTTCTAATTTTATTAAGTAAAAATATATGAGACAGAAAAATGCATGTATCATCACTGAGGAAAAGAGCTAGCTAAGCTTCAGATAAATATATAAGTTTCTGTTTGGGAAGCCTGAATCCATTAGTGAACTCAACTAATAGGTCAAGAAAAGTAATAGCCAAATAAATATTTTATTAGCATTTTGTGAAACTTGCTAATGGCTAATCCTACCAATCCTACACTAGTGGGAATCTTCATTCAATATCAGGTCATTATTCAATAGTTATTGTCTCCAATTTCATACAAAGTGACTTTCTGGGCATGACTGAAAAAAGATATTTTCACATTAATTGAATTCTTTAGGATACAATAGAAGAAATCTGATGATGGTGTAACTTTTCTGTTAGTTAACTGATCACAGGGAATCAAGCAGCTGTATGAAGCTGCACCCAAAAAATATGTCACACTTATTTTTCATCAGTTTTCATAACTAAGTTTTATCTTGAAAGAGCAAATACAGAAAATCTTGGTGTCAGGCAGGAGGAATATCCCTCAGGCTCAAGGTTTCATTTTGCAAAAGTGCAGTGTGGAGACACAGCCCTCCAAGCACCTCCAGTGGTTAAGGACAGGAGCAGTCTACAAATCCCAGCATGGATATGGGATTGCATATCCCTGTCCTTTTCCCTTGTAGAACCAGGTTTTAACTTCTAGAGACATCGTGTCCTCCCTTCAGGGCCAACTCTCTCACTATGAGAGACTGGGGTTGCCATGTGTCCCATGTGACACTGGGGACTGGGCAGCCACAGTTTATCTTGCTGGCTGATGCCCTTGGCATGTGCATTTCTTGGAAATGCCAACTAAGTAGGACTTATCCTGATGGACCTACCAGCAGAGGCAGCTCCCCAGTGTTCAGGGCACTTTGGAAATTATCCTGTTGAGGCAGCTCTCTCACAAAAGTGCTAAAATACAGAGTACAGACCTCAGTGGGCATCTCTTTGTAGGCAAGCTGTCTGTCTTGTCCTTCTCTTTTAAATTTGCTGGTTTTGATTCTTTTTCCCCCAAGTCAGGCCTGCTCTGTTTTTTTTGTGTTATCCACGGGCATTTAAACTTAGATGGCATTTATTCTGTGAACAACACTGTCATACTGGCAGAACATGCATGGAGCAAGAAATCATTGAACATCAGAAAAGGCACTGAGATCTGGTGTGCTGCAGATGTACATTTTTTTCAATACTGATATAATCTAAATGAGTCTGAAACTTGTATCCTGCTTTATGCTTTTCTAGCTTTAAGTTCATGCCTTATCCTTAGCATTTAAGAAAGAAAGAAAAAAAAAACACCCATGTTTGAAGCAAGGACTTTTGTGATTAGGTAATCACTGAGGTTAGACCATAACACTGTTGTGAGAATTCCCTTCTCAGGACACTAAATCAATTTTTCTAAATTATTTTATTATTTAAGCAGGAAAAATACTTAATGATTCCCTCTTATCTAGTCCAGATGGATTGATTTCTTTTCCTAAGCGTGAAGTTTATGAAAATATTGTCTAAACTAACTGTGAGAGTGCTAGAAGAACATACACTGTAAGGTTCTTATGTATAATTTAAATAGCAATTTCAAGGCTCCAGTTCTACAGCTGTTGAACATATAAAATTCTCACTCAGCTCTGCAGTTGGAGGGGATTCAATAGAAGTGATTCTACAATTGATTTCAGTAGGTGTTTTGACTACAAGGGGAGAACAAAATTGGCCAACGGTATTTGTAAAGTGCTTTTGGATTCCTGTGAGTAAAGGCACTGCAGTGTAAATTGTTATCATTTTTTATTAGCCAGAGCACTCTTCCCATCCTAAATTCTATAAGAAATTTGCCAGTTTTAAAAAATTTGTAGCGATGGTCTCATTCTGTAGTCCTCCTGTAAAACATGTAAACAGGATTGCAGCAGTTGCAGAACTGACACCGTGTATAACAAGGGGCAGTATGGATCAGTTATACAGGAGAAAGGGGTTTAGGGCAAATTCCTCTTTGCTTTGCCTCTGGCCTCATGCCTTTTGGACTCCAGCTGTAGACAGTGGTGACAGCTTCTCTGCAAGAGTATTCCACAGATTGAGGCTAAGGTACTCTCCAAAATTATAGGAACCTTATGGTCAAAGTCCTGCAGAAGTAGGGTTTGTAACCTGTAGCTACATCTATGCTAGTAAATTAAACCAGGGTCTGTTCCCTGCTCTGAGGCCAGCTGGCATGATCTGGCCACATCTATGCTATTAAACTCTCTTACTTTCCAAAACAGAGTGGCTGAATCCAAGCTGCCTATTGGGAATGATCTTTGGCCCATGATAATTTCCAAATTGTTACAGTGATTTTTTGGAAGAGTGCTAGCATTCACCAGCCAAAACCGTGTCAGGGATTTTTTTCTAACAATTTAACAATACAGACAGCTGAGTTCCAGTGCCTGGACTATGTGCTGGCTCTGTTTAAATTTCTTAGCCTAGATGTGCTTTCTATCTCTTCCCTGTGCTTTCTATTTCCTGAGCAAAAGCTCTACCTACAGGATAACATATCAGTGGAAAGAATTTGTCATCTGTCATCAGAATAAAACTATGAACTCACTTGAGGTCTTGAGTGGACAGGGATGTCTACTGTGAAATCCTGAGTCAGGTGTTGGAGACACCAAACACATCCCATTTATACAGCTGAGCTGTAGACAGCTCCTCACCCAGCATGAAGGCTGACTTCAGAAATCTACCATGGATGGCCAGCTGGACCCAAGTGCCTAAATTCTAGGTACTGCATCACTCAATGCACATGCTCTCTTGTCAGTATATTTATTAAAAAGGATTTGAATAAAGCTGCAAATGCATTTTTTTCCTCCATTGTTCCTTAACTTCACATGACTGATAGAGCAGCTTTAGTAATGAGTGTCTGGATTTGTGCATGAAAGACTGTGATACATATCAATATTTACATCTGTCCATTTATATATAAAATACATGCTCAGGGAAGGGCTGGAGGGAGAACATGTGTGCAAGAGATTGCCATAAGGAAAGCAAAGACAAGTATTTTTGAAAATCTATTGCCATAGTCTTCTCAAGTGTTTTTAGTATTATAGTAAATACTTTCCAAATTTATGTTACTTCGTGTGTATATTTCCTGGTCTTCCAAATGCATAATACATTTGTGGAAAAATGCAATATTCTACATCTGACAAATATAGCAAAAAAAATGTAAAAATGTCTAGTCACAAAGACTCTTTGAGGCTGGAGAAGACTGAAATCATCATGGCTAGATCAAGATTTACATTTAAAACAAGCAGTTATCTGGGGGGGCAGGTATTTTTGCTGCTGTTATTTCCCCTTATACAGACACTAATACCCCACTATTCTGTTTACAGATGAATTCACATTGACTTCAGGCAAAATCAGGATGAATAGTTTTAACAGTTTAAGTAGGCGCTTTTCATAAATGTGGTTGACTCCAGATGAATCTTTCTGTCTTTCAGCCTGCAGAACTATTGGCCTTGATAACCCACAGTTGATGAATGGCCACATACAGCTGAGGAATGCAAAGCTCATTTTAGGCTATGGCTGTCCACAGCCTAAAAAAGAGGTAGTGGTAGAACTTTCCAAGGACATAAACACATGGAAGGTAAGCAGTTCTCCATGATTTTCTACCCTTGAAAAGAGAAGGAAAGCACAGCAGTGCTACTGTCAGGGGAGCAGTTTGGTTATGATCTCTAAAGAGTATGATCGCTAAAAGTCAATGAACAAGGTGAACGAAATTAGGTGAATGAAAGTCAGGCTTTACAGAAATTCAGGGAATACCATTACAGTAAGATTGTGGAGACAAATGAGGTCTCTCATCAAGTAAAGGCTAGGTGCAAGTGCAAGCTACATTATAAACACACAAAAGACAAGTTCTTAGTTATAGTACTGACTTGAAAAAAGCAATGTGAACACAAAAATTTGTTACAGAGTTTTAACTATGCGTATTTGGTGTATTAGAGAAAAAAATACTTACGGATATGAAAGAGCAAAATGTCACATTAAAATGAAACTTAATGGGACAATTATAACTGAGGTCTAGAGTTTCTTTTTTGCTATGCATTTCTTGGATTGCATGTTGTGCTTGCGTGCAGATGAATCCTGCCTCACTCCCTACGTACCCCTCAGTATTTATTAACATTATAATTTGATAAAGTAAGACTTGTATTTTAAAGTATATACATGAGTCAATTTTGGTTGAAGATAATAATCATCTTTTAAGTGAATTTACAGAATTGTAGAAAAAGTGATCTATCATAGACATGTTAGCTTATGAAAATGTCAGAGTAATGCAAATAAATGTAAACGTCTAAACGTCAGATTTTAAGGGAAAGAGCCAAGATCCTTCGACTATGGTGGGAATTGTAATTTCTAGAGCTGAAGATATTAGTGTGGTAGGTGTTTGTTTTGTTTTGGTTTGTTTTTTTTCTACTATTCTACCAACATTTTAATAGGCTGTGTAAATATTATCTTAAAAATTCTGAAACTTCAGGGATAATGCTTTAAGTCCAACAGATGAAAATCTTCTGAAGTTCTCAGAACCTTAGAGTATAGATTTTAATGGACACTTCATTCCAGCCATTTAGAGTGATCCAGCAAGCATCTCAATGAAAACACAACTCCATATGTGTGAGCTAGTGTTAACTCTGTAATGACACAATTTTTTTTGGGTATTTGCATGGCTTTATGTTACTTATATTCCATATTTTCATGCATTTCATTTAGGGTTAGACCTTACATTCAAACCTGAGAACATATTAATCAAAACTGAAATGCCAAATAAATATTTTTCTTTTCACCAAAAACATGCTTCTACCGTTTCATATAAAACCAAGCCAACAATTAGGCCACACAATACCTCCCCAATTATAGTTTTAGGATGTGATAGCTTGTGGTTTACCAATCCAAAAACACTTTCCAAAACTGGATAAGAAAGATTCCTAATGTGTCATGCAGAAATTCTCTCTGACAATAATAAGACTTGATATAGCAGAACTGAAACTGAGCTTCCTAATGTGATAATGATACTTCTCACTCAGGAGGAACCAAACAGAAAACTTCACCTAGAGACACTTAAGATAGTATGAAGATAACCTTAGTCTGTTCTAGAAAAATCCTAGTTTGTGTTTGGTTATATGCAATAGGACTTGAATAAACAAACTCTACAGGAACTAGGGAAAAAAAAGCACCACCAACAGAAACCACAACACCATGGAATACTCTCGATGCATTGTTTCAAAACCTTCTAAAATGCCTTAAAAATGCTTTTTTGAAAAATTTCGATATGTACAGAAAGGATAGTGGTATGATGGCTGTATATAAAGATTTTATTTCACGGATTTACAACGACCAGTTTAAACTTCCTATTTTTACTATGACATGTCACATTCAAATCCTTACTTCACATCGGTTGCACATCTCCATTCACACAAAAAAATAGTACTACAACAGACTTTTGAAATTATATAGATTGTTTTCAGTGTTCTCAAAAGGTTTGATAAGTTAAACAGAAATCAGTACTTGTCATCCAAGAAGTATATTTTGGGGAAAGGATCTATTCAGCTAACTCTTTTGGGACAAGGAAAGAACAGGAACAATGGGAAGAGCTGTGCTCAAGAGTCATACAAAACTATCTGGAACTTTTTTATTTGGTGAATTGACTCTTCCCAGGTTTAAAGGCTCGTATCAGCTGCAGCTGAAGTTGATTAGAATTTTTCTGTTATTTCCTGGATATTAGGAGTAACCAACAACCCCCCAGTGGGAAGGTATTGATTGATACTTTCATCCCTAGGTAAACTTGCAAAAGTATAGACATTAAATAGGAGCAATAGAGAGATGTGCCTTGTATACTTTTTGGAATATGGGGATATGCCTACAGGAATAGTTGGCTTGTATTAATTGCAGATTTTGAATTTGTAACAATATAATTCCACGATTTCTATAAAACAATATTTAATATACAACAAACTTTCACCACGTAAACACATTAATAACATCTTTTTATAGTTCCAGTAATTGATTACAGGGTTCCCATAAAAACATTTTCATAACTAGAATCTTAATACAGAATGACTTTTTTCTATGTCAAAATACATTTAGATGGTAAATTGTAGAAAAAGATACAGAGAGAAATGGGGTTTGCTGGCATATAATCCATCTTATTTCATTCATTCATGGTCAACTTTAAAGCAACATCTAAAATGTTTATCATGAAATACTTAATTGTTTTATCCAGAGTCTTAACTAAAAAAAAAATAAAATAAAATTAAGTTAATTGGCGTATTCTCTGTCTCAGTGCCTCCCAGGTGTGCTCAGAATAGCATTTACCCTCTGTACATACTACTTTGACCATAACTACGTGTTGAGGGTGTTTATGAAAGACATTCCCATTGACTTTAAGATTTGGGTGCCCACAGAATGAAAAATGGATTCAGTATAGTAGCTGAACTGCATTTACCAAATGCAACAATGGAAAAAAAATCCACATAAAAACACGTAGGAAGATTGATCACACAATTTTATTAGAGTCTTTTGAACAATTGCATTATGTTGTTCCTTTATTTAAAAACTCTTGCAAAAAAAGGACATTGGAGTGGACTGGTTTCAACCCTGAGCATTAACACTGCATATCAAGTACTGTAGTAAAGAAGCTGGTTAAGTTTGTAGCACTAGCACAAGTCACTGATATTAATCCTCTAGGTGATCAGGTTTTTACAAAAAAAATACATAGTTTTCAATAAATAATGCTTAATTTTACAACTTTGATACAGCAATGTCATACACTGTTTTGACACATACTAAACTCTGCATGCTATATAGTCTACTAGAAGACAAAACTTTGCCATGCATTTTCTTATTCTAGTGCTAGAAAACACTTTGTCCTCCAGTGCATTGCCTCAAGCAGCCTCACCATATTCCTTCTCTCACAGCAATAGGCCGTGCACTGGCATGCAAAAACCTCACGAAAAGGTTTCCCCCCCACCATCACTCAGACTTCTAAACAAAAGTACTTTTCAGCTTTCCCCCCCCCAAGACCTGGAGTGGCTATGAAAACTAATTTCATGTGGCCTTGAAAAGTCTTTGAAATTACATATTTTAAAAGTGTCATGCTTGAAAAACTGCTCTAAAACATTCAATTTCCCCCACCTGTGGCCATCATGCAACATCATTGAAATGTTGTAACCATCAAAAGTCCCACACTGGAAAACAGGCCTCCATTTTAAAACAGCCCACCAAGAAAATAAAAGGAAAGAAGAAAAAGAAGTATCACAGCATTTATGTAAAGACTCCAAAACGCCAACATATGTACAAGAGCAAAACCAGATACAAATTGTAAATGAAGTAACAATGGCATATAACTCTTCTCCCTGGCTTTGCCAGGAGTTGAGGCAAGTTGGTTTTGGAGATAAGCAGGACGATGGAAACAAAAACAAATTGTGACAATGGGAGTTCCTGGATTAATCATTATTATTTGATCAAATTTCTTCAAGTGGTAAATCAGTGTCTTGATTTTCTTGGAAGTGGGAATTACCAAAATCAAAAGCCCTAATTAATAACACATAATTTTGTTAGGGAATAGACTGCCTTAGCTTATTGAATTATTTTTTATATGAAACCTGCTTGTGCGTATTCACAAGTCTTACAAGTCTGGTGCCCTTGCACTTTTTAATCCCGCAAGATTGCACTTCACAGAAAACTCAGATGTTGTAGCTAATCACAAAAGAAGAAATTTGATTAATTAATAAGGATTGAAACCTCCATTCTCACACTTCCAGGTTGTTGTTCATCATTGAAAACCATTCACCCCTTCATATCCATATTGCTTTAGGGGCTTCCTTGTACCTACAGAAGTCATTCCTTTGAAATTCCTGTCAATCACAATTTTCTAAGAGTTTTTAAAATATTCCTATCTTTGCACTGGCATAAGTATTGGGTTTTCTAAGAGAATATCAACCCAAAGAAGGTATTACTTTTATACATGAAATATTACGAACTTTTGTTTCCCTTTTTGTAAGTCATTCTACACTTTCTGCACATTTGTGCTTTATATTGAATATAAAAATAGGTCTTTAAAACTCTATTTACTTTAAACTCACTAAAAAACTACTTGCTTGTGAAATTCTCTTACAAATTCACTGCATCCATGTAGAGAAAACTAATTAGGCAGTTAATTGGTATAGGTAGTGTGCAAAAAAATAAGAAAACCAGAAACAATCACAGCCTTCGATGTGGGTGAGGGGAAAGGAAATAAATCAAAGGAATACAACTGTCTAATAGGGGAAATGTAAGGCAACTCATTGTATTAAGCTTTTGTTGTTTGTTTGTTTTTTTCCTGGCCATGCTTACAAATGAAGGTTAGGAGGAACTAAGACACCTATCCTGTCAGCAGCCCTTGAGGCAAAAATTCCCATTAAGCTCAATGAGAATGTTTTTTTAACCAGTGCAGGTTTAAGGCCTTACTAGGCAACAATTGTGAAGATGTAAAAAGGAACTTCATGAACTGCATTGATTATTAAATACCTAAAAATTATGTGGCCCTGACTTTGACCCCACACCAGTTTTACCTTGGTGTAACAACAGAGTTGCACTTTCCTCAAACAGGCATGAGTGAAGGATCAGACTGCACACATACAAATCACATTCAATAGACTTGAAGAAGTTTCACCTGAACGACATTGAATGCCTAATGAGCATGTAGCACTTATAGGATGCTTGGAATGAGTGTTTCTACCACATTCATAAAAGACTGCACTTAAAAGAAGAAAATATTTCTTAGCTGTGGTTCTTTTAAAAGCAAGAGAGGAAAAACATAGTAAAAACAACAAAAGGGGAAAAATGATAGGTTTACAAAAAAAGTTCACTTTAAAATTAAAAAGAATTATCATGTTTGACTAAGTTTTACACTGAGTTGACATCTTCGGTGTTACCAAGTAAATTGTCTCTCCACATAAAAAGCTTATTTTTCTCCCGTCTGTTACTAAGTCCTATTACACTTGGAGTAGTATTGTACAGAGACAAATGCAAAGAATGTGGAAAAAAAGGCCACAGGAGATACTAAGTGTGCAACAGGACTGCTCTAGCATGTCAATAAGAATTGCTACATACAGTAAAAAATAAAAAGAAAGAGAAACAGAAGGTATGAGTATTATTAGATATGACAAAAGCAAAAAAAAAAAAAAAAAAGAGAGTAGCTTAACAGATGCTATTTTTCATGATTAGAAGATTGTTTTCTGCTCTTACTGAGATCAGCAGGAGCTTAGGCATTCAACAGCATCAAACTTCAGCCCTAACAGTGTAGTGGTTTAAACCAAACACTACCTAATTTTTCCTTGAGCAATATGCAACAATAAACTCTGAAATAAAAGAAACTCAACTGTCTGGACAAAAATGTCTCCCTGCACCACATACCTTCACTCAAAATATTCCTCTGATATAATATTGTATAATTCCCATCTAGAAGATATACTTCTGAGTGGGTATTATATTCTTTGACTAAAGTAGACCTGTTGCTCTTTTAAAATATGCCCAACTGCTCTATACTTGGATCCTTTAAATCAGTTATCCTTGACTAATATTTTAAATGGTAATTTTAAAAACATCTTCCAAAAATATACACAAGTCAAAACTTTCGTAGGCTGAGACACAGACCTTATTACAATGCAAACTAAATGCAGCCCATATTCAACCATAATCATTCATAACTCATTGAACATCTGTAAAGCACAAATGTTTAATGACACTGCCTATTATCACTTTAATAAACAAGGATGCGTATCAGAAGGAAGGGACTGGAAGTACAAGTCCCCATACTCTCATAATAGCTTGAAGAATTGCTAAGAGAATTTTGGCTCAGTTTTAAGACTTAGAACCTGATCAACTTACTCCATCACCCTAGCCCCAAACCAGATTTTTCAGATTTTTGATAGCAGGAGAGTGAATGGCTAGGCTAGAGCACTTCAGTGTTATCTATTTTCTTTCACTCTTTTGCCTTAGAAGAGATAAATGTCATTTGTTTTCAATCTGTTTTCTAAGTTATTACATGGAGAACACACTAATCATTTGAGACCAAAAACTGAAAATTCAAGAAACTCTGTTTTATTGAGGACTATCCATTGCCAAGGATATCTTGTATATTGTAATTAAGTTTGTTTTAAAACACAGTTTCTCATAAAGAATTATCACAATGCAAGACATAAATTTGAGTTCCCAGATATGCTAATCTCTTTTCTGATAGCAAAGATTTAGGCCAAACAACTTTTATTTAGAATCATGAGTGTTTTATTATTATTATTAGAAAGAGATCAGATTATATTAATCATTTTACTACCAGTTTAACTAACCTAAAGTAAGATATCTCACCACTTAAATGCCTAAGAGTTGTCTTTGATTAAACATAACATGCATGCAGGTTTTAATGTTATGTTTTATTATGCCTTACAAATGTGTATGCAGGATTTTCATTTCAGCAAGTCTGAAAGCCTGTAGCAGTGGTTGCCATCAAAACACCAGCACAGTGAATTGTCCCTGTAAACAGCTGGATCATTAATTAGTGGGGAAGGAAAAAAAAAAAAAAAAAAAAGAAAAAAAAGAAAAAAAAGAGTTTACCAATGCCTATCAGATAAAATGTAAACTTGAGAAACTAACTTCCACCTTGTGAGTCTGTTTATTGCCATCAGCAGTTATTTCAGAGCGCAAACTGAAATCTGATGGCTCCTAAGATTAAAAAAAAAAAAAAAAAAAAGAAAATAGACACTGACAAAGTCTGCTCACCTACAGCAAAAGCTCGTACCTCCCTTCCTGCCCATGCCGCCGCCCGAAGGCTGCTCCCCCGAGAGGGGCCGGGGCCGCCCCGCCAGGCGCTGTCCCGGTGCGGAGGAGATGCAGCACCGCAACTCCGAGCATCTCCGCCTCACGCCTGGCCCAGGCTATTCATCCAAAAAAAAGGGAGCGGGAGGCTAAAGAAGCGCAGCGCGGGGAGGACCGGAGGCAAACGGAGGAGAGGGAGCCGCGTTCCCCGTGGCAGCGGTGGGAGCGGGCACCCCGCCCGGAGCCCGCCTCCCTGGAAATCAGATGCAGGGGACGGCGGGGCGGACCCCGGGGAGCCGGCCTCATGCACCGCCAGCTGGGGGGAGGCGGGGGAGCCGAAAATACCCGGGGCGAGCCAACCTGCCGCCGCCCGGCCCAGCCCGGGCCGCAGCGAACGATCCCCGGCCGCGCCTAACGGTGACCCCTCCGCCGGCGGGCACCCACCGGGGACCCGGGGAGCAAAGTGGGGGGCAAAAAGGCGGAGGGGTGGGGAACTGTGGTAAAGGAAGAGAAAAAGAAGCAGTCCTTACTCTCCTGCTCCCCTAACCTGTGGTCATGCACAACAGCCTACAGCTATCGCTCCTCCGCGGGCGAGGGGTGAGAGCACGGCATCTCCAGCGTTACCTCTACAGACACTAATAGCGATACGAGTTTCTATCAGTTCCAGCTGATTTATTAAAATTGTCAAGATACAGACTTTCAGCATTAAAAAAAAAAAAAAAATCCAAAACAGGCTATGATGTTGACAGTGCATAAGTCTGCTTTTGCCATCATTTGCTACAAAATATGCAGATGGTCTGTACTTTAGATTATATTGCACAACATGAGAAACTTTTTAAACTATGTGCCTTTTTTCTTTTTTTTTTTTTTTTTTTGCTAAAATCGAGAATCCAGTTTCATACCTTCCATCTGGGGCCCCATCCACATATCACAGCGTATGAGATACATAAAGTCCTACTATAGTACAGTACATATACAATCTTTTAAACTAAGATAACAGCTCTGAGGTCTATATCACCATTTTCAATAAATCTTTACCTACAAATATTGAACAAATCTGAACTATAGCTGTACAAAAAAAGTGTTCTTTTCTTTTTTTTTTTTTTAACCACAAGGCCTTTAGATGCAAGGATTATTTTTTTAAAATTTTAATCCTTTTAAAACCAGGACGTAACGTACCAACAAACTTGCATGCTAAAAACAGAGAAAAAAAAAGAAAATAAAAGGGAAGAAGTGCCTGAAAAGTCTTACTGAAAAAACACAGCAAGAATGTTCCCTTTTCACTGTACAAAAATACGCCTGAAAATATATTAATTTTTAAAAAAGACTGAGGTCTGTTATGTATCAAAAATGTTTCAATACCTTTTTGTACTGAGGTCTAGGCTGTCTGGTATTCAATCAAGGAGGTATAAGGGAACAAGTTACAAAAAAAAAAAAGTTGGCAAGTAGAAATCACATTTGTAAAACCATAAACAATTTGATCTGAAAAGTAAACTCTGATCTTAAGTCAGTTCAGTTATTTGTAAGCGTTTGTACAGTCTGCATTTTTTCAAGCTCCCTGCAGCTTTGTTAAGAATTGGATGCATAGAAGACATCAGTTTTCTCCCTCCAAAAAAAGTTGCAATGGTCCCTTTCAGAAAACAAAACAAAACAAACTCAGAACAGTTCTTTAAGATCTCTCACGGGAAAACAAAAACTAAAACAAAAAATATCCACAAACCCCCTTGAGTAACAGTTGTGCTGCCAAAGACTTCTTTGCAGACCATCTTCCAGACTTCAATCAGAGACTGACAAGCTTCAAACAGCGCCTTCTGTATCATTTTTTCCCCCAGTCCCATTTGCCTTTGCTGTTGTTGTTGTGATAACCAATGCAATAAAAACTAAAAAACATAAAAATTAAAAAAAAAAAAAAATCACAACTCCCGGGCTCGGAACTAACTTCGAGATTTTTTTTTTTTTTAAAGAAAACAAGACTTTTTTTTTTTTCATCATCAGCATCATCATCATCACCGGCGACGCGTGGCTCCAGCTCCGCCGCTGCCTCTCCGCCCGCCCTGGCCGCCGCCCCCGCTCAGTACGTGAACACCAGGTCGGAGAAGTTCGCTTCCAGCCAGTCGCCCGCGATCATCTCGCTCAGCTCCGGGGTGCAGTAGTCGGGGAACTCGAAGTGGGAGCCGAGGCTGCCCTCGCTGAAGGAGTCCAGGTCCTTGTCCACCAGCGAGAGGGAGAGGTTGCCGGCGGCGCCCCCCGCCCCCAGCTCGGCGGCGGCGTGGCCGTGCTGGGAGAAGTTGAGGCTGAGGTCGAAGAGCAGGTCGTCCGCCTCCTCGCTGCCGGCCGACGAGGTGGAGATGGAGCGGGAGGAGGCCGGGGAGAGGCCGGGCGGCTGCTGCGGCGGCGGCGGGCCCTGCTTGGTGATGTTCTTGAAGCTGTAGTAGAGTCTGCTGCCGCCGCCCGCCGCCGCGGCACCGCCCCGTACCTCCTCGTAGAGGCTCGTCCCCTCGGTGGACTCCGCCGAGGAGCTCAAGGTGGGACTCGCCGGCACTTTGGCCACGTTGTACCGCCGCAGCTGCTGCGGCCCCGGCTCCTCGTCCTCCTCCTCCTCCTCCGCCTCCTGCTTGATCCGCAGCTGCAGCTCGTCCTCGTCCTCCTCCTCATCCTCCTCCTCGTCCATAAAGACGCACTTGACCGTCTTGCTGCTCACTTTCAGGGTGCCGAAGACGTATTCGTCTCCCGCGTAGTCCCCGTGGTGGGCGGCTTTTGCTCCCGGCTTAGGAGGCGAAGAGGCGGAGGAGGCTTTCAGCTTGCTACACTTCTTGCTGGAGCTCTTGGAGCTTTTGCTGCCGCCGCTGCTGGTGGGTGCGTTTTTCTCCGGACTTTGGCTGGCATTGGGCTTGGCCGATGGGTCCATTTTGGGCTTTTTCCTGGGCCGGTATTTGTAGTCGGGGTAATCGGCCATGTGCTTGAGCCGCAGCCTCTCCGCCTCCCGAATGAAAGGGATCTTCTCGCTGTCCTTCAGCATTTTCCACCGCTTGCCCAGGCGCTTGGAGATCTCCGCGTTGTGCATGTCCGGCGACTGCTCCATGATTTTTCTCCTCTCGATCTTAGACCACACCATGAACGCGTTCATCGGTCTCTTTATGTGCCCCGACGCCGTTTTGCACCAGTCCGGATCGCTCTCGTCCAAAGCCACCGGGCTGCAAGCCATGAACTCGCCCTCTTCTGTGTCCATCGCTTCCCGGGGCAGGTTGCTCTCCGCCTCCGTACTTTCCGCTTGCTGCACCATGGTGGGCTCTCGCCGAAGCGCCGCTCTTCCCGCCGCGCCGCTCCCCTCCGAGCCAACAATGCCGCCGCTCCGCCGCCCCCTCCCACCGCCGCACCTTGTCCCTGCTGCGAGCCGAGCTCTCCGCCGCGCTGCAAGGCGGAGCCCGCGGGGCGACCGGCGGGCGCTTCGGCGCTGCCCGCGGCCCCGGCGGCTGCTGCGGCCGGGCCGGGCTGGGGCGCGGCTGGGCTGGTGCGCTCGCGCTCTGCCCGTGCCCCGGCCTCGCGCCGCCGCCCGCCCTGCCCCGCCGCGCACGCTCCCCCTTCTGCGAAACTCGCGGCTCCTCGCCCAACTCGTTATCAGCGCCTCATATGGGTGACATCACTCCCCGCGCCGGCCAATGGCGGCGCTCGGCCGCGCCCACCGCCACGCCCACCTCCTTTATCAGCGGCCCCCTCCCGCCGCCCCGCGCTGACACACCCCCGCGCGCCGGGCGGCCGGGGGAGGGGCCGCTGGCTCTCACCGGATCGCCCCTCCGCCCGGGATGCGGCGGCGCCACAGGGGGCTGTGTCCGCTGGCTGCTGCTGGGCGCGGAGCGGTGCGAGGCGTTCTAAGGCGGGAGGGAGCTGGCAGCGGCGGCTCCCCCGTGCCCCGCTCCTCTCGGGAGGCCGTAGAGCCCCGCGCGGCTCAGGGCGGTGGGCGGCAGGGGGCGCTGGCGCTCCGCGGCGGCGTGACGGCCTCTCGGGCGGGAGCGGGTCCGGGCGGCCGGTGCCATCCTCGCTGTCTTCCCGCCGGACCGCACTCCGCCGCCTCCTCCGGCTCATTGCCGGCGGGTGTGTGGGGCAGCCCTCGCCGGGAGAGAGTGTCTGCCGCAGCGCGGCCGCGGTGATCGGTGGCGCGGGTCCGCCCACGGGCGTCTCCTCTCTCCGCAGCGGGGCTGGGGCCGTGAACCCCTGGAGGAGCGCGCCGGGCGCCTCGGTTCCCTGCCCTCGAGGGCTGCCCTGAACTTGGCTCGGTGGCTTGTCGGCAGCGAACGAGGCCGCAGCACTGGGCCTGGCACGCTGCTGGGGCGGAGGATTCGGCTGCTTGCGGATGCGGACTGTTCCTCGACGGCCCCAGCGTGTGGGGCGGCGGTGCCCGCTGCTCCTCAAGGCCGGGCCTGCCCGGTGGCGGCGAGGCGGGGGGGAACCCTGGCCGCTGCAGAAGTCCGAGGCTCCCGCAGGAGGTGAGCCGAATAGGGGGAGGTTATTGCACCCACCTGGTGGCATTTCCCGCGTGGTGTAGGCAGAGGATAAATGTAGTTTAGTAAGGGGTGATAGCTTACAGAAAGCATCTAATAGTCCCGATTTTTTTGTTTGTTTTCCAGAAAGCATCCAGTTATTCACCAACGTTGTGATTATGGTAGAACGCCTGTAGTGGATCCAGCCATTCCGGATAATACCATGTTTGTTTTCATCACAGAACCTATGAAATCCAAAGCTGATGGTGTACTCATCTGTGGTTATTTTGCATTGCAAAATGTGTGCTGAAAATGAATTCACATACTGTTCTGTGGATCCCTTTGTGTTTTTTTTAGCTACCAATTACAGTTATTAGCAGACAGAAGTTTAATAAAAAGTTAAAAGTTTAATAAGTTTTGTGGTGGTTGCTGGCTGGATGCAGATGTGGCAGTGAGAGCGATGAGGCCTGTCACAGCCTCTGCTCTGTCAGAGCGCATCCTATGAACTGGTGCTAATGGGGCAGCAGTTCCCCTGATACGTCATCCTCTAATTAGCACAGTGGTTCATTTTCCTCAGACCACAGCAAAATTAGTGTGTTCGGATGATGTGACTGTGATATCATAGGACTGCGGAGTGACTAGTGCTGTTAGAGCAACAAAAAAAAAAACAACCCAGAAGTCACTAATCTTTTTTTAGCTTTATTCATACATTAGGGCTACCAGATCTCAGCTGTGCTTCCCCAGGAGTCAGGAGAGAGTTGGAAGGAGTAGGCAAGAGGCAGTTACATAGTGTCATGTCGCTTCCCCTGCCTGACCCCAGCTGGGTGCACAGAGTAGAGCGAAAGGAAAGGGTGTAGCTTAAGAAGGTTCAGTTACTTCATTGCAAAGATGTATTTTTAAAAATACCACTTTGCCTCTCCATGAGTCTCTACGGAAACGATTTTTCCTTTGAAACTTTCTGCCACCTCTTTCTCCTTGTGATTTTACCTGATGGTACAACCTAGCCCCACAATAATGGGGCTCCTTTGGGAGACTGAAGGTAAAATGGAAAATTTGCCTGGCAGGGTTCTCAAGCTGTTGTAAAACATTACAGTTTAGAGAAACCACATGAGAAGAGGGTACAGTACCTTCATGAGTACTTGAGTTCAGGCTGCAACTCTGGTGAGCTGTGGTCTCTGAGGAGGGCTGTTGGCAGGGCAGGGCATGGCATTTCTTCCAGGAGGACTGCAAATTTATCACTTTTCACTCTTGTCTGGGTGAGGACTGCCTCAGATCAGGCACAGTGTAGAGTTGTCTGTGTGGCAAGGGTTTCAGAAAGGGTGAGAGTACATTTCTCATGGTGGCATGGACAGGAGTCTTGGGAGGTATGTAGCTGGCTGGCTGGCTGCCTCCAGGGAAGGTGGCTTTACTGCTGCTGGGATGCTGTTACTAACATGATACCAGGACAGCAAGTTGTCTCAGTTAATCCTATTTCATAGTATTTTTCTGTAAATATCAGTAGCCAAATTACAAAAAAAAAAAAAAGCCCACGTGGGAAATTCTGAGATTTTTACATGTATTTTGAATCCAGGTAGAAATAATGGTGTAGTTTTGCAAAATGAAACACATTTAAATGTTTCAATTTGTTGTCAGTGTTTCAGCTTTTATGGGAGATTTCATTATGCCATAATCACATAAATTTCAAGCTGATGAAATGAAAATTGAATGCTTCCTCACTTTCCTGTGAAATGAATAAAAATGATGAATTTTTGTAAAATACTGTTATGTTGTCTAATCAGTATTTTCCAAGAGCCACGAACTGTTTTGGAAAATTTGCAGTCAATGTAAACCATATAATTGATAAGAAATTTTGGTGACTAGAACTGCATCCACCGGGATGATGGATTCTGATATTTAATGCATTAAGGTTAGGAAAGATAATTTTTAATAAAGCTTTTGTGTAGATTTAAGCCACTGTTGTTACAACAGACATTGTCTGGGATGTTTTGTCTTCATCTGTGCCCCTTTGAAGAAGCATATCATACTATGGGTATCACATAACTTTCATAAATCCCGTTTCTCTATTTACTGTTGTATCTCATTCTCTGAAATTTCTTGGCAGCATTTCAATTTTTCAGCAGTGATATTTTAAATATAAATAACATTACTGTTTCCTCATGGTTGTTAGTATTATGTTCTGATTGTTTTTTTGAAGGGTAGCACTAGGAAGATAATGAAGCTGAAAACAGACTGATAAATAATAGCCACACTCAAGAAAAAAGTTATCTTGAGGATTTTAGAAATCTGATTAAAGCATGCACATGAATAAGTAGATATTACTGTTAAAATGAAATAATTTACTGTTCTAAAAACAGTTCAATAATTGCATGTGTGCGTGCTTGTATATTCCTATTAGAGAACAGCAGTTAGAACTAACAGGCCACTACTCATTCTTTTGAAATTCAAATGCATAATCATCATTATCTAGGTCAATAGAAGGCTGGGCTACCCCAGAAAGTGGGAGAAAACAGGTAAAATGGGATTTACTGGAGAGCTTACTGCCTGGCCCCTTGGATGGAGGTTGGTTTTGCAGGTCTGCATCTACACTGGGCTTCCTGGTGCTCCAGTTTGGGGGAGATGTATTAACCTGGGTACAGTGCAGCATGAATATATAATGCCAATGAAAGCACTGGGGTCTTTGAGTCTAGAAGCTGGCGAGATGCCTCCAGAGGCCCGAAGTGAACCTGCAGAAAGCACTTCACGCAGGAATGTGATTGTCCTCTCAGTGTGGCCCTGTGTGCTGATATCGGCCTCTATTTGTGCTTGAAAAGACAAAGTGATCAATCTTTTCTTTTTTCTTTTTTCTTTTTTTTTTTTTTTTAAGAGTCTGACCTTATGCTGTTCTTGCAAGATTCTGACAACAAAATAAGAACTAAATATGGGCAAAAAAGAGTTTCTTGTTGAAGGAACAGGGTTGTTTTTTTTTTAGAAAAAGCAGAGGATATTCCCTCTCCTTACAGTGTCTGCTCTCTGTGTTAGACTTAAATAAACTGAAAAGCCAAGGTTTTTACTGTGCTAAGTCTGAAGACAAATAGTACTATGAGTGCAGTGTTCTCTTAGTTATTTCATGCCTGTTCCAAATTGTACTGCAGATTTTTTTCTGTAGAGCCCAAAATGACTTTCCATGGGGAATGTGTGAGAAAACTGGAGTTACGCACCTTCTGCAAGGTGTGGGAAGTGGTTTCAATCACAAGCTGTAGATTCAAAGTGGAAGAAGAAAGAATTACAGTGTCATGAGATTTTTGTCCTAATGGGAAACAGATGATGAATTCTGAATGGGAGAGGTCACACCCAAGGTTAGATCACAGACACATTTCCTAGGGATCTTTTCTGGAATAAACATAAGTTCCTTGAGTCTTGCAGTCATGAGGAAAAAATAAGCTGTGGCCATACCTCGTGTCAGCTAATGAAAGGTAAAATAGTGAAAAGGCACATGGCCTGTGCTTTTTAAGATTTGGTGAAACTTCCCTTCCCTAGAGTTTTTATCTTAAGCTGCTAATTCACATAAAAAATTCAACTTCCTTGTAATAGCTAGGAAGATGGCATCCTCTCCTCTCTTTTCAGCTACTGAACACTAGCTGTGGCACGCTCCTGGAGTTGAGATTATGTAAGGCTGTGGTTTCCACAAAGTCTTTGTTTTGAAAATAAAAATATGTAGGTGCCTGTAACTGACACATGTAACAAGGGAATGTCAGAGTGAGGTGTGAAGTGTGCTCATTAACTGAAATAGACTAATCACTTGAGATGATAAACTGGTTTAGCTAAAATCCAGAAAAAAACACAATTTACATCCACTTTGAAACTAAATATAGACGAAGGTATCCAGACATACTTAACCTTGATTTTATGTGCTGAAATCTTTATTTTGCCAAAAGCACGTGTGTCAGCTACAGCTGTGGTGAAGGCAGCGCAGGGGTGGTTTGCTGGCTGGCCAGCACAGTTTAGCATCTTTCCAGGTGGTGTGGCCCTCAGCTGCTGGAGGGGTCCAGCTGGATCCCAGAGAAGCTGTTGGTGGGTGCAGGAGCAGCTACTCCTAGGTCACCTTCTGCCATAGCTGAGAACTTACTCATCGGCCAATGCACGGCCCTACTGGTTACATAAGAGGAATCTGACAAAAGAACTGCCCTTGAACTGCTCTCTGCCTGTAATGTAGAAACATTGTTTATTTGTGAAAACATGATCAACAAAGACATCTTGGGTCAAAGAGATTGTGTGCATTTGTTGTAAACAGAAACAATCCAGGAGTTACAAGCTGAGCATCGAGCAACCTTATTCTTGCAGCGTATGTTGTGTACAGGGTGTGTGGCTGAGTCTGACTCGGGGTGTCTGAGTCTGGCAACCTGAAGGGTGTTGTTGCTCCACCATCCTCCTCCAAGACATTGTTGGACAATAGTGGTGTCTCACTGGGACGGTATGGATGGACCATTTCCTCTCAGCCCCAACATATTAATCTTATACAAGGAGATGTTTTAAGATACCAAGATGTATCAACATTTCTTGTATTATCATCCCCATACCAAAGCGCAACTTATTTAAAAAAAAATCCAAATGTGTTTTTTGGCCATTGTGTATTCTGCAAAACGATTTTATGCTCTAAGAAACAGCATAAAAAATAGCATTGGGATATTCCACGTACATTGCAACCCTCTCAGAATTTTTGTTTGCAAGACAAAATATGTTTTTCTTCCTAGTTGTGAGACTAAAACCCAGCTCTGCAAGTCAGACGGGAACTCTTCCATCCCACAGATCACTGTTGTACTAGCAGTTCTGTTTGGCAGATAATTTCCTCAGCCACTTGTGTGTAACCCTATTGATTTGAACGTCTGCCCCCAGCAACACCTGTGCAAATTCACGGATGGCAGTGGGATTGCGCAGATGCCACGGAGGGCATATTCTGGCATACAGGATATTTATTACTGGTGGTGATGCATGAGATGGAAGGGATCCAGGAGTCAGGCTGAGTTTGTGCAGCTGGCAGTTAGAAATTTACTTGCAAACTGAGCTCATTGGGCAGGAAAATCAGTGTGATAATGAATTCAAAGCCCTCAGTGCCATTTTTACCAAATCACTTTTTAGGGCAGGAGAACAATTTTGAAGAGATGTGTTTCTTATTAAAAGTGTCTGAAAATTGTACTTGAAAAAAAAATGAAGGGAATCCCATAAGATATTATATTGCAGTTATTTGATATCAGAAATTACTGTTACTAAGCTTGCTTAAATTGGATGTTTACTTGTTTCTACTGAAAACTTGAAATATGTAAACTCAATGTGTGAATTTAACATAAAAAAAATTCTGAATTGTAATTAAATATTAAGTAGTTACATGAAATTAAAAAGAAAACAAATTTTTTTAACAGGTTTTATTTTGATTGATATGAAATCTTCCACAAAATACGAAACCTTTCAAAGTGACAGAGTTTATTTATAATACCATACATTTATATTGTTGGCCTATAGACGTTGAAATCCACAGTGTTTTAGCAGGTTTCTTAGGAAAAAGTGTTGTACCTTGAACCAATTATAGACCATCTCTTGTTAAATTGTAGAGCTGGTTTGTTTAATGTGGGTAATTTGATGTTGTAAAGTATTTGTCAGTACTCTAGGGTAGCCTCTTAGGGCACACTGGTTTCACTGTATAATATTTCACACTCATATGTGCACCAGTTAATCTTCTTAGGTGAAGGCTATTTATGACTTCTATAGGATTTGTTACATTATGTACTTAATTTATGCAATATGTTTAATGCTTCTCTTTATCAAGTCTCAAATTATAGTCATAGTTATTTCATGGGATTTCCTTATTATTTTGAGGGAAGGAAAAAGTCTTTTTAGTCCAGCAGGATTCTTAGAATGCGAAAATTTAGCCAGGACATGCCAAAAATGTCTAACAGAATGGTATAGCACTAGACATCCTGCCAATATACCCATTAGAGTTATAAAGCATGTCTACAGTTGAATAGAGGCAGCCACAGAGATTTACCATTCACCTTTTCCTCCCTGCTAAAGAATAGTGGAGGGCTGCAGCTGGCCTCACCCTCACTTACAACCAAATCACATTTGAACCTATAAAATGGACACGGGGTGTTTTCTTTGGCTCCGCTGCCTTGAAGGAGGCAGCAACGTGACCTGCAGGAAAGACACCAGTCTCATGTCCCACGTGCTCACCTGCCTGGGATCTGCTGATCAGCTGCCCTTTGTATGTACCATCATAGAGTGTGTGAAAAGCCACTCTGCAGCCTCTGCCTGAAAGATTTTTAATTTGCAGGACTCACAGAGTGAGTAGGATTCTGCAAAATTCTGCAGGAGTTTTACTAAGAAGGACCTTGCTTTGACTGCCGCCTAGTCCCATGTCATTTCCTAATCACAAAATTAAAGACACCCAAGGGCATGACCATAATGTGACCTGTCCTCTCAGATCAGCCATGGTGACCCACCAGGGAACAACTTGGAGGTTTGCTTTAGCCATGCTTTCGTATCCGTGAGCTGTGAAATCATTGTGGGTGATGTGTGGAGCCCAAGCCGAGGAGCTGGGTGGTGTGTGTGCTGGCTTTGTGCAAGGTCACCTCCTTCCTTGACAGCTGGGAAGCTTTACAGTGCAGGCAAGAGCTACTTGGTGCTTTGACTGTGTTCCCATCCCAGGGATTTCTGCCCACTCTTGGCAAAGCTGGGGTTGCGGGCTTCTTGAGCTGCCCTGGCTTCTCCCTCCAGGCGGAGTTCTCTTGCTGGCAACCCCGAGCCTGGGCTAGCAAAATTCGGGTGAGAGAAATGCAACAGCTGTATGTTGGAAATGGAAATTAAAGCTTCATTGCTCAATGGAGGAGCAAACCACATAATATTCTTATTGGTTGTATATATTTGGGAAAAAAAAAAAAAAAGGTTATATGAAGGTCTTTATAAAGCTCTTTATGTCCTTGTTTTGTTATGTCTATGTAAATCTTTCTATTACTATTGTTTTAAAAAGAAATAAATTTAACAAATATTTCATTGCCTGTTTTTTTTTTGTTTTGTTTTGTTTTGTTTTTCCAAATGGAAAACAAACCAACAAACCCCCTAGTAATAAATAATATCAACAGTCATGAGAAATTGTACAGTAGCTAAACAATGAAGGCACATAGAAATGCTGTTTGTTTTATTCCTACACAAAGCCCTGCTGAATTCACAGAAATGAATTAAATATACTGAGTGTGACTGGGACTCTGGGAAAGCAGGACTTCAGTTGATACTGGTTTTAATTTTACATTTTTATTAATTTGTTGTAAATTTGGATAATAGTCTTAAAAGAAAAGCCACTGTGTAACTCCAAATGTATACGCATATAAAAGTACATTACTAATTCCTGTGAAAATCAACTTGTGTTCCTAAAAGAATATCCAGCAAAATTACTAAATATTCACCAAAAATAAGTAATTGAAAAAAAAAAAATACTGTTCCCTCTGGTAACCTTTGCTTTGTTGCAAAAATGAGAAACATTTCCTTATTCCATCCACTATTTCTTATTTATGAAATGCTGTAGGAGGTTCCAGGTGCATGCAAAACCCTGACCATTTAATGACGATGAACACAACATTAATTTGGAAAAGATTGTTCACCTTAAGCCAAAAGCCCAAATTATCTGTTTTTCTCCCCCTTTCTTCCCTTACATTGCAAACTGTACACTGTTAGTCTTAACACCACCAAGATACTCAATAACATTAGAGGTTTGAAGGTTTCCTGATGCTTTATTACACAATGATGAAAATATCATCGTGCCTCTAACTTCATCAAATCAGGCATTTCATTACAGCATCCTGCAAGTATAGAAAACTGATTGTCTTCTGTCAGCATGGCCCGAATCCAGTTCTTGCATGCAAGACATGGTTACTAATGATCTTTGTGGGTCAGCTGAGACTTGATCTTATTCTCTCAGTTTTGCTGCACTAGGAATTGTTAAGTCAGAACAGCAAACAGAAAGAGTTTATTACAGCTTATTATATAGTTGTTTTTTTTTTTTTTTTTACAAGATGGTCAATCTGTAATAAACCAGAAATTAATAATTAATTGTACTTGCCATTTTCACAGCAGTTTATATCTCACAAGGTGAAGTTTTAGGTAAAGTACTCTTATCTGCAGTTTGTGGAAGGGAGCTGCAGTTTTGGTGTTCTCCCTGCACCATCAGTACCGTTTAGAAAAGGATGGTACAGGAAGCTGGAAACCTCTTCCTGATGTCTGTTTTCTGCTTTACCTGGAAGGGCCTGATCTATCTGTCTGGCTGTGCTTCCAGTTAAGTAGTGTATAGAGGGAACAATTTTTTAAGCACACACTTGCCCCGAATACTGAATGCATGCCCAAAGCCTTAAATCAGGTATAAACTTAGGCCGGTGTATTCCTCACCTTGCAGGGTAGATTCACTGTAAAGAATCATATCTCTAATCAATAAGAATTAGAAGCCCTGTTCGAGCCCTTCCACATACCTTTCTTCTTCACTTCCCAAACTGCAAGAGAAAGAAAGGGGGCATCTGACCAGCTATACACAAATGGAGAGTCCTCTCTGAGCTCTTGGTTTGGCAATTCAGGCATAAAGCAACCAAAGCAGGAAAGGAAGATTTGAGGCAGTGCTAAGATAATTTATCTAAGGCTATACAATGAGCCTGGCAGAACAGGAATAACCCTGAAATCCTCCCTATTACAGTCCTGGGGACTCCTCACCACGCAGTTTTGAGACTGGATGAGTAAATATGCTGAAAAGTCACGTCTGAAAAGACAGCTTGTACAGTGCAATTGCTCCCATTTTGAGCCAGGGTAAAGATCAGAATTGAAGAATTGGAGTCAGCCCAAGGAGTGAGATATATGAAATGGAAGCATGCTGCTTTTTTTTTTTATTATTTTTTTCCTTGTGAACAGTTTTGTCTTGAAACAGATAATTATTTGGGAGAACCATCTACTTTTATTCTCAAGCAGAAAAAGAAATATATTGTCATGTTGTTCCATTTCTGTGTTATTCTGGTAATGTACTTTAGTGACTGTATGCATTTCTGATTATTCAGAATTGCTTCTCAGAGAGATTGAATTTACATTTTATCTAGACACCAGTCTTACCCAGAAAGATCTTTTTCATTTCAGTGCTAGTTTGAAAATCCATTATTTGGTGTTCATTGTATGCAGGTTTTCATTTCCAGCAAGATTCCTGTGGCAGAAGAAATATAGACAAACTCAATGGCTTCAATAAGTATAAGTTTTCTTGTAATATACAAAAAGCCTTTCTGTTTCCTTGAGCACAAGCTTGCAAAATGTGGGCCTACCCCTAGAAAAACAGGGTTTGTTTTTGGAGTGCTGTTTAGCATCCTCACCTCCCACTTGGAATTTGCCTCTCTCCTACCTGGGCCCCTCCTGGCTTTCAGGATGGCTAATATTGGTTCCCCTGAGGAAACAAAGCACTTTTGTATTTACACTGTATTTAAATATAAGATTATTAATCAACTGGAAGTGCTGGTCCTGCAGCTCTTACACAGTGTAATCTCAGTGATGAGAGCTGCTTTGCCAACCCTGATCCTCATCAAGTCCTTCTATTAGTGCTCAAGAGTTAAAGCTGTTTCAAATATGAAATTTTATTCCTGTAAGAAAGTTTAGCATTAGTCAGTTCCACTGGCCATTCAAGAACACCAGTCTCAGTTATACTGTTAAGCCATCTAGTCCAAGTCAGTGAAGTCACTCTTTCACTGTCTCTCTAGGGAGCCCAAAGTATTTGTCTACCACCTGGTGCCTCTGTCTGGTTCAGACTCTGGGTAATACCTGGCACACTGATGCTTTGGTCCAGGTCAGGGGTCTTTTGTTGTTTTCAGAATGCAAATATGTCACTGTGAGTTTTGAAAGAGTGCCTGTGCAAAACTAAAACTGATGGTTGAAATGCTGCTCATGAAGAATATTATGAAAGTTTCTGATTTAGAAATGTTAGCATGAAAGCGTAGTTATTTAAATTTGTATGTAAGTGATATAACTTCTTGTCAACTGTTCCATTTGAAACAGGCCTTTAAATTAAATTAACAAGAAATGTGAATTTTTAAGTTTATTCAGGTTTTCATTATGGAGATTTTCTCATTTGTAACAGTAATTTTTCACTGCTGTTGAAAGTGATGCTTTTCTAGTAACATGATTTTTACAAAACCACATATTTCTGGATTTTACTTTGACAAGAAAATGTCAATCATTCACATTAGACAACAATTTTACTTGGTCACAAATTGTACAACACTTCAACTCATCTTGGAGACCATGCTGGTGTTGCTATTAGGCATTTTAATGGTGAACTAATGAGGAAAGAGAGGTGAATCAGGAGCTGATGCAAAGGGCAAAGAGGGTGAGGAGAAAAGGTGCAACATGGATAAGGGAGAGGAATGCAGAGGTCAGAATGTTCAGAAATAGGAGTTATCATATGCCACTGAAAAACACTGAATTTTTATAACAAGGCACTGAGATGATAAATCACCTTGATAATGTTTACTCTATATAGATTGTTGCTTCTGATCATTGTGCCAAGTTTCCCGTTAGCACCCGCAAGATGACTGATGTAGAGTTCAGGGAATATGAGAAGTGCACAGATAGCTGGGCCATACGCTGTAATTCCCAGGGGAGCACAGTCCTCTCTGCATGTCGGGTTTGGCACTTACAGGCTGGAAACTAGAGGTGGAAAAATCCTGAAGCACAGGAGTAGGGGTGAGCTGCCATAAACTGGTCTCGTCTGACTTCTGCTCTTAATGCAAAAGGTTTCTTAATTGTGATGAGAAAGAAAATAAGTGTTCAAAATGTGTAAAACTCATGGAGGGTCAGAGACATAGTTACTTGCCCCTTTGTAAGGCACAGAGAAAAAGCAACATTTCACAGCATTTCACTGCAATGTTGTCTTCAGGCTTAATCTGGTAGTGAAATGCTTAAGCAAATAGTTGTAAGAAAATGAGTTCTTAGGGCAGCCCCAATGTCATCCACATGTGCAAGATAAGGTTAGCAGTTGCTCTTGTTTTTTAAGTGAAGACATTCTGCTGCTCAAATATTAAGTTAAATTGTGAGCATGGGCCATAAGTACTTATATTTAAACAAAGATAATGTACTATTTTGAAATACATGTCTTCCTAGTAGCTTTTTTTTTTTTCTTCCAAAAAAGGGTCCCATTGATTCTTCCAGTCCTTCTGATTTTCCTGGCTGTGGGCACATGCTGACAAAGAATGAAATCTCTCTCTCTCTCTTCCCAGAAATGCCCCCCCACTTCTCTCTACTCTTGACAATAACAACACAGAAGAGTGCTGCCTTAAAACAAAATTTTCTACAGTGTGTCATGTTGCTGCTGAAATTTAATGATATTCAGGGCTAGGAGAAAAGAGCAGCTGCCCTCCAGGTGGTGTTCCATAAATGCTCCCTAGAACCCAGCAGGAAGCTGTATAAGTTCAATTCAGTGAAGCAAATTCAATCATTTGCCCCTTTGTAAATGGAGCATAAGCAAAAAAAGAAAAGAAATTATTTGAAGGATCCTAACACATGTACACTACATGTACTTAAAAACTCACAAACATTGTTTTTTGCTAGTGTTGCTTATATGTCAGATAAGCTTAACAGGATCTTACCAGCAGCAATTTAACTTTGGAACATTGTAGAATATCCCATAAATATCCAATATTTGTTTCATGCAGAACTCAAAAATCAGTGATGACTGAAATTCTATAAGGTTAAGCAGTTGTCTCCATAATGCCTTTTTCTAAACATTAAACAGCTCTTCCAAGGAGTTAACTTTTTGTGACAAACCTAATTAGTGCAGAGTTATTTGCTTAAGTATGAACACTGTTGTGGATTTTCAGTTCAGGTTATTATTATTTACTTATAGACTCTACTTACAAATTAGAAGTACAGTAGTAAACTTCTGAGCCACAGCTCCTTTTAATACTAATTCTTGTGTTAACGCCTAAGATTCACAATTATCCTTTGCATCCACTGTCACAATTTACAACTGGGTTTATTAATACATTATTCAAAATTGTGTGCAACCATCTTGTTATGATATTCTGCTCAGACTGTTTACTAGATATAAGTGGATGACAATATTTTTACCTTAAAATGTTTTAGCAGGCTTGAACTTCACCTTGTAAACAATATGAAAGTGAATGTTTTTCCTCTAACTTGCTGAACATTTGGCCTGATCTGCTTTTCATCTTAAACAGGTATGAAATATATTAGAAAGTGATAAAAGACAGTCTCTGTCCTCATGCAACTAAATAGTTAAAAAATTAAACAGATTTGATTTGAAAATAGGAATCTGGTAAACGATTAATACATTATCTCTTGTGGCCCTTCAAGGAGGAAAATCACAGTGCTGCAATTTGGTGTACTGGAAACCTTCTGAATTTCACAGTGGATTTTCTGTTAGTAGTGTTTTAGAAAGGCTTTCAAATTCATCAAATATATATATGGAGAGGAAGCAGCTTTATTAACCCAATATCAAATTAATGTTCCACTTTCAAAGAGTGCTTTTAGGAAGGAAGAAGGCCTGGTTTCACATCATGAAAGGACATTCAAGGTCTCAAAACCTGGTTTTGGTATTTTTTTTGAGTGGCACTGCATTAAGATGGCAAAACACAAAATCTGTAGTCCAGTCCTTGAAACTGTGTTTTCTTTATGGACTATTACGCTGTCAAAACTCTACTTTTATAAGGTGCCCAAGTATGAATTTATACAACAGTAAAATTTCTAAAGAAGCCATAAATGTCTGAGGGATAAGTAATGATTGTCATCACAAAAGTATGCATACCAGAGTATGTATTTAACCAATACGCTCACTTTCCTTTACCAAATCGATAGTCATATATTTTCACAGCCCTTTTTTCACGCTGTGCTATTTTGCAATAGGATTAACTCTGCTAGCCAAACAACCAGACACCGAATTCAAACCATCAGAGGGGATGTGCAGACTGCCCCATTGCCTGCTGAGCTCTGGCTTTTGCTCAGGCTCCCCTGCCGTACCCAGCGAGAGCAACCAGTAACCCCAGCAAAGTGGGAGGATGGACTGACTGATTCAAACTGAACTTCCCATTACCACCATCTCAAGCCAAGTGCCTTGGTTGGTAGTTCACGTCCCTCTTCAGCTTGAAATACAATGATGGTACAAGATGGAATGATTCTATGATCCTCTGGCTTATTTGTGTGGGCTGGAGCATGCACGTGTGGAGGAGTCACATAGCCCCATCCTGCACGACGATTGGGAAGATGCAGCAAAGAGATGTCAGTCACAGGGATGCTTTCATCACCTTTTTTGCAGTAACGCTTACCTGGGGTTGTAACAACTTTAGTCCATTTGATGGAGAATTTCAAACCTTACTCTGAATTTCCTTATTTTTTTTCCCCAGTTTATTTCCTGTTCTTGTGTTGAGTACATATGAGCATACACTACTGTTTGTTTGCTTGTTTGTTTGTTTGTTTTGTTTGGATTTTTTGTTGTTTTGGTTTGGGTTTTTTAGGAATTCCCTTTTGCAAAACACACAGAAAACCACCAACTAGTGGGAATGCTGTCCAGCCTTCTGCAGCTTCTGGACCTTAGGGTTTCCCTTACTTCTGATGCTGGGAAAACAGCCTTGTTTCTTAAATGAATATGTCTGAGACCGTCATAGAAATCACAGGTTTTCTAAATTAAATGGAAAATATTTGCCCAATTAGCTGAGAACACAAAGAACAACTGTTTGACCATTAAAGCTGTGAACTGATAACTTTGTCAAAAAATTCATAAGAATTGGACTAAATATTCTTCTCTTACAAATTGTTTTCTTAGAATATGAACAGCATGTAAAAGGAACAGGAATAAATATTTGACAGGCTCTGTACTTCTTTGCATATTAAATTGAGAAGCTGTCATAACCCCACTGAAAAAAAAATGCTGCAGTTCATTATCCAGTCCCCTAAATTTTCCATCTTTATTACATACAAACAAATACACATTTGTAGAGATATCTCCAGTTTGAGACTTCCCTAGTAGGAAGAGGAAAAAGGCAGAACTGCTTCATATAATAAGCAATGTAGTCTGAATACAAAGATGTGAGCTGTGGCTCCGTCTGTGTAGCTGTATTAATTTCTGTGGAACAATTCCTATTTTAAACCATTTTTTTTTTTCAGGAAAATACAATGCTTTGAGTGCTTTGGGTTTTTTTCTGTGTTATCTAGGAAAGCACATGCTTAAAATAAGGATGGACCCTGCAGAGGTATAGGAAACTGTCTCTTGAAAAGCATTTTAAAACTCTGAAAGCTAAGCATGAAAAGTAGAATTGGTCAAGCAATGTTATTTTCTGAACCAAAAATTGGATAAATGTTGGCTTTTGAGGAAGTTGCGATTCAACCAGGAAACATTCCCCTTATCTGCAATTTTTTAGCATTTGCTAACTTTTTTTTGCCTATAAGGCATTCCAGACCGAATTGCATACTGTTCAGACTCTCGAGGATAGTCGACTGTTCATTTTTTTATACTCCTTGACTGCATGACTAAAGCTGCAGTTGGACATTTTTGGGTAAAATGCACAGGTTTGGTGTTTTTGGTGTTTTTTTGTTGTTGTTTGGTTGGTTTTGTGTCATGTTTGTTGCTGTTGTTGTTGTTGTTGTTTTCTGTTTCTGTGTGGGTTTTTTTGTTTTGTTTTTGCTTTTGGTTTGTTTTTTGTTTTGTTTTGGGTTTTTTTGTGATGCAACTTTGCATTGTGTAATATACATAATAGAAAGTACTTAATTTCCTATTTTTTTCCCTTCCCATGAAAATCATTCATTCTTCAACTCCCAGCACCAGGGCAGGATATGGAGACAGTGTGTGAAAAGCAAGGGACTATTTATATCAACACCTCTACAAGCAGCTCTTTAAACCAGTGTGCAGAGCTAACTGCACGTCTCTCTTTGACCTTATGCTCCCTGTGCTGGCTCACTCAGCCTTATCTGCAATCAGAGCACCTGACCCTCCACATCCTGATGTGTCACAGGTATTTCCTTCCACGTGGGATCTGAAGGGTATTTCTAATTCTAGTAGCTAAACCACATTTTTTTCCCTGTTGGATTTCAACAATGAAGTTTTACTGATATAACCCTATTTATTTTTTTTTCTCAAATCAGTCTACTTTTTTTTTTTTTTCCCAATGACTTTGTTGCTATCTGACAGTATAAAAAAGAATTATTAAGCTTATCCTATTTTCTTAGTTCTTACTGCAAATGTTTTCCTGTTTTGCTTACTGCTTATTAAAATGTTGCATGAAGCCAAATATACTTTACACTAAATAGTATTTCTGAATAATTGATGTCTTAAAGACAAGTCACATAAAATAGTCTCAAAATTCCAAGCAAAGAAGTGTCATATTGGTTCTCTGAATTAATCTAGTTCAATATAACTTGTCTGAATTCCTCTGTTGAGTTTAGAAACTAGTCTCATACCTGGCTACGTTTGCTGATATTCCCTTTCTGAAGGTCAGGTCGATCAGACTACAGATCCCACAGTTTTTGCATTCCAGTGTCAAGACAAATCATAAACAGAGGGAAATCTCATTGTGTTTGGAAAGTGAACATTGCAGGAGACCTGTTTGCCTTTTGCACCATTTTGTTACATAGTCCACTGCATCCTGTCCTGCACCTAGCAAATCAAAATGCCATTAAATGACCTTTTAATGGATCAATTTTTCCTATTTTTTAAAAATTGAATGTATGAAGCAGGGTGCAGATAGTAGGCTGAGAGGGTAGTAGTAAGAGAGGATGAAATGCTAGTCCCTGTGAAATTGGTGGCAAAGCTTCAGTTACACAAACAGGAGCTTAAGCAGCAACCAGAGAAGAGAAAACATGAGTATGGTAGCGGCCCTCTCCTGAGATTTCTGCGGATGTGTGCTGCTCTCATGAGATCCTGCTGCAATCCACATAATGACTAAGGGCTTCTTGCTCTGAGATGTGGGCAGATGTTGAATGTCTTGTTCCTCCACCACCTGTCGTAGGTCATGATGGGACTTCTGTGCCACAAGCTGTGGTGACAGGTCTGTCCCCACCACTGTTTGAGCTGCCAAACCTTGGTTTTTGTGAGGTCACCGGAGAGATAACGTGGCCATGACCCTTATGGTAGATGTTCTCACTAATTTAGAAGAACAGGTAAAGATACACAAATCCAGATATTCAAATATGTCCCTTCCTTTTAAAAACGGTGGTTTGGTTTGAATTTTTATACTTTTTCTGTAACACCAAATCTCTAAGTATACACACTCCTGAGCCTTTCGTGTGAGGGGGATAACACCCAGTTACCTGCTGTACAGTTCATCTCTAACATTAATGTAGAAACAAAGTAGACAAACTCATTTATATTGTGACCTACAAAGCAAATCCTAAGGACTTCCAGATGTGTGTGTGTTTGTTTGTTTGTTTTTAATATGACACTGTGACTTAATATGTAAAAAACCCCAAATCTCCAATACTGAATTTTTCTCCTAAAAACATCTGTTAACAATTCAAGAGTCTTCTTTCTGATTTTGAAGAGTTTCTGAAGGCAGTACAACCTATATTTTTGATAGATAGAAAACTATGGATTTATAAACATAAATTTTGTACATGTGTCTAAGTAAGCACTCAATAAAGGCATTTATATCTACATTTAAGATTTTTATAAATGTCAGCTGAGAGGGTTTTTTTTTTTTTTTACATGCAAGTTGTAAATTCCTGAAATTAGGGGTTCATAACATCGAATTGTTTAGAAACCTTTATTTATAGCAGCACTAGCAGATGCTGCAATAATGAACAGTAGCTCTAAGCTGTTCTCATTCTGGTATTCCAATCATTCATACCAATTTTTATTATAAGAACTCTAATGCAATGTAATGTAGTGTCTCTTCCATACAATCGACACACACGTTTTTCACGTGTTTATGTCTTTTCTTGTTAGTAGAGCTCTGTAACTGAAAGCATTTTATCACCTCTGGAGTAAAAGACATTAGGGGTGGGAGGGAAGGGATTTAGGTACACAGCTCATGTTGATAATGAGAGCTTCACTGTTACTAAATGTTTACTAGAGATAAGAACAAAATATATTTGTGGCATGAACTTCAGATAATATTTTACCTGCTCTTTGAGCAGGTAAGCAAAACAAACACTTTGCTCTATCATTTTCAGTAGTGAATTCAGCAATAATTTGCAGAGAGAGAAAGAAAGGAAAAAAAAAAAAGAGCAACCTTGACTCTGCTTATACTGTGCTAAATGGTGCTATTTAGACAGGGGCTAAAGCAGGGGCAGGGTAGAGCCATGCTTCCTCTGGGAATATTTGGAAAAAGACTGCACAAAGTGCCTGTGATGACAGAGATTGCTCCTTTGTGTGTTCTTGACATGCTTTGGGATGGGCGGGGAAGGAGTCTCACTACTCCTTTTTTCTTGCCCATATTCTTTCTGAGTGTGCTTCTTCAGAGCTGCCAGACCCTGACTTCTCTCTCTGCCCAGTTGGGCTCTCGAGCCCTTTCTTTATTCTGTGCATCCATAGCAAACATTCACCACCTTAATACAAGCCCTGTTTAGCCCACTGGTTCTGACACTACCTAAGACAGTCCTTTGACAAATACTGCAATTTCTGGTCACTGTGTGTTTCCAGATAATGTCTTGACAGCTATAAAGCCCCTGTGTCTCAGGTGCCCTCACAGGTGGGTGAATATCAGACATGAGAGCCTTTTTCACATGAAGGCAAAAGGGCTAATTTATCATTGCCCTAATACCATCCAAGCTAGCACAGAGTACTCATAGACCAGACTTGGGGGCACCACAGCTTGCTCTGAAACCAGCTTGCTGTTAGAGCTGTGCACACCCTGACCCAGCAAATCAGGGACCACACTGCTAGGGGTCCATGAATATAGGGAGAGGGAACTGGGGGGAAGAATATGTCTCTTCTTTTGTGCCATGCCAGCATCTGAACTAGAGATAACTGTGATTGGTAAAGTCTAATTTCTAAATTTAATTTAGTCTTCACAGTAGCCCTTCGGAAATATGGTAAAATCACCAGCGAGGAACTTCTCTGCCACTTTAAGTCTCTGGACAGCCTCACCTGTGGGGAAGCTGTTGAGGGTCTTCATCTGCATCCGGCTGAGATAGCTGCCAGGGCCCACACTGGGCAGGCTTGTTTACTCAGGCATTTACCTGATTACTCACATGACAGTGATAAGGAGTGTATTTGTTGGCAAACAGGTGTAACTCATCAATAATGGTAGCAGGAGGTCATTTGATGACATACTTGGACACACTGTGTGTTTGTTTAGTTTAAAAAGTACTCATCTGTCAGGGGATGGGCAGCTGAAGAAGCAGTCTGCATTAATCAGAGGAAGGCCACTTCAGCATGTCCCAAAATCTGATAGATGCTTTTTGATGTTCATAGTGGCCATAACAGTCACCTTCCCAATCACCAGCTAGGTTGGTGTGGTCTGGAAATGGGCTTTGCTTCTCTGTCAGGAGGTTAATGCAGGTGCGGCTCCTTGCCCAGGGCACAGGAAGCGGGGGGGATCCCCAGCTGTAGGCAGTGCCAGCTCTGCCAACCTTTGTTTTCTTGGAGTAATTTTTGTGGGCAGATAGGTTACACTGTGTTTCTCTATAGGGTGTGAAAATAACAGTCATTATGGATGGTGGTGTCCTAGCAGATGTTCCAGAATCATGGCTCTGTAACGGCATAAACTGGATTGATGATCAAAACAAACTACCTAGACCTTTCATCCTTTCCAGATAAATTGTATTTGGTCTTCTTCCAAAACTCTTGCATGATTGTGATGAAGTGGGCAACTCTTATTCCACAGGGCTGATAGAAAGTACCAGATTTTTTCCTTCCCATGGTAAAAAAATCCCATTCATTTTTGTCCTATGGCCCAAAACCATTATGTCTTTCCCCACATGGAGAGTTGTATTTTTCTCATGTATATTGACAGTTGAGTCCCACCCTGATTCTGTAGGCAGCTGCATATTTAGCATGCTCTTTCTGTTAAATGCCATTGCACACCCCCTCTTCCACATCAGTTTTATGCAAAACCTGTAAGATCCTGAAATATCCTTTGGAGACCAAGCCCAGTGCTGGCATTTGCAGATATAAAGAGGCTATCACAATGGTAATATTTGTTTTAACCTTGTCTTTCTTTATAATAAGAAACTGAGCCCTTCAGATTGAATACTAGAGATTCTTCTTGTTTTGTTTTTGTCAATGCATTATTCTCATTCTGTATGAATATGTACTATTGCAGGGGTGTGTTGAGGATAATGATATACTAGCACTGATTTTTTTACAATGTATACATATGTGTGTGTTTGTACATGCATGTATGTGAAGGAAGGCCGTGGAAACATTTCTCTATTGGTGCTGTTTGAAAACAACAATGCAAAAATAATCAAGCAAAAAGCAACAAGCAAAAATAATCAAGCAATTGAAAAGGGCATGTGTGTGCAAGACAAGAGAGAAGAAAAAAAAGCAGTAAGATACATTTCTGGTCAGTCTCTATATTTACTTTTTTCCACTATGGTTTATTAAGTCAGTTGTTCTGCAGTGGGGATAAAAAGAAATTATCTTATCACACGATTGTCCTAGAAAGATGGATGCACATGCAATTTAAAGATGGGAAGTCTGTATCAAGACACAGCAATGTTCAGTATTTCATTTAAAAGGTCTTATTTTAGTATTTCTTCATCCCCAAATTCCCCTCTTCTTTCCTCCTGCCCCCCTCCAGTTCTAGATAAATGCATCTGTACTATATATAATAAGTATATTAAATATACATAGAAGAAAGTATATTACAGAGTTTGAGACATTTTCCAGGAGATGTAAATTAAAACAGGTTATAATTAAAATGTGCAATAACAGAGTGAAATACTTACATGCTTATGCTGCCTTCCCTAAAAGGAAGATACGTTTTTTCTTAAATAATTATTTTTTAAAATTCACTTTTTGAAAATAGCTGTCAAGCATCCTATCAAAGTTAAAATTGCTGTGAAAAAGTTTTGAATTATTTTCATATTTTTCTTTCAAGCTTTTAACTATGTCTTTACAAAACACTCTTCAAGGCATGCAATTATATAAACATGCGTACATATATACATACAGAGAGAGTGAGAAAGAGGGAGAGAGCATCAGTAACCAATCACAGATTTGTCAAGAAAATGACATTATTTTCTTATTTGTGAAGTCCATAAATTTGTGCAGAATAATTAACAGAGCTGCCCTAAGAAATTCACCATTGATTCACCAGATAGTAAGCCAGTATCCCTTTTTTCCCACTAGGGAAAGTCACAAACTCACTGCTGTTTGTTCACTCATGTAGTCATGGGATGGAAACCCAGCCTCTGAACTGCCAGCCCTGAGATTTATGTTTGACACAGTTGTTTTAGCTGAGGAAGACCAGCAGCCAAGAAAAAGAAAAAACTAAGAGCGCAGACCACAATTAATGTATTTAAGTGTTTAATTTTTTCTTCTTGTGGATTTTGTCATCAAATTTTATAAACTCATCCTAAGCTTGTGACCTTGAAGAGATTCCCCTCCTTCATCTTCTTGTTTTGGAAAACAATAAAAAAAATGGATGGACTACCTTGCCAGGTGTTTATTTTTTTTCTCATAATCCTATTGCTTACTTGAATTAAAATGATTTGCACTATGGTTTTGATGTGAAAGCAGATAGTGCACACATTAAATAGGTCAATAAGCATCCTTCTGACGAACACTTTGCCTCCTCCTTGCTCAGTCCTTGCATATGCATGTTTGTGCACCTTGCAGCAACAGAAGGTTTGTCAGAAAAAAAGTCATGATGAAGCCAGGAAATTGCAAGCAATGACGAAAATTTGAGGGAAAACAAGATGAACAGGAAGTTTCAAACAACAAGAAACCCATAAAGTAGATATGCATGGATATTGTAATCTGAGCATCACCAAATTCCTGCTCCGTTCCTGCTCCGGCAGGTGGATTGGACTAGATGATCTTTTGAGGTCCCTTCCAATCCCAAACATACTGTGAAATAAACTGCTTGGATTTGTTGTAATTTTCTCATCCTTTTGCTTGGAGAAAATTTACAGAGTAAAATCATCAGCTTTCACATCACTCTTCTCTGAAGTTCAAATTCTCTTAAATTCTCTCATCTTGAACTATAATTAGAAACTGAACTGGGACAGTGTAGACATCCCATTTGCTAACTGCACAGTCAGTGCAAAGCTCTTTTTATAAGGGTGAAATGTAACTGCCTCCAGCCCTAAACAAACCTCAGGGATACAATTGCCCAGTTCATTCAAGTTTGGGAAACTCAACAGTACCACAGCTAAGGAGAAAACCTTGTCACTCACCAAAAGGCAGTGCACAGACCCAAAGCATTTGCTCTGAAGAGTCAGTTGCGAAGTCTCTCAGTCAGTTGTATATGTTATCATATGTGTTATCATTTTCTTTGTTTAGCAAATAGAGTGGCTGGAATAGACTGCTTTATTTACAATGTGCAGGGATTAAATTTTTCTTCCTCTTGAGACCTAATTTAAAGGTCTATTTTTCCCTCGGTTCTCCATTTACTTGTGTTTTGAACAGTAAATTGAGGAACCATTATGTTAATGCATGAAATTCGTAATTTTGAATTAACATCTCCTCATCTCTGCTTTGTTCACATAGTAACCAAAGGAAGCCTAAGGAGTGGGAATCTGTCCTGCTGTTGTAGGCACAGAAACCACCACAGAGGTAATTTGCTTGGTCCCACCTTGCTAATGCAAGGCTCTCTAGCAGCTGATCACTCTCCGAGGAGACTGTTTACTTGCCCTTGGATAACATAGATATGAGATAAAAACAAGAGAAAGCACAAGTTACAATTGTCATTCACTTGACTTCTTCAGCCACAGAAAACAAGATTTTCTGGCTGGAACTTATTTTCATCATTAATCGATTTTCTCTTTGAGGAAGATGCCATCTTGACAGGTTTGGTGACTGATATCTTCCCAGAAGAGATGATCACCAGGGTGCATGTTTCCTCCCTTTCTGGTACTGTGACGACTATGCTCTGCAAAGGCTCTCTAAGGAGCCCTTTAGTCTCTGTCTTGGTTAGAGGTAAAATTCACTGTTATGCAAAGAGCACCCATGTACCAAACCCAGAATTAAATGATACATAAGTATCTAGTTTTCTATGAGGGATAAATTTCACCTTTGGTCCTTATATTCTGTTGAGGAAACCAACAGGGATGATGACATGTTGCACCACTGCTAGTGTATTTCAGATGTGGGTTTAAACCCTGAAATCCAGTGCCAAATTTATATTGCATTGCTACGTTGATAAATACAAAATTTGTCATGGAAAGGATGGTGAAACAGATTTGTAAGACTAAATCAAAATTATCTATTTACAAAACACTGGTCCAGCTCTGCAGAAAAATACTGTGATTTGCAAAGGCTCAAGACAGTCCTTTTCTTCTTTTTCAGGTAAACCTGAAATACATCTCAGTATATAATAAAATAAATCTAACTTTTCAGGTGAGAAGATTCCCAGTATTCTGTTTTTCTGTAGGTATTAATCCAGAATTTCTTAGGAAACAGCAAGAAGAGTCAACCATAATGCAATCCACAATCATAAGTATGAATTACAGCAGTTCTGATTCTGCATTACAAATATTTCTGCAAGAAAATATGTTAAATTTGGACTGATATTGGCCCTTTTCCCTCCTTACCTTATTGCTGCAACATTTTTTGAAAAGTTTTAGGCAGAAAAGCATTTTCTCAAGAAAAATATGAACTTTTATGGGCTGTACTTCAGTAGAAAAGGTGTGATGGAGAACATAGTTACAGATTATACTTCGTACCATGACTACATTTTTCATATGATGACTTTAAAGAAGTAGTGGAATAGTTAATCTCTACATTGCTCTTTTGAGACAGATTGTATTTATTTAAACCATCCTACCCACTACTAGAATCCAGGACAGTTAATTTCAGCTGCATAACAGTACATAGAAACAAAGCCCACTATTTTAAAGTAATGAAGAATCTAATGACATAAAATTGAAACTTCAGGAGGAATTTACAGGAGTAGGATATAATTACAAGAACTGGAATCTTTCTGAAATATTGACATTAACACCAACTCTTGTGAAATGTCATGAAATATTTAATAACAAGTTGCTAACCAAAGGGAAGTGATCCCAGGACAAGTACCCAGTCTTACATTTCATTTAAAAAATGTAAAAATATAGAGACAGAAAGGAGACTGATTAAACCTTTAAAATATATTTAGCACATTTGTATACAATATTTGAACTCATTCTTGCTGTCTCTGAACTTGTCTATGGAAGGAAATGGACTCAAATAACTCTAGTGGAATAAATTAGCCAGCAGTAGCTACTTTGGAATACTTCCTTTCATAGGCAATATATTTTAGGATAGAAATTATTTTATTCCACAAAAATTGTTGCATTCACAACATTTATCATGCGATAAAGAAAAACAAAAAAAGAAGAGAATGTAATCCAAAATAGATTGTCCACAGGGGAAATTGCAACAAACTCTTCCAAATAGATATTGTAGCTTAAAGTGTTGTCCAACAGTTATTTTGGTCAGTACTATTATTGGAAAGAAGTCCCCAAAATGTGCTGTAGAACAGGCAATGCAAATGCTGCAGCCAGTGTAGCTGTGTAAATTATATTGACTCTCAGGATTTAACTAAATGTTCAGATCATCTTTGGTTCTCAGAGGCTGTATACCAGAAAGCTTGATTTAGTATTATCTGTTCTAATACAAGATATTACATCTATATATAACACCAGTCTTACACCATTACAGCTACAGCAAACTTCTACTGAAGGGTTAAAAATAGAAAGATTTCACTTACCACAAAAGTTGTCATGTGCTTAACAGTCCTTCAGAGTATGCTGTAATCCAGAATAATGATTAATTGAAAGACCAATCATTACTAGTCTGCAAACCTTTTTCTCAGGAAGTTAGTGATGACTGAAGTAAATGAAAAGAAGTGAGATTCATAAATATCTTAACTCCACTATTTAGGTACAAACCAATTTTTTCATGTGTCAGCCAAAGATCTTACTTTCTAAAAGTGTAACTCCAATGTAACTAATTGAAATCAGTCTTAATTGATTTTTTTATTTTCTATGGAGCCTCTCACCTGGTGCCTGTGAGTAGTTTTAGATAAGTACATACCTTAAAAAAAACTACTTCAAAATCATGACTCTCCACTGAAGAAAACCACCCCTTGTGTGCACCTCAGACTGCCCTGCATGCAAGAGTAGAAGGTGGCAGAAGCTTATGTGAGCATGGAGTATGTATTGACTGCAGAATGACAGATGTACATTAACTGTCAGCATTCAAATAAATCACTTAGCTACATACACCCTACTTTAATCTTCTTCCTGATGCTGTTAAAGCACAAATTCTCTGCCATCTTATTTTTAATACAGGATAACGATCCCTTATTTTGCTTACCCCAATAGTCAGATGTGTGCTGTACCAGGATTCTATTGCTTTACTTGGGCCTTATATAAAACTGCTATTAGAATTTTAACTTCTGGAAAAAGAGACTCTGGAGTCTTCAGTAGCTACAAGAAACCAGGATCTCAGTTTTATGTTTCATGAGGGGCACAGCTCTAGTAGCACACTGATTCTTGCTATGATGCTGCAAATCAATGAAAAAACACTTGTTTTCCTGAAGTCCTGACCCATCATTCTCACATTCTGAAAAAGTTTTAAACAGTCATTTTAGTGTAATTTTGAATTACACTGAAACAGAAAAGCAGAGTGACTACTTTTCTTTTCGTTCTCTAGGTCTTTTTCCTTAAAGACCTCAAAGCCCTCAGCAGCTTCAAGAAGGGAACTGTGCAAACTACACAAAGAAAATGTTCACAGTAGTGTGGGGAAAAAGTGGGAAACAAGCTTAGATCTTACAAGGTAAATCTTAACATGATACCAATTTGAGTGTGAAATAGTCTCTTAATAGAATTGATTAAACTTCTGTATTCTTATTTATCATCAAGCATCACAAAGCATTTAGGAGTATAGTATCAAAAATTGTCCATTGGAAAGGGATGAATTAGTTGAAGCAAGAAAATGTTTCACTAGAAAGTGCTTGACTTCCGAGAATATATTTCAATTATTTTAGATATGTACAGTATAAATAACTCCATCTGAATAGTTACTGAGGGTTTTTTAATAGTCAGTAGAAAGAAGTAGGCACTTCTAGGATATTATTCATCAAACACTTAAGTTTTTCTGCTAGGATAAATATCTAAAATAAATTGGATTATTTGTGTCCAATAAGTGACTCTCTCTCCTGACTATTGCATTAAGTTTGTGTGGCAAGGTTTTGGTAGCAGGAGGGCATCACTACTAAAGTTCAGCAGAAAGTAAAATTCACTGTAAATAGTGAAGTTAGAGGAATCTCACCTGTTGTGCCTACCAGCTTTGCTATGTGGAAGGTGGGAAAGTCTACCCCTTCTCTGTTAACTGCAGAGGAGACAGACACAACTGGAATTCAGATACTGTAGGAACTCTTCCCACCTGAAAGAGAACAGATGTGGTCCTGTCTCATTGGCTGGGGAACCTACCAGAGCTCTCAGCCCTGCAGAAGGAATGGAGCCATTGATTTGTTCAGCCTACACACAGATGAATTTTAGGATGAAATTTTTCTTCATGCTGTCTCAAAAGAGAGGATACTTTTAAAAGTATATTTGCATATGCTACATATATAACCAAAAAGCAAATGCAAAATAAACTAATATATCATTTACATGTGAATTGGTGTCTTTTTGCATCTTCTGTTTACCCATAATAAAGTCACTGTGTTGGCCTCAAGACTGTTAGGTAATTTTAATTCTGTTTCCAGTGACATTAAACATGAATAACCTAATTGTTCAATTTAAGTGATTTCAACAAGGAAAAATGACATGTAAATAGTTTTATGAAAGAAAAAATGCATAACACTTCATAATTTTGTCAGATATTTTCAGAAAGTATTCTTAAAATACTTTTTTCCTTTTTGTGTTGAATCTATTCTTATGAAACATGCTTGACATTTTTTGAGAGAAGCCCTTGTAAGTTTTGGGTAGTTTTTTTCCATCTTTTGTGTTCCCCTTGTACTATTGAACATCCATTCAAAATTTTCTTAACTTGCAGTAAGGTATGAAATAAAGAAAGAAACCAAACAGCAACTGAAAATCTCTAACTTTTCAGAATTCCATTAACTTTTGGAAAGGTAGTTTGACTAGTTTACAGTGTTTTGTTTTGTTTCTTTTCCATAACTTTTTGTAAGCAAAGGAAGCATGTGAACAGCTGAGAGTGGTTAAAGGAAATAAAAATGAGAAGTGAGGTGGGAGCACCCAGCCACAACTTAACACAGCTGAATACAGCTCCTTGATGACAACCTAAAAGTAATATATGAAAAGGAAAAAATAAAAGGCAAAAAGTGTATGAAAATTTAAATATCTTTAAACTTAAAATTAACTTGTGAAAAGAAGGAAATTCATTGGAAAAGTACAAATCCACAGATGTCAGTTATTCAGCACTATTTCACAGAAGAAACCATTATGTTGATGCAAGTACAGTTTTGCTGACTATGGCAAAACACCACTCAATTCAGTGTTTCACTGATGAGGCCAGGTTTAAATTTAGCTTTAGGGCTTTCACAAGGATTATTAGGAGGACAAAGCCTCCGGGCATTTTCTAGGTCATTGCTGGCCGTTTTTCACAACTGCCTGTTCTGTTTTTGGAGGGTGTCTCTTCACAGGTTGTTGCTTCTTGTCTAGCTTATTTGAAGAGAACATGCTCAAACAAGCAAACCACTACTGAGTTCTTTGCTTTGGGGAGGTGTGTGGAAAAATCTGTTCTCTTCTCTGGTTTCATACTTCTCTGGGGTGGTATTAAATTATCAGAGAAATGCCTGGGAGAACCTCACGCAAGGGTGATGGAAAACTGCTGTGGTGTCCGTTTAAAAACAACAACACAAACTTGTATGTTTAAAGTTATTTATCTGCTGAATGGCCATCTTAGTCTGGTTATTAAGGTCATTCAGAGCATAACTGCAATCTCGATTGATTCAGTATTTCCCCCTTCGCAGGTCACAGAAAGCACCAACATACACTTTTATAATAATCATCTGCAATTAGTGAAGAGAATGGGGTTTTCAGTGTGACTTTCACATTTCTCTGTTATAGCTGTCTATTTTCATATGCCTATTTATAGAGTTTAGCTACTGTGAAAAGCAAGAAAATATAATTAGTGCTATTTTCACTGATGGAAAGCAGAAATGACTTTATTACAAAAAGGCCAAGTACATTTATCTACCAGGTGAAAATCATTCTACATCTTAAAGGGTGGATTTTTTTAAACACAGATTATCCTACTGGTCTTCTGTGTTGGGAGTAAAAGGGATATATGTGTGTGTTTCTTTGGGATATGTTTAAGTTGAAATTTTTATATAACTAGTCTGCAAAATTTGTTGTTTGCCCTTAGTATTTCTTGTGCTAAGCACATTTTTTTGTCAATTATTTCAAAAGCAAATGCTGCATAAAGAGTTGTAGAAACACTAGCGGCTAATTTTCTTTTGAAAGGCCATTTCTAAAGGAAAAATAAAAGTGGTGTACATAAATTGCCAATCAGCTCTCTGCACTGCCAGAAGACCATGTCAATCTCTGTTTCCCTAGGAGACCATTAGCAATAACTTTTCTATGGCAAAGTGTCTGCAGTTATGGAGTAGGACATATTCCACCTTTGTCATTTTTGAGTAAGTTCTGTGTGAGTGCTGCATGGGGCAGGGGTGTGGTAAGTCACCAACTCAGGATCTCTGCTGTACAAGTGGGACTGTAGTTTCTATCCTGCCCATGTGATGACAAGGCACGTCCTCCCCACGCTGGGGTAGGCATCTGCTGGAGGAAATAATTTTCCACTTTTAGCCAGATGCCTGAGTGCTGCTCCTAAATGGATTTCAACAGCCCAAGGGGAAAAAAGGAGAGAGTGGCCGATAGCTTTCAGAGGCTTTTGTACCAGGGAAGAGTAGGGAAAGAAAAGGACATCAAAGCCCTGATCTTGAAAAGTGATGAACACTTCCTACGAGTCATTGAATAGCTCTAATTTACATTACTGTCTGCAGGGGTAGTTACACACCCATTACAGCTCTCTCTGAGTTGATTTTAATTAAAATTCAAATTATTTTTTTAAGATTTGCAGTGGTTTCAAAATTTCTCATTTGCAAAGAGGAAACTGAGGCCTTGTAAGAATCAGGACTGGATATATAGAAGAATACGAATCTAATGCTCACACCTCTGTGCACCTCTGGGTTTTTAAGAAAAGCCTTTCCCAAAGTAAGTGTCTCACAGTTTCTGGCAGGGGTAGCGCACTCCTATAAGGTTGATGGACACAGGGTTCTCCTGTGGGACCAAGAACAGCCTTGTCTCTGTGGGCCTAAGCTACTTCTTTTCTGTACTTTAATATACAACCATTGCACATAAAAATGAAATATGATTGAAAAGAGTGACTTTGACCTACATATGTTCAGCATTTGCCAATAGTTAAGGCGTATTGAGAATCAGCTGGAAGAAAGCTATAAAATCATGTCTCATGAAAAACTATAGAAAAACATCTAAATACCAAGAAAAAGCATTTCAAGCAGGGGTTATTTTATGGGATATTTTTTCTTTGTCAAGCTTGGATTGTTTCCATATAAAGTTAACAAGATTATAACCTGTGTGAAAGTGTCAAAATACTTTTTATTGCAAGCTTGTTTTGTATAAAACTATTATATTTTCCACTAATTATGAGAAATTCCACCTCTGCAAACATGAGGATATGATTATCTGACTAGAGAGATATAACAGAAGCAAACAAACACATAAAGTTCCTCAAACAGGGCTTAGTTAGTTAGTTAGCACTGGCCATGTGCAAATCAGCTTTTATTTGCCCTTTTCTCACATTTGCACATTTTCTTATTTTCAGATCAACGTATATATTTTTCAAATTTTCATCTTTTATTACCTCTAAACCATTTAAAGGTTTTCTGAAGTCACATATAGCGGGGTCAAAAGCCTCACCCTTTGTCTTCCACCATTATGTGGAGGCAGTGGCTGATGGTGGGGATGTTCTGTCCCAGGGGTGGCTGTTAACAGTACAAACCCTTTACAAGCAAGTTCTTGGAAGAAAGAAGCTGTATGTCTTTGTCCACTATAAGACTTGAAGCCTCTATTATTACTAGGTTCACAACTTCCTGCTAACTTAGTCAATATTACACGGTCTCAGGAGATTGCCAAAGTGGCCATCGCTCATTATGAAATTTCATAGATGAATCATACTGCTTAATGTAAACTGGGATACAATTCTGTCAAATGATCATATACAACCACTGTAGTCTGCTACTAGGTTTTGATCCAACATATCTGAAGACAACAAAAGTTTCTTGGCTAAATTGTCCTTGGGTGAAGATTTTCTTCTTATTAAAAACTCATGAACCATACAGAAACGTATCTTTTCCAGATTATGCTTTCCAGGAAAACATTAATTCTTTGCTACAACACAGGAAATATTTCATATCTAAGATTTATTAGTGGGGGTGGATTTTTTTCTCCAAATTGTACCTGTCAAATTAAGGGTAGCTTGTTGTTGTTGTTTTTGTTGTTGTGGTTTTTTTTTGTTGTTTTGTGTTGTTTTTTCCAGAGGCATGTTAGATTAATTTGATTTTCTTATACTTCTATTTAGATTCTTTATTCCATCTTAGCAAAGGTAAATGGTAGGCACTTAGTCTCTCATTTTGTCTTCAAATAATAACACTTGCAACTGTCCTTCTAGAGAATTTGAATAAAGCTGCTATTCAGTAGTTGCATGCTTACTACATTTAACTTTTCCTTCTGCTAAATGATACTTCTAGCTTGTAGACTGTTACCCTTACAAACAGAGTTAAGGACTCTGTTCCTGTAATTCTCACTTAAATCTCAGAAAAGACCGGCTGTTTGTATGGCTGCATTGCCGGAAAAGATGAATGCTGGTTTCCATATCTCCAGATATCTGGAGAAGGAGGAGGTGAGTTAAGAGGAAAAAGAGACTGGATTTGTTGATGGGTCAGATTGTCATTAAGGCTATTATCTGTAACAGTAGCAGGTTCCAAGCTCTGCAAATACAGCCATGAAGAAAATCCCTGCTGAATTCATGTTACTACCAAAAAAATTCCAGCCCGGTATAAAATTCACATTGTAGGAAGGTCAGGGTGACTATATGACTTGTGTTTACATTTTACAGAAGAGAATCCTCATAGCCTAAAACCAGGGATTATTTTAAGTGAGTGAATATTTTGAAACCTATTTTTTAATATTGAAGTACTTAAGAAAAAAGGAATAAATTTAAAAAAACCCAAAATCCTTGCAGCAGGTTATTCATCTTTATGAAATCAAGATTAATTCCTGTACAGGCAAGTGAGCAGTTTCTAGTATACACCAGGAGGTCACCACACAGCATTTCTGGTACCACCAGATGACAGACATGATAACGTCTGATGACAGACATCCTGATAATTAGCTTTTTCTGTGTCTTTACAAAAACATCTTTCTGGATTCATAGTATGTTTTCCTTGCTCTTCTCCTTTTTTTTCCCCTCATTAACATTTCAATCAGCTGTACTTTTCCTTGGAAACCAAACTGAGAATGTGGGGAATTAATATTTTTAATGTCTTTTTAATAGGAAAAAATGTACTCTGGCTGACTGTGAGCTGTCTATTGCCTTTTGTTGTTGTTGCTATAATTGAAGTTGCACAGTATGGTACAGAGATGCATGATTTTATTCCTCTGAAGGGACTATGTTTTTTTTAATTGAGTCTAAGGTATCCAGTCTGAAAAGGAAGATCAACACCAATCAGCACTGAGAATTCAAGTAGACTAAATGTGAAAACTCACCTGTGGAAAGAGTAGATTATAAATCCAATGATCAGGAGTCTGAGATTTTAGGTGCAGCATGCACAGTCTGTTTTTCATACGTGATAATTTTTATCCCTTTATTTCATGGATCTGTTTCTCACATAAGATCTTTTTCTATATTGAGTCCTGGCAGAGAACTTCTCTAACACTTTTAATGACATGGCTAGGAGGATCGTGACCTCCTCTTTGGTGCTGTCCAGTGCACATACATCTTTGTTACCGGAGGATTCTGCCTTAAACTGTCACCTTCTGCTTCCAATACTCAGGCCACCTTGTTGGAGAGCACAGCTGCACGGTCTGGTGTCTGTCCACGTGTCAAGTCAGAGACTTCTGGCACACATTTACCAGAGTGATACAGCTCCACTAGCTTAAAGGCAAGAGTCAAAATATTGGAACTTTCAGTTTTGGCAGATTTCACACCTAGTGGGTCTCCTATGCTCTTTTTTCTCTGCTCAAAGTGAGTTGTGGTAAAGTGAGGGAGATGAAGAAGAGCTCACACATGAGCAAAGTATAAATAAATAAATAAGTGTAAAGAAATACCATAAAATTAGATTTTTTTTTGTTTTGCTGTTGTTTTGTGGGGTTTTTTGTTTGTTTTTGTTTGTTTGTTTGTTTGTTTTTAATGAAAACTCAAACTGTTAAAGTAATTTATTCAGATTGACTCAACAGGGATCTTGGCAAGGTAGGTCAAGGTGGATTTTCTGGTAGAAAAAACTGTTCTGAAATCCTTAGTGGAACAAATCCCGCAGAAAATGAATTACAGTGCTTTCATATTCACACTGGACAATTGAAATGCAACAGGGAAGGGACTGTGGCACATTTATTAGAGATCTGTGGGCCATCTATTAGTTTCACACCCTACTAATTCAAATGCGTATTTCTCAAAAGAAAGATTTGGATTATTTAAAATAAGTCAGCAATTTAAATATGCCTGTTAAGGGAAATGCAGAATCTTGATTTAATCAGTGAATGCAGTTACCATAACTGCATGCACATAAGATATATGACATATCACATAAACACTATAAAGGAGGCTGTGGAATACCTTTGTGTTAATTAAATGATAGTAGGATTATTGGTTAATTTAAGAATAGTAATAGGAATAGAAATTTTCCTCATCTTTGGTAAAAGGTGGCTGACTGAAGGGGTTAAGAATGTAGAAGTTACAGCAAAATGCTAAAGTAAATGTGTTTGTCTCCCTGTTTGACTGTTCCAGAGCAATACAAATAATATGATGAGTGGTAAATAAAACAAAGTACAGGGTCCTTAAGGAGCATGTGGAATTCATTGCTACAGGAGGCTGTAAAGTGCTTGTAAGGTGGTTGTATTTAAAAGAGGATTATTTTACAAGCAATGAGACTGAGCTAAATTGTATGGAGCAATGGAGCAACATTCTTCACAAGACCCCTGAGGCTGGCTCAGCATTTTCAGCTATGGTAGCAGAGCATTTCATACCAGCAGAGAGGAACCAGAATGTACGCAGAGGGGACCCAACAAAAAGCTAACTAAATGTCAAGGAAAAGCCAAGAAGAGTGGAGAAGTAGGAAGACAGCATAATAAAACTACAACTTGTCCAAATTCATCTGGGCTTCTGTCCATATTCATCTTTTCTCCCCGTGTTTTCTTGTTAACTGACTCAGAGTTGCAAAGGCACTTGGCCAGTGGGAAATTAAACCCAGGAGCCGAGGTGGAAGGCAGTCTGGCTGCGTCTCACCAGGGTGACTCAGCTTTGGACTGGGAATATTTTGCTGATATGTTGTGATATTATATAGATGTGGGGTTTTTGTTTTGTTTTGTTTTTGTCATTTGCCATTTAGAACGAACTGCCTTTTCGCTGAAGCTAAGGTGAAAGTTGCCACTTGGGGAATGGATTGTGAGAAGGCAGCTTGGAGAAGGCATGTATTCAGGAGGAGAAAACTATGTGGACACTAACAGAGAGGTGTATCTAGGGCAGTAAAACCTTTTCAGAAAATTCCACTTCCTCTCCTCTGGGAAATGTTTGCCTGCACTTTTCTCAGCAGGTTGCTGCTCCTTTTTGTCCTCCACCTCCTCCTTCTGTTTGAGCTTTGGGGCCATAAATCTCTGTTTTGTCCCTTCCTCTAAGTCTCAGCCCCATAGCTCCTTCTTAATAACCTGTTTGGTCACCCTTACACTTCCCGTCTGGCTTCAAGTACTCAGTGAGTGTATGTGGGTGAGGTGAGAAGCAAAATTTATCTGGGGAAGGAAATGGACAAAATCTTAAATGGAAACCCAAGAACTTTGAATTCAATAGACAGGATCACAAAGAGTCAGAAAAGAGATATGAAGCCCAGGATGGTGTGGGTGAGGAAGATGCTTACTAAATTATAAGCACACTGTCCATTGTGTTTCATTGCCAAAACAACTGTAGGAATTGTAACTGTAAGCAGGCATGTTTCCTTGAGATCACATTTTCCTTGTGGTGCATTTTAGCACAAGGTTAAGGGGAAAAGATCTAATAACCAAACATACTAGCTGTGAGCACGCTAATTTACTTTCATTAAGAAAAAAAATTTAATTTTAAGATTAAATTCTGTTTGAACAAGAGTTAGTTTTAAATCCTCACATTGCTTATAAGGGACTTGGGAGATAGCAGGTTAAAAATTCATGAGGAGAAAGTTACATATGCCTTATTCCCACTTACAAAAAACTGGAGCTATTTTAATGTTGACATATGGAGTTATTGTAGCTTGCTGAAAAAAAAACCCAACACTGAGCCCTGTGTTAGATACCAGATCTCTCTTCCTATTACGTAATGCAGGGAAATATACATACACAGTATAGTTATTTTAAATACAAAGTTTAGCAAGAATTATTGTAGCTTATATGGAAATGGAGAGTCTGAGAAGTTTTATAAGTTTCAAAGTTCTGTGGCTGATGGAAAAGCTCAATTTATTGTGAACCTATTTGCAGCTGGTGGATCTGCAGGAACTGGGAGAGACAGAAAACAGTGAAAATGCAGACTGACAAAGTGAAAATATAGGCAAACTCTTTGTGATCTTCCGTAGTACTGATGTGTAAGGCTAATAACAGCAGCTTCACTCCACTCTTTTCCTGTCCCTAACTAAGAACAGATCCAGATGTTGCAAGAACGTCACCACAGGGAAGCAGGAAAAGGAAGGGTGAGTTAAACAGAAAGTGTTTGGGCTGAGAGTGCACTGGGTCAGACTGCTGAGCTGTGCGGGAGAGGCACAGAGCTGGGCTCAGGTGGGCTGGTGGAACTTTGCTCTTAGAACACTCCCACTGCTTCTGTGTCTTTCCTTGAAACAGCCAATCTGTCTCTTAACATGAACTACTTCTGAAAGGTTTTACTTCACAAAGGCTGCTGACATCCCAGGTCAGCTGTCATTTAGGCAAGCTGTACAGGTCTTCCAATGCTGAATGAGAAGTCAAAACCAGGCTCTGAGAGGGCCTTGCTCAGGTGAGCATATGAGATATGGCTTTTTCTTAGAAGCTAGCCTGTACTAGCCTCAGTTCAGAGGGCACTGACTAACACCCAGCCAGATGCAGGAATTTAGCATCTGTACATTTGCCCCACTGTCAGTGTTTTCTGATGTATTATGAAGTTTTTCAAGAGTGGACAAGCCATGCAGTATGTAGTCTCTCCTAGAGAGTTGGCAACCACTGGTATTAAACGCTGAGGGCAGCAGTAACTCTTGTATAAGATTTATTTCCAGATATTGTGAACTACAGCCTGGAATTAATCTTGGTCTTTAAATACACATACATTCTCCTCATTGCATCCAGATGCTTCAGGAATACTCCCTCTGTATACAGCACAAAGCTCATTGTGCTAGGATTTCGACCATTGGTACTGGTTCTAGACTATAAGGACACGGCTGGCACCGTGGGACCTCATGCTGTTTCTGGTCCATACATCCCATTTTTATTTCCTCTTCTTTGTAAATCTTAAGCACTACTGCATTTTAAATGCAGATGGTAACACAGAAATCCTTTTTACTCAAGATGATTTGATATTATAACACTTCCCATTGTCCCAAGATGTTTCATGCCAGAGGTGAATATCTTTACACATTTAGGGGGTGCTGACATATGGCAGGTTTCACTGTGTTGGTAACAGTGCCCTTGACACTGTTCAAGTGTTCACAGGAAGCAGGCAGGAGCTGAAACCTTCTATATCAACGTTATTGAGATTTTTCCTCTATGAGTTCTTCAAATATGTGAGTATCTCCTGTGGTCCAGAAGTTGGATTATTTGCTAAATCACATGATCCCCTGTCAGTCCTCACTTCATAAAGATCATCTCTTAATTCTGGATATGGTTGATTTAGGCCACCAGCTTACCTCTTTGTAAGATAGCTGTAAGCTCTTTTGGGTCATATATTTTGCAATATTTTCTCTTTTTGTAAAAGGCTCTTTTTTATGCAATCTACTTTCCCTACTGATAACAGTAGCTCTGTTCTTGATTAGGCTGTGCCTGATGTCAGTGGATTTTTGAGAGATCATATACACAGGGAGATGAACAAGTAAAGACAAATCAATTCAAGCAAATTAAAAAAAAAACAGAGGTTGTAGAGCAACACAAATCATTCAGTCTTGCATAAGAGACACTGGCTTTGGTTCTTCTTCTCGTAGAGTTTATAATTCACTATAAAAAAAAAGTCTAGTGGAAAGTATTTTTATTGTAACCACAAAAGCCCAGTGGTTGAATATTGTGCAGAGGAATAAGTAAAGTTTTTTCTCAAATGACATCAGCATTCATTACTTGAAGTTATCATCTTCCACTCTGTTCTCATTCTGCATTGACTCATGAAAGTTTTTCAGATAAATACTGTATATTTAGCTGTTAGGTGTGCAAGTCAAATAAATTCCATTAATCTAAAAGCAGACTCTTTTATGAATTTTTTTTCTTTCCCCAAGTGTATTCTCATTTGTTTTCTTCTTCCTAACCATTTTCTGTTAATCCATACCATCTTCTCTCCTTTTATTTATTCTCTTTCCCCTTGTGCTTTCTCTTCTTTCCTTGGAAAGTTTTGTTTTGATTTTTATAGAACACTACATTTCTTTTTGTCCTTTGACTTTTTCATGACTATTTTCTTGCTCTCTGGTCACTTCACTTTATGTTGCTTTTTTGTGACATAACCTTGGTGAATTCTCTATAAAATGGAGACAGCATTTGTTACTATTAGGCATCACCTTGTCAGATGCACATTATCTGTTGCCATTTTGTCAGAACTGACCATGATCTGATTAATGTTTTTTGTGCTCATCAAAAGTAATTTTTTTGTATTTAATGAGAATTTGGGTCTGGTGTGTCAGACTATTCATAGAAAACAGTAAGAAGAAGGCCTCAGTTCTTACCCATTTCCTTTTGACATCATTTACATAGTACATGAGAGGGAGGCTCTTATGTTAAAGAATGACAATCTCCTTTCCCTGTTGGCTTTGTAGGGAAATTGGTCTTGGATAATGTTGCTATGTCTGGACTGGCACCAGTGCACTGGCCTTGTCCCTGGAAAGCAGCTGCCTGTGCCGCTGGATTGACAGGACAGTCTCTGGCAGGCTTTTGGCCTGTGGCAGCAGACCCTGTATATGTGAGAACATTCCCGTGTGGCCACCCTGTTTTGGAAAGCTGTAGGGTGTAAGAGCGTGGATCTGGCCAGGCCGTGTTAGCTGAGTCAGGGTCTGGCTTTGCCTGCCTTGAGTTGCTAGAAGAGATGGAGACTGGGAGTGAGCATCCCTGCAGTCACAGTACACTGGAATGCATGTTGCAGAGCCTCCAAGTGCCTCCAGGAGATATGCATGAGGAAAACCACCACCATCCTTTCCTGCAAGAGGCAGCACTCATATGGGAAGCAAGATGATCTTTTTACAGCCAGGCTGACTCCCAGGAAGAGCATGTCAGAACTCAGCCCATTACTAGGATGACAGCTGTGGTCCCTACCTATGCAGCTCTTCCCTGTATATTTTCAATGCAAAATTAAAACACCTAGAATACCAGGAATCTCTGAATCTTCCTTCAGTCACAACTCTTGAAGCATTTTCTTGAAACACTTCAGGACTGGGATTTGTTCCCACGTCTGTTGTCAGACCTCTGTGAGTCATCACACATTCACCTTCCCAACATGTGTTATGCATCAAGTAGGAGAAGATCAGATACGGTAGCTTCCTTAGGCAGTCGTCCATTTCTCAGTGTTGGAAAGCCAAGTCATGTTATATTGACAAGTACCAATAAAAGACACCTGCTCAGGAGCACAATAAGCACATGCAGAGCAAAAGGAGCATAAGGAAACCTACCAAGAAAGGCAGGAGAAGTAGACTGATTATTTCTAATCCCCAGCTTCACACAGGACCATTTCTTTCCTACTTCTGCTACTTTCACAAAATATGTATTGGGAATTATCAAGAAAGTGGACTGCCACAATCTATTAATGGTATATTTTCATTAAAAATATGTTTTGAGAAAGTTCTTCATTGAAAAGCCTGCTAGCCTTACTTTTCTTTTCAAGATATAACACATAGATGCCACTTGTGTTTTGATTTATTTTTTATTTTGATTTATTTTTATTTGTTTACATTTAAGAGAGGGAAAAACTGCTTATTTGTCTCACAGACTGAACCCTTTCTTAACAATGGAGAATGAACTGGTTAGTGTGAACAGCTCAAGATCTTTTTATATGATTTTGCCCAAGAATCTCAAACTTCATGGATTTCTTTAAAAAAAATACAAGACCTCTTCTAAACCCATGTCAGTTCAAGTCTGTCTTTTTCTTTTGTGATAGGAAGCATAAGATTTTTTTTCTGCAGTGCTTTTCTGACATGTATGCCATTTGAAGTCAACAGAAAACACCATTTGTCTCAGGTAGTTTCTCATATAAAGTAAAAGAACCCTTATTGTCATTGTAACTGGTTTGCATTGGTAAATAGACCTAGAGCTGGCACATTGTTTTCTAGTATCTAATGATGCACTCAGAGAGTTCCCAAATCAAGGGAATATTCTCATTTTAGAAAACAACTTTGCTGAATGGAAATCTGTGAATAAAAACAAATGCACTTACTTATTGATCTAAACTTGTTAAAAAAGAAGTGACTAGATTTTATATCTAGGGTGAATCTGACTTGAGGAAGATGAGATCTGTGGCTTGAAAAGGCCATTGAATACTGTCCAGAAGAAGTGCACTTATAACCTACAATCAGCAAAATGATGATGATGAGTGCTGTTAGTTGTTCCCTTTTCTTCTCTATTAATTTCTTTTTATTTTTTTGACTTCTAGACCTAGTGTCCTTCTGATTTGATCTGAATCAAAGTCCCTCTGGCTACTTCCAGTTTATTTGCATTTTTAGGTGTAAAATTAAATGCAATATTGATCTCAGTGTGATTGCAAACACAGCTGAAACAATGAAAATCCCATGATTATGATTACAGAATCACAGAATGTTAGGGATTGGAAGGGACCTCAAAAGATCATCTAGTCCAATGCCCCTGCTGGAGCAGGAACACCTAGATGAGGTTGCACAGGAAGGCGTCCAGGCAGGTCTTGAATGTATCCAGAGTAGGAGACTCCACAACCCCCCTGTTCCAGTGCTCTGTCACCCTCACTGAGAAGAAGTTTCTTCTGAAATTTAAGTGGAACCTTTTGTGTTCCAGCTTGATCCCATTACCCCTTGTCCTATCATTGGTTGTCACCGAGAAGAGCCTGGCTCCATCCTCGTGACACTCACCCTTTATATATTTGTAAACATTAATAAGGTCACCCCTCAGTCTCCTCTCCGCCAAGTTAAAGAGACCCAGCACCACCAAGTTAAAGAGACCCAGCACCCTCAGCCTTTCTTCATAAGGGAGATGCTCCACTCCCTTAATCATCTTTTTTGGTGAAATACATAATAAAATGTATTTCAAATGTTGTAACATGTGCCCTTATAGTCTAGTTAAACTCTACAGTTTTATGACGGATTTCGAGTAATGGCAGTTATTAATTAAGAGGAACACTCTTACATTATCCAAGAGAGAACTTTGAGAGTTGTTGTAGATAATGTCAAACCTAAGCAACATATGTTTTGCTCTTTGTTGGCTATAGACAAGAATTTTACAAATACAAAATCTTTTATAGGTCTTATTACAAACAAAAGATGTGTTAGGTCACTATTATTTCTCCATTACCAGTTTGAGAATCATTATCTAGATGGTTGCTTTTCTACTTCCCAGCAATCCAATGCAGGTTGGTATTTGTCTCTATCTGTCAAAGTGACACTCTCTCCTGAAGACTTTACAACCCTTAGAGAGAGGTACTGGTGCTGTTAGCTGCTTAAGCTATACTGTTGCTTAGATTTCATCTTGTTCCAGGAGCTTAAGAAAACGCTTATATCAGCAGATGAAATATTCTTTGTTCTTGACTTGCAAGAAATTCTCTATTGCCAAATGGCAACCTCACTGTAAGCAGTGGAAGGAATCCTCATGAAGCAGTCCTCCATGGTGCTCCACAGGAGCTGGAGGTTCTCGGCACTTGAGACTGTCACATGTCATTAGTTTGTATAATAACTACAGTAAAGTATATTCTATGTCCTTAATAATTTTTCCAGTCAATCTGTAACAGCTAACTGTCACCCTTATGTCCTGCAGACCTTTTCAAGTCTAGCTTCTGATGTCAGTTTCGAGGGCCTTTGTGCAAGGACCAAACACTGCAGCAATTTTTAGTTCTTGAAATATTAGAAAATATCAGAAAATATCAGAAAATCAAAAAAATCCAGATGCAGAATGGAGTTAAACTAGCAAGCAATAAAATGTGTAACAATAAAACATTTCATAAGAACATTACCAGCAAACAGAAAATGAAGAAAACAATGGGTTCACTATTCGAGGGGACAAGAATGACAGTTGCAAAGAGGCAAAAATATTAAATGCTGTTTGCTTCAGTTGGACAATATAATCCTCATATACACTGAAAAGGCAAGAATTCAAGACAGAATAAAGCAAAACAAGTGAGAGAGTACCTAGATATATTGGTTGCTTTGGGCCAAATGAAATAATTGGTGGCTGCTTGAGACCATTTTAAACAACACAGATGAGGTTACAGAAAACTGAAAAGGAGCAAACAGCTGAAATTCACCTTATCTGGTTTTAGAGATCTACAGAGTGTGTATCTATATCTGCATAGTCATTAGAAAGAAACCGGCACCTTGATGGTGAGATTCATTCGGCCTGTTTCAGACACTGACTCAAGGATGTTATGAATTGTACCCTAGATCCCACTGACTCTTGACTAAAACTACTCTGAAATGGATCCACAAGTGATTGAAAAGTTGTCCTTTAATAGTGGTTATCAATTACTTGCCATTAAACTGAAAAGATGTATCAAGAGAACTTCAGTAGAGGTCTGCCCCATGTCTGGTAAATTGTTTAGTAACTTCATTAGTAAAGGGGATGATGGAAATTAGTGAGGCTGGTTACTACTTTGTCAGGGTGACTATAATAGAAATAACTCCATACACAGAGCAGGATGGTGTTAGAATGCAAAGTGATCCCTATAAACTAGAGAGTGAGCATGGGAAAACATGAATAAAAGTCATAGAAGAGTAGTGCAAAATACTTTACCAGAGTCAAGTAGTCAACTACACATATACAGAATAGGGACCACCACTATCCGCTATCCTACAGTCATGTAAAACAACATAACAAACTAGACCAAAACCCCAACAGGTAACACCTAATGTGTAAATGGGACTGCAGTGTGTAAAACAAGTGAAATGATACTTCTGGTAGATTAAGCACTGATGTAACTTCACAGGTTTATAGATTGAGGTATCAAACAGGATAACACTACTTTGCATGGGTGTGAGGAGTGGTCAGGGTCAACCTGAGTTGTCAGAGCAATTTGGGCACCTCCATCCTACAGGATGCCCCTCATGGGGTGGAGGAAGCATCACAAGGCCTTTGGAAATATGTCAGCTAATGGATGCCTAACAGCTAGTCGTCCCATACCACAATTTATAGTTACAAGGCCTGTGAGAAAAATAAAGCTTCATAAAACACTTTGCTGACCTACTGAATTATCTGGAGGGTTACAGGTAGTCTTGCCTTGATTTGGGGGATTTATTTGTGGCTTTTTTTTTCTTTAGTGTTTCTTTGTCTTTAGTCCCTGTATGAGAACACACTGATGTCATATAAAAATGCAAGTCCTGGTTCCTGTCTTCTGTCCTGGGAGAAGGGAGGGAAACCTTCCCCTTTCCCCTTTTATGGGATGATTTCATCCACCGAAATTCCACTGAGCAATTACATCAAAATGTAAACAATATTTTAGCTCATTTTACTTCTCTGTGGTCATCTGTTTACTTTGTACAGCTGCATGTTCACTCTTACAGTCACCATTCATCTTAAAATTAGGGTAATCTGGTTTGAATTTACAAATATTTTTTCATTTACATTTTTCTATATTTCTTAATTCCCAGTTCATAAATGAAGCTGTTGCATTATCAGTAATATTGTTCACTAGGAAAAGCTCTCTTTGCAATTTAATGACCAGGTCCTGCTATAATGAAGGCAATGACAAGCTTTCTGTTCACTTCAATAGGAATCATCTTGGGCCTTGGATTAAACAAGTTTACCTGAAGCAGTGTTTATAGCAATAAGTAATTTATCTTTTTTAGACCACTGTATGGTTGGAAAACCAGACAAATTTTGGGACACAGAAGCTCTTCTTTAGATCTGAAAAAGATGTGTCAAACTCTAAGTGCAGGTTAGGAACCTGTAGGTTTGTTAATCTGCCTATGATTTGTTGTTGTTAAACTTTTAAAGACAAAAAGGGTGACAGCTGTCAGGGAAAGGATGGGTAAACTATAATAGTAAATGTTACAGATAATTGAAGATCAGGACTCTTTTTCCTCTGCTTTGTATTCGGCAGAATAAAAACTAATTTAGTTCTTCAGACCGGGTTTACAATTGCTTGACACTACTGTAGTTTACATTTTTAGTTTTCTCATAGTGCTAGCTAAGTGAGGCTGGGAGTTAAATGTGTAGCTATGTGGACACTTTTTTTGCTTGATTTTGCAAGGACTGAGGTGCTACCACTACCCTTCTAAAATAGGGAGACATTTCATTCAGAACATCCTTCCTCCTAAAACTACTTACGATTTTTTAATGAAAGAAAATGAGTATTGCCATCATTGTTATTTATGTTTATCAACTTTATAGTTGTAAACCTTTATGTTACTCAGCACAGATAAACAGGACATTCATCTGTTACTTTGTGACTCTTACTCTGAGTAGGACTCTGAATGAGAATCTCAAAGGCCATTTCGGATTGAAAGTTTTTCAAAGTCCTGTTTGGTGTGTCCCACCCTCTCTGGAATATATGTAGTCCTTAAACATACTTTTTAATTGCTTTACATGTTGAATATCTTAGCTCAGTGCAGTTTACATTTGCCCCCTTCAATTTTTGTTTTTGTTGTTATCATTTAAATCCATTTGGAGATGTCTGTAATGTCTTTGACAATTAAAAAAAAAAAATGGTGTTGTCTATATTAAGATTTCCTGAGGAATGAAGGTTGACTTGAATGAAACTGCCATGTGACGGGCAAGATCTTCTTATCTGGGATGAGGATTACACCAATGTGTATTTTAATATCATTATTCATAACTTACCAAAAGTGAAAATTCTCCTGTGATAAATATAAAATCTGCCAGCTATTTAAAAAATGTGACTCAGACTGCAAGTCCTTTATGTGATTTAACCAAACATACTTGTTCATAGCTGGTAATCCAGTGTATATGAGAAATAACTCATCTTGAGGATTGCTGATCCCATGGTCAACAGCTGGAACATACACAGCACATTAGCTAGTAAAATAGCAGCAGACTGGTTAGTGACACAGTTTCATTTATATATTGCTAAAGGAGTAAACGTGTGTGGAAACATGAAGGAATCTCTTAAACAGTAGGTGGTACCTCAGTTTAGCCATTGGAACCTGTCCCTCTGAGCTATGAAAACCGCCCTGGCTTTATGGTTTTGAGATCTGCCACAAGATTTTTGACCAATATAAGAATCACAGAATCACAGAATGTTAGGGCTTGGAAGGAACCTCGAAAGATCATCTAGTCCAATCCCTGCATTGGAGCAGGAACACCTAGATGAGGTTACACAGGAAGGCACCCAGGTGGGTTTTGAATGTCTCCAGAGAAGGAGACACACTCCACAACCTCCCTGCGCAGCCTGTTCCAGTGTTCTGATACCCTCACTGTGAAGAAGTTTCTTCTCAAATTTAAGTGGAAACTCGTATGTTCCAGTTTACACCCACTGTCTTATCATTGGTTGTCACCGAGAAGAGCCTGGCTCCATCCTCATGACACTCGCACTATACATATTTATAAACATTCATGAGGTCACCCCTCAGTCTCCAAGAAGACAATAGAGTCCTGAGAGAAAGGAGATGCTCTGTTCATGCATTTCAGAAACCTTCAGTTTTGCATGGTGCTGAATCCAATAAATAATTTTACTGAGTGATGTGCCAAAGCGGGAAAGTCCCCCACATGAACCCAGTTGGTGAGGGAGGTGCCACAAACAGGGACATCTCAGGGAGGATCTGTGAACGAGTAGAAAAATCCCAACACAGAGAGGAGATATAAATGAGCAGTGGAGCGTGGGAGCTCAGGGAATCAGCACAGCACCCACACAACGAGCATTTTGAGGCACTTTGCCGTGCAACACAGCTCTGGTTTTAGGTGCGGGTTGAGAGATGTTGGGGAAAAAAAAGGGGGAGCAGAAGTCAGTCTGCCAGCCCAAGCTGCCTTACCTGAAGAAAGGGATTCAGCTGAACAAGGCATCATGTCTACAAGTAGGATATGGATGATTTCCCTAGTAAAAATTGGTTTTGCTGGCCTGTAGTTCAGTTTGAAAATGAGGCCCATGTCAAGAACATAAGGTGTTTTAAGGAAAAGGAAAAAGCCATCTGGCCTCACATGCATGCTTTTTTTTTTTTTTTTTAAAGTATCTTAAGCCAACTTCCCTGCTTTTTCACTGTACTTTTTAATCCTTTTCTCCTCTACGAAAACAAATGAGAGAAAGGAGAAAAGAGCGGGAAAAAAACCTGCAGAGGTGTCCCTTCAACTCATTTCTGTGCTTTGCTGCAGTAGTCATTCCTGCTAACTTGTTCCATATGTTTATTATCCTTTATATAAAATACTTATATCTGATTTCTTAGTTTCTTCTTTATGTGAAAAAAAATGTCATTTTCGTTTAATGCCTAATCAGTTTGGAAACCATACATTGAATTTAACCATACTTATATAGCAGCGTTATATATATATATAAAAAATATGTATACAGACTTACATATATAAACCTGATAATATTTCCAGTTGTCCAGGTTGTTGTTTTAGAAGTGACAATAAATTTAACAGTTTTCCCTTTTCATTGTCATCTGTGTTAGTGAAACCAACAACTACTTTCTTCATTTTGAGAGTTATGTGGGAAAATTTTTACCATTATTAACAGAATAGACAGTACCAATATTTGTCGAAAACATCATGTGCAAACAATATACAGATGATGATTCAAGAAAGAGAGAAACAGAAGTGAATCTGAGAGGTCCATGTGGAAAAGCTAGATTTTGAAATAGCAAATGTCAGATTTCAAGGCAAGGTTTTGATTTTGAAGTTGCAATAGCACAATAATGAATAGAACTGATTTTAGTATGTTACTCAGAAAATGTCTGAGCTGGCACTATGTAGAAAAAAATACTTACATTTTGGGTAAAAAAAAAAAAAAAAAAAGAGTGAAAGCAGCAAATATGTATTTTGCTCACAGTTTTTTTAAGGTTTTATTTCCTGCTTGTTACTTCTTCCCTTGGAAGAAAAGACTAAAATGGCAAAACATTCACTTTCCTTCCAAAGCTGGAAATTAAAATTTTCCAAACATTTTGGTTTAAGGCATAATGTCTATTATGAAATAAATTACTGTATCATTGTTGGCCAAAGCAGTTTCCCCTCTAGCATACTTATCCTGAAGCTAGCAGAATACCAACTTAGAAGTTTCTAGTAAGAGCACTTCTCTGCAACCCTGCCAGCAGGCTTACAGTAGGGTTCTCACTCTGTAAATTACTCCAGTTTGACAGTAGTCCTGGATTTCTGAAACCAAAGACAGTCATCGGCAAACCAGGCACAGGCACAAGTGGCTCAACAAGAGACTTTCTGGACATGAGCCATTTTGCTGATGGACAATAATTTTTTTCAGTGTTTACAAGTTCCCCCCAGTCAACTCATATGTGTATCTAGGATGAGTTTGCTGAAGAACTGCATCAAAATTCTTTGGACAGCTTCACATTCAGTGTGTACCAGCTGATGAGGTGAATGCATTGGAATGTTATACTTAGTGATTTATGAAGAAAACAAGTCTGTAATCTTTCCTCTAGGTTAGAGCCACCTGGCAACTGTGATGTGGTGATCTGCCCAGAACAGAGTTAGAAATGCTTGCCCACTGAAGGCATTTCAGCCCTGCAAAACAAGCGGATCATGAGTATCTTGTGTCTTTTTGAAGTCAAAACTCTATTTGTGTGGTAGATTCTTTCTATCTATTGACATTTTTACTGTTTCTTCCTATCATTCCATCACACATTTTTTGTTTAGCTGGTTTTTGTTTGCTTATTTATCTTGATATCTATGAGTGGTTACATTGTGTACATAAGGAGATCTGAATTCTCCTTTGGAAACATCCTTCCATTGTCTGCATGGGGAGCCTAGCAAAATTAGATTTTAACTTAAGATAATCTAAAGTCAGGGAAACTGAATCTAACAGATCAAGACCATTTGTGAAGCCAAAATCCACAAAACTCATGCCCACATTAGTGAACTAAAATGAACCAGGATATGGGTTCATGCCCTGGCACCCAGTTGTCCATACAGTTTACATTTTAGCATGATCTCTGATGTAGTTTTGGCCATGGCCAGCTAGCAGTCCCAGCCAGTGTCCGGGCACAGCTCAGGGGTTCGCACAAGCCAATGGGCAACCTGAACAGTCTTTCTGTTTTGGATTAAGGTGGTGGTGGGGAATAGACAAGACAGTTTATCTGTATGGATGTGAGTGATGACATGCCAGCTGGCCTCAGGCTGGAGAACAGTCACTGGTCCATTGTACTTTCTAAGGCAGATGTAGCCAAAAGGACTTAAGTGTTTCAACCCTTAATTATATGTGCTCTATCACCAAGTGGAAAACAGCAAGGCCCTCTCTTCAAAGCAAAAGGAGTGTTAGCAAAGAGAATGATCAAAGAACTCCTAGAGCTATAAAGCAGAACATGCTAAGGAGCAAAGTAAGACTTGGGCCAGATCTCCAAAAGTAATTAGATGAGTGTTTTCACTTGGGGTTTTCAGCTATGACCCCTCTTACTGAGATAGGCTCCTTAGGATAGATCTTTTCTTATGAAGGGTCAGGCTGAATGCTTTCAGGCAACTATTTAAGTCAAAATAGTAGATGAACCAGGAAGAAGACTGAAAATTCAGGTTAGGCTCTCAGTCCTTAATTAATACTAATTTATACAGAATGCAGAAATTTGGACTGAATTAGATTAAGAACAAGTTTGATGCTGTACCTTGGCAGTTAGAAAAACTGCTAGATACACAGGAAAGTCAAGTTTCAGTCACTCCTCAAACACACTGGTGCAAAAGGTCAAGAGAACTGTCACACTGGAGAAATCTTGGTTTTCCTCAAGCTTTTTATTCTGATATATCCTACCTAAATCAGACCATGTAAAGTGTCTTAGCCTAAATGTAAGCTGATCTGTGCAGTGGAGAGTGCTAAGATCTTGCTCTGTGACTCATCCAGACTGAAGATGTGGTAGAAGGGCAGCAGGACTCCTTCACCTACTTCATCCCATCCCTAGATGATGAAAAAAGGTAGAGATAATTTAGGTGCTTGCCTGGGGCTTGGCTCAGCTCAGAAGTAGATATCACCTCAGACACATTTGTAGTTGAAGAACTAGCGTGAATTATGCTAAGAGAGAGCCTTTTATGTTGGACTTAAGTCTTGTTTAATAAGTCATAGTATTGCATTTCTGTGCTTGTCTTTTGAGATGGGTGCCCTTTAAAGCAGAGAGCATTTTTAGGCCTATTATTTTGCCCATACAAGTTATCTGTAAGGAGAAAGCATTTATTTATAATGTTAGTACGTTATCCAGTACAGAGCTAGCTCATGCTGGTACCTTTCTCTTTAGCACTCTGAGTATTTCCAGCTGGTGACACCAAATAGCTTCCATTTCCTCATGTGAAACACTCACCAGTTGTTTTGCCCCCTCCTCCTTTCCTTTTTATTTTTGCTGCTGGAAGGATGTGGGTGATGATTTATAGAGCATGTCCAATTGGCTCTGTTTGTCTGTGCTGGCCTACTTCATGCACACTGAGGTCAGTACTGCATTTGTAGGTAGCCATCCAAGGAAAACACCTCACAGGAGGCAAAAATGCTAACTAAGTAAAACAAACTCAGGAATGTGATCATCTGTTTAGTGAAGTTTTCAGCAGTCTTTTCCATTACACTAAGCTTTCAGTCCAGTTCTACAAACGCAGAAGTGAACATGGCACTGAAATACCTCAGACATCCTCAAATATGTAGGAGACTTGATTTGTTGGAGAGTGTTTGGCTGGAGGAACAGGAAAAGTTCCTTTTGAAAGATGGGTTTAGCAATACGTGTATTTTGGTCCAAAAAGTCCAAAGAAGAAAGAAAGGGGAGGAAAACAAAAGAAAAAAGAAAAAGATAGTTAATTAAAAGCTGTAGGGTTTATTAAAGTTTTAAAAAGCAGAACTATAATCATGGAACAAAATAATGTTCTGTTGCTCCATTGTTTAATGCATAGTGGCCCTCATTACCTACTTCTGATGTGATCCCTAAAGAGAAATTCTGCTGACATCAAGTGGGATTTTGATCTCATCCACAGAGCCCCAAGCTGACCTCTCTCTCGTGTTTTCTGCAGTTGTAAGGTCAAAAGTATTTTTCACCATGATTCAGTGCATAGGGAGTGCAAGAATCTCCACTTCTGCACAAGGCAAAATGCAATGGCAAGCCCTCCACAAGCAAGTGTGCAGAGACAAGCATGTACAGATGAGTGTGCAGAGATGACTGTGCAGAGACGAGCGTGCAGAGATGAGCGTGCAGAGGCTGCTACTTTGGGGAACACCAGGGTGGATGGGGGAAGAATTGAAGTCACAGTTACAGCTTTCTTGGTGGAGCAGGCTGGCCACAGGCAGAGAAGCAGGCTGTGTTTTTCTAATGTGTGGTTTCCTTGAATGGGTATAAAAAAGAGCACATGGGAGGGTAATTATGTGTAAGCATGTGATGCACAAAGAGTTTCACAGCAGCCGATCCGCTGCTGAATCCCCACAGCATGGAGTTACTGGGCCAAGCGGTAGAAAGGCTGACAAAAATGACAGGTAAAATGCAAGAGATACATACCCCTCTGAATATCAGGTGGCATATGCTGTGCTCTTTACAAATTGCCTCCCCCCGCCCAGTCAGGCTCCCAGTCCCTTTTTGAGGTCCGGAGTCACACTGTTCCCATCTGGCAGAGCCTGAGGCTGTGCCTGGCAGCTTGCTGTTGCGGTGCCTGCGCTCGTGTTTGCCTTTGCAGTAATTGGTTTGTATCTGATTTCAGCTCATATGGGAGGGTAGAGGGACAGCAAATTACTTGCAAGTAGTTCATAGACTCTGTGAATGCTTTTTTTTTTCTACTTTTTTTGCCCAGCTCTGTTACCCAGCTGAGGATTTATCCCTGCAAAAGCAGAGAGCTTTTTTATTTTTTTTTTTCTGTAGAAACCTACAGCTGCGTATATTCTGCACCATTATCTCCATCCCCACCGCTGATTTTATACTCACTTCCACCCCTTGGTTTTCTCAGTACACTTGCTTCTGAGACAGGAAAGGCAACCGCATTTTCCCAGTTTTATAAAAGCTCCACTGTTTTTGACAGATGAATCCATACCAGCAAAACCATGTACCATCATTTCTAATTCAGAATATTGGTTGCAGCAGTCTAATTCTTAAAACCCTTACACAAGGCAAACTCCCTCCTATTTTGGAGAGAAAACCACTTCAGATAATTCAGAGGAACTTGATCGGATCTGTAATACCATGCTTGTTTTTTATGGACATACACAGAAAATGAATCTGCCAGGTCCAACTCTGCAGGTATGTCAACATTATTTAGGTCCTGGTATCACAGAGGTGAACTAATCTGGCCCAAGCCAAAGCAATGAGTTTTGCTTTACAGGAGACTGTAGACCTACATAATAATGGAAGGAGAAGCAGAAAATTGGTAGGTGCTGTCAGATCCCCCACAGTTTTCTGCATTAGCTAGTGCTTACACAGGGAGTCTTATTGCCCCTAAATGTGTCGGTGTTCCAGAATCAGGGGGTTACATCCTGCTTTCAGGCTTTTCATGCCGTTCATTCTTAGGCAGGTGACAGGCATCTGCTAGTGATCACATGGCCTTATAGAAGTGTTTCCATAATCCAATCAATTCCTTTTAAACTTCATTATTTTTGGCCATAGAACTGTAGGTGCTATTGTGCTCCATGAGCCAAGTCTGTTAGCGCTAGATAAGAAAGACATGGATCAAATTTGCATTTTTACATGTGCAAATGAGATGTCCCCAGCATCCCCTCCCCCTCTTTTTCTAATGCTTTTCCTTGTTTTTTTTTTTTCTTTTTCTTTTTCTTTTTTTTTTTTTCCTGAAATAGTTGCCAGGTGGTTAAAAAGCTTGCTTTTCTCTGTAAACACCATGAAATATAACACAATTCATTGCTTTATTTTCAATGATATACTGGTTTCTATGTATTTATAAAAATAGTTACGAGGCCAGAAAAAGCATCTACATGATGGTCATTTTCTCCAGATTTATTGCATATATTACACTTTTTCTACTTCAGTGGGCTTCTATCTCTGTGCTGAGCAGTGCGAGTGTCTATATGACAAAGCCCCTCCTTTTGCACACATGCACATACATATGAAACTGAAAACCTGCTTTTAATTAGCGTAGCCAGCACAATGGAGGCAAGAGTGGAAGCAAGGAGAGAATTTGAGATTTATGGCATCAGACATCTCATGTGAATGAATGTTCATGCCTTAATGTAACTAGTTGCAGATAGAAGATAAGCTTAGGACTGAAAAGAAAGCTGCTGTTCCATATTTTGAATATACACACTTGCATTGAATTATTTTTTTTGGTAACTTCTTATTTCATTCTAATTTACTACTTATGGCATGAATCCCGAAGCACATTGAATCATTCACACTGGATGCAGATGTGCAAACACCAAGCACACATGTAGAAAGGTAAAACTTCTATTATAGATGAGAGGAGCTTTGTCAGCATAATGGCTGCAGAGTTAAGGGCTCCAGGTTAATGCACAACACATACAGAAAGCCCTGCACACATCTTACTCTGTTTACAAAAACTCTGTTTGATAATTTGTCTTCATACCAAAAAAATGCATTTTAATCATATATTTCTTCTCTATTTTATTTTAATTTTACATATCAACTAATAACAGCACAATATATTTAACAGGAAGAAAATTTTTAGTATTAAAAAACTGAATATCATTAGCAAAATATTTTTTCACATTCAGCTAAAGAGTAATTTAGAGTATCTCCAATTTCTGCTGAGAAATTGAACCCAGATACGGTTCAGCTATCTGAGTACAGCATTAGTAGTCAATAATTCTTGGGGACTTTTTTTTCTTGTGCTGACTTTCCCTGGAACTGTGACCAGGTTGTTTCTCCTCTTTGTTCATAAATGTTTTTTATAATACAGTGAATTGCATCCACATGTTCTGAACATCCGTGCATTATAGGTATTAAGGAATTAGAGCCAGGCTGCATGTTAATGGGTCCAAGCTGATGAAATTCAATGAAATTCATTCAGGATTCAGTGACATATCCATCATATTTAAGTTTTTCCCAATATTGGCAAAGCAGCTTTGAAGATATGTGTTGTTAAATATGATTCTTAGATGAGACTTACAGGTCAGCCAATGTCCATTCTTAGTGAACCAAATTAATCACTGGGGTAAATACTATAGTTTTATTAGAGTTATACCAGCAGTTAATTTAGTTTAATAACTTTCAATGAATGAAAGTTATTGTGTGCTTTTCAAATCTGAATATAAATTTAGAAAAAAGAGAGAATTTTCATATTTTTCACCCTAAGAGTCAGTGCTGTTAGGTTACTTGTTTCGGGTTCAACAGCTAGATTAAGAATTGTCTGTTGGACTCTTTCAAAGTTTTGTCACTACAATATTCTCCGGCTGAGGCTCCTTAACTGCATTGCTTTTAGTCTGCAGCAGCCAGACCTCTCACAGTGAAGCATGAAGCAAGAACTAGTCTGTGTGGTGAACAAAACGAGTATAGTTTTGGCATATTAATATAACTGAGTAACATTTTTAGAAAACAGCAAATTCAGCCAAAAACAGATTGTCCCCTAGGAATGTGAGTTGAGCTCTCAGCATGGCTCCAAGTGGCTGAAGCTTGGGTGGTTGACTTGCAGAAGAAGTGGAAGTGCAGCTCATGCAGGAGGTGGGAGCTTGAATCACCTCCTTCCTTGGCTGTAGGCTGTGATATATTCTAAACCACCTCATCCTATAGCAGCAATTTCTTTCCCTGGAACTTTTTTGCTTCTTATAAAACACTGGAGCTTACACTGAGTGTAATGGTGGCAGTGATGGTGGCCAAAAGCATCCTGCTGCTGCACAGCCGCTGCCAGCCCAGGGACCAGAGCACAGCCTCAGTGACGGGGGACAGGTATTCAAATTTCTCTAGAGCCAATGGAAAGTTGAACCTGAATTTTTTGTATCCTGAACTAAACATAGGAAAGCACTCTCTGTTTTCTGCTCTCAGTTTTCTGTTTAGTTTTATGATTTTAGACTATTTCTTCTGTTTTTTTCTGAAGCAAAATTTATATTTCCTGTTTTAGGTAGTCTGAAACATTTTTTGTGATTGATTTCAGGGGGAAGACAATAAAAATTGGTTTGATCTGATTTTTTTTTTTCATTCAACAGCCATAGCGAAAAATCAATTATTTGCACAGTGCAGAAGATTAGTGACCGTGACACGGATCCAGGATTGGAGCAGAACAAGTGCAGAATATGATGAAATCCTGTATTAGTTTATATCGTTTATCAAACACCTCCTGAATCTGTGACATAGAAATTGGGTCTTCATTGGTAAAGTATGCTACCCAGGTTCTCTCTTTTTTTTTCGTTATTGATCCTTGAATGAAAAAAAAAAAACAAAACAGTAGAAGTGCAATACATCATTATTGCTATTACAATATTTATGTACCAGACTCACGTTAATGTGTCTTTCTTCAATTTATCTACTCAGCTTCTCTCTATAAATAGGAATGGACTAGCACTAGAAGCCTGGCAATTGGACTGGCAAAAAGAACAGATTACTGTGGACATGGAAAAAAGATAATGTTCTCTTTCTTGTCTTCTTCATACTTTTTATTATAGCGCATGTATATAACTACAAAAGAAAGATATTCAGAAGATCTGGAGCAACAAGAGAAGGGAAAAGGGGGGCTAGGAAGGAATTCACTGGATCGTGATTGCACGTGGTTTCGCAATACACACATTTTGTCAGAGAGAGGAGTAAGTTAAATGAAAACTAACTGTCTCCTAGATATGGATATGTGGAAGACATTTCTATAAGAAGAATTAAAAAAAAAAGTGATTTATTTATATAAAATTAAGACATCTCAAAGGTGGGGTCACCTTGAAACATTTTAATCCTTTTTTTTAATAGAAATATGTCATTTTACTGTTCATTATAATATTCCATTTTGATCTAGTTGTATCAATCAAGATCAGAAGCTTGTGATGGAGTTGAATAATGCTTCATCTCTTTTGTTTAAAAGGCCTCCTTTTTGTTTAGAAATAGTGTTGAGAACAACTCTTTGCACTCAAGACATGTCAAAAATCAAACAGCAGAAGGCATTTTCTGTAACCAGATTTCTAAACCTCTTCTAACTGGCAGTTTGCCCCAAATCCCAACATAGCTACTCTTCAGTATCACATCACAGACATCTCCTAGGTGCTCTTTGGTCTTCTTCGATTTCTTTTGATCATTCTGCTACACAGATACATAGCAGGGCTCAACTCAGTCCCACTGGTTGTCCATTCACCTGGATAGTACAGACTGTTCTTACCTGCATTTTGTCCTTGGAAAGTAGTTTTATGTTATTTCAGCTGTCACTAATCAAAATAACTGTTTGTTTTTCTATGATGTAGCCTCACCAGAAGTGGTTATAGCCCAGACTCAATCATAACATGAATAATCTTTTACTGTATAACCAAGGAAAGATGCCCTTTTTTTTTATACTATAAGGCTGGAGAAACCTAACTGGCACCTAAACCTAAGCATCTATTAATGTAATCCTTTTAAATTCATGCATGTTATTCTCATGCATTTTATGAGGTTTCTTGCATGTCTTTGAAGATTTTGAATCTGCCAAAGCTTAAGCAAAGTCAAACAAATGATTTTTTTTTTTATTTTATTTTTTCTGGAGGCCTTCTGAGGCCTCTACCTCTTTCTATTGACAATATAAGACACTGAAGTAGACACTTCAGAAGGATTGCTTCACTCAACACCTGAACTTGACGTGTAACCCAGGGATCTTTTTTAGGCATCTTGACTAAATATGTGGTTTCAGAGTCATATTTAAACTTGAACCATAGGCTCACTGTAAGGAGTACTCAAAATTATCTCTAAAGTTTAAAATATGATCTTACAATATGGTTTGGTTATTCCAAGCAAAGGTTCCTACTTTGAAAAATGAAGCCCTGGCATTTGTAATTTGATACTTTTAGTTCTATGGTATCTGTAACTGCAAATTAAAAAAGGATATTCAGCTTTCAGATCTGTCTTAGACTTTATTAATATGATGTTGCAGATAATGAGCTCTGCCAGATTAGTGCTAGCTCCCTATGTTTGGCTGCTGAAGTACAAGAAATATCTCTCATGATTTATATCAAAATACTCAAGTAATTACCATATTTAGATATGACAACTAAAACGAATGTAGAAGTAGGGCAGAACGTCTAGTAGGAGAGGCAAGCCTCCAGTTTGCTAATGATGTAGGTTTTTTATTTTCCCCAATGTGAAATTATTTCTGATGGATAGGGGAAAGAAGCATAATAGGACTTTAAAGAGTGCAAAAAGAGAACAGAGTAGAAAATTGGAAAGTCAGGATGGCCCTGATGGTTGAGAGGTGACAGCTTTGCTCAGAGAGCATTGGGCATGGCCTAATCCTTGTGGAACACATGTCCTCAGGGTACTTGACCAAATGGACTGGACAGGCTGCTGATTCTTGTCTCATGAGCAGCACAGTGCACAACATATCACAGCAAAGTGCTCTTGATTACTGTTCTCATATAGTGTAGTATCTTACAGGTAGTGACAATGGGCCCTGAGGTTCCTCAACACACTCCTGGCAGACACTGGTGTGTAGCTGACGATGTGGCTGAATTCTTTGTGGAGACTGTAGTGGCTGCATGAGGCTATGTATGCTTGGGCAGCAGGAGTGAAGACGTCACAGGCAGTGTTATGTGCTCTTGCATCAGTGATATGTCAGTGCTGGCAGAAGGATATTTCAGATCACCTCTAAACATATGTATGCTACCTGGAAGAACCAATGCCCAGGTCTCACACAGTGTCATCTTTAGTAACCTAAACTGGCAACCCAATGCTGAGGACAATCTGAGCTCACCAGTGGTCACTTGTAGCATGCAGCAAAGGAGAATAGGTCTAGGATGAGTGGAGATGGCCTGTGAAAACTCACTTTTGTTCTTAGAGGTCGCTGGTGATGATACCAGTTGGTAGCAGCAGAGTCAGCTATTGCCTTTTAGCCTTTTCCAGGCCACTAATTTAACAGCCTGGCAGAAAAATCAAGGTGAATGCTGAAAGACACTGTGGTGGCAGGTCACAGGATACGTAAGGGGTACAGGCAGAGCCTTGTCAACCACTTCAAGGGCTTGCAGGCTGCCTGTTATTGCTGCAGGACCCCTATTCAGTAGACACTGTGGCATGGCCAATGTAGTCTTTGGGAGCAACCAAATGGATCAGTGCCAATGTGGCCTTTATGCTGTTTCCACCAGCGGTTACTTTTTCTGACTATCCTCAAAAGCTGCTCGTTTTTGACAAGGCTGACTGATTTGATACCTCTGCCAATGTTAAGCCACCTCTGGATCCAGCAGCTGGGTGTTGTTTTTCCTAGCTGCCCTCAGGGGCTCCATCTGGTCAAGCTTCTTCATCATCAGTTGAAATACATAAATTCCTTTGTAAGCATGGGCTAACTTGAAAGGCAGAGGTTCGACACTCCTCAGGCCGAAGGCAGAACTGAATGAAGGTTTTCTACATTTTCAGTGTGTGCTCACTGGCACGTAAGATGGTGGATCCCTCTCTGAAAGAAAAACGTGAGCTCCACATTTCATTTGCAACTGTACTAAAGGTAGAATGAACTCTGAAAGGAAAGGTGCATTTTCTGCTTGAAAGCTGAGTTTTGGCTTTATGAATCTTGTTTTGAGGTGCCTGAGTTTTCTCAGGCTTTGCCTAGGAGCCAAGGGTTTCAGCCAGGGCTGTGTATGATGCCGTTGGGGTTGCTGTTTATCAGCTGAAGTGTCGTGGTTCTTCAGATCCTTCTTTGATCTCAATCTGAGTCTGAGCCTCTTATTCATGAAACTTGAATTCACTGATTGATACAGCGATTTCCATTTAATCATTCACACTAAGGTATTTTGGGTGTCCTGATGTTTCATCCAGCTGAGAACAGAAAATAACTGTTACTGTGATGGGGTGATACAAGTAATAACCGTTGATAGATGTTGACATTAATAGCAGTGATAGGCTAGATTGTAAATTAATGGTCTGTGTTGAAAAAGGAACTGAGCCTCTGAAACAGATTAGGAGGGAGCCTGTGCTAAGTCATAGGCTGCCCTGAATGAGACACTTTTCAGAAATCATCTGTGCAGCCTGACTTGATGGGGCATCAGCAGGGGCCTCATGAAAATCTGTCTCCTCTGATCATGCACAGAACTGTTGGTATTACACTGTCCATGGCCATAAATGAAGACACCTTAAGTACATTGCATAACTGTATCATGTACATAAAATAATATTGCCTAATTTAATGACTTTATTCTAAGTCTTGTGAGCTGGGTCTTCTACTTGGGATCTATGTAAGAATCTCACAGTGCATGTTTATAAAAAAATAAGTTGTGTTTATCAAAGTTGAAAAGAAAAGCTGGAAAAGCTTCGACTAGGTGACCAAATGCTGCAAGTTGATAAAACCTGGAAGAGAAGAAAAGCATTTTAAACCAGTTTCAGAAATAGTGGAGACCAAATTAATAATATTTGAATGTTTGAAATGACAACATGGATGCATAATGTTATCCGTAAAAAAATGCTAGATGTGTATATATTTTAATTTTTTAATATTTTGATTTTTTGTTTGTACCTACAGTAAATATATACAGAACTTGAACTGTACATTCAATTTCATATAAGAGCTAGGAGTCCACAAATAACTCCCCACAAAGAGCTGGTCTTTTCTTATAGAATGAGGTTTGCATCAGTTTCCTCAGTGGAAATGTATTTGGTGTGCAATGATTTACCACATTCTACCTTTATTTAACCCTATTGATTTTGGGTTCAACTGCTGTTGCACAGTCTTTGTAGTATGGCATATTCTCCTTTGTAATTAAAGAACAGATTTTTTTCTCATATATAGTTTTCCCCATTCCATAGTTGCAATTTGAGAAGAACAATTTTAAAGGTATTGAAATTATCCAGCAATTATTTCCAGTGGGCTTGTTTGCAAATTACTTGCTGTAGCTAGTCTGACAGGATCCACTGTTGTGATAGAGAACAAAAAGACATGGTTTTGAGGGTGTGTTTTTTGACAAGGTGGCAATGCTACCAGCCCCCTACAATTGCTCTCCAGTTTCTCATGGTCTTGGGAGCAGGCGGATCTGCCTTGCATGTGGCTTCTCAGAGCTGAAACACACAACTGGCTGGTTGCATTTCGCATTTATAAAAGTCAAAGGTCCTAAACCAGCAGGAGCTATAAGACCCCATTGTACTGGGGAGCAGTCCTCCAGTGGCGAGGCCACTTGGCCCCATTTAGCTCTAACTACTGGACTGGGAGGGAACTGAGTCCCGCTGGTTGTTGCCTCCACCACTGAAGATAAGGCTGCTCAGCTGACTAGAGGTATCTCAGTGAGGCAGCAGATACTGAACTCTGATAGGTCAGTCTGACATAAAATTGGAATTTGTGGCTTCTCTGGGAGTTAATAGAGCCTTGTACCAATTACAGACACCAGACCTTTTCTGAGGGGGCAGCTATGTGTCCTCCTCAGCTCCTCGGAGCTGTTTGGTAGCCTGCTTCTTGCTGAGATTGGCATCATACCACACTATTCAGAGCACTGCATGCACATGTATGGAGCCAGGTTTTCTGCTGGTTTACATCTTCTGTGCTTGCTTACCCCAGCACAGGGTGTAAGCTCCTCTGTGTGTTTCAATAGCATTTAAAATTCTGCAGTAATATAAATGAGCACACAAGATTGAAGGCAATGACAAATCCAGCCTGAACTCTTTCAATGCATACCTTTTAAGTTCACAGATTTGAGTTTGACTGGACAATACTATTACTTTTTCTTTCTTTTTTGGTAAGCCCTTTCATTAACAGTAAAATAGCATAAGCAATTCCTTGAGGAATTCAGGGTTTACCAAAGCTCCTTTGAAAAATGACAAAGTAGTTTTGAATTTTAGAGCTGCAATTAGCTTCACAGATCAGTCATAAAGCTGATTTACACAAGTTCTAAGAACAGATAGCTCCTGTAAGCTGTAATTGGAGCCATGGGTTCTAGTCTGAAAAGTCAGTTCCTCAATTTCTCTGTATTTTGAATATCTAGCTGGTAAAAATCCAAATTAGAGTATTAAAATAAAGTTTAGCATAATGTATTAATCAAACAATAGGGAGAAGCAAAAATACTTCCTCACAGAAAGCAGAAATAAAAGCTAGGTATTATATTCCTTATGAAGATGTAAGAGCCCCCCAACCCACTGCTTTTGACCCTCAAAACTATTTGAAATTAAACTTAAAATAGAACTGAAAGGAACTAAAATTAAAAAGCAACTAAAAGGTTTGAATCCCCTTGTTCACTCAGTTATTGCCTTCATAAATCAAAACTAGACAGCAAATGAATTGGCTGTACTTACATTGTTGTTTGTTTGCCATGCAATTATAGGCCATGGCAAAGCAAAACAAGATGGTCATTGTTTCAACCAGACCTAGAGCCTTTAGGCTTATCCTTCACTGCCTTTTCTAGCTTTCTGGTCAGACTAGTAAAAGCAAGAAGTAACATGTTATTTGGCTGCTGCTTTATTTTCCCTCACTCTCAGATCCCAAATTGACTTGACTGTGATGTAAAGGGATTCAGTTTTGTTGTGGCAGTTTTGGGAGAAAGTCATATAGTGAATGGCATCCTGGCTGAAAATGGTAAATGCCACGAAAATCAGTTGTTTTAAGAGCCAAAATTTACAGGTATTTTTGGAGTGAAATGTATTTTTAAACATTTTCAACACAAATAATAAAAGCAAGACTAGCAATTGGCATTGTTATGCCTTCTAGGACCTTTTTATGACTTTTACATAATGGTTGCTTGACACTTAGAGCTGAAATGAAAGATGACATGGGCAAGTTAAACATACAGGCAGATAAGATGGATTACCCTGTCAGTGTTCCTCTTCATCATCCCCAAACAGCTCTGCAATTAAAAAAAAAAAAAAAAAAAGCCATTGTTTACTTATGTGAATAAAAAAAAGGAGAGACCTGACAACACCATGAAAAACTCTGGGTTTTGTTATGGCTCCAGCCTTCTGCCTTATTCACTCTCATGGGTCCTCGAAGTTTACTGAGCTCTCAGCGCAAGATCAAGACCTCTCATGAGCTGCCCTTTCAATTGCTAGCACCAATACTTTTTCCCTTTTCTGTATTTTGGTCTCAGAAACACATGGATGGTTTTACTTTGCCAATAGTAAGACCCCACCCTGAATGTTAGTTCATTATTGTCATAGCTGTCAACTTGTACAGAAAAATTCCCAAATGTCAAATTGTGACTACTAATGTAAATCAACAAATTGAAGCATATAGACTCCTCCCCATGCCTTGGCAACCCTTCTTAAAAGCAGCTTTATTTATAATCTCCACTGCCTCTGTTGCTTTCCTGTCATGATTGCTGTAATTGATTTGTTGAGGTTGTGTTCCCAAAGCAAACATAAAGAAATATGGAAAAAAATTCGCCAACACCAAAAAATCACTTTGGGGGTGCCTCAAGTCTTATCTCACTCATTGTGTGATTTCAATATTAATCAAAATGTAATTTTCGTAATTGGGCATCTTCAAGCAATGGAAGATGTACTGAATAATTGAGAGAGTCACAGGACAGTGTTGTTATTTACTTATTTTAAAGTACAAAGTTAGAACGACATTTCAGGAGTAGGTTTGCCACCCTTAATATATGGTAAATAATGCCACTACCTTGAATGGATTCATTGTGGGTTTTCAGGTAGTTTAAGTGAAAACACATTTTTGCTTAGATATTAAAACATGCTCATTAAACTTGCTTTTTACTGTGTTTATACCTCTCCCTTTAGCAGTGCCGCAGTGTCTGGTGTGTCTTTTTTTCTCTCAAACAGCCAAACAGCTCTGAAAAGGCAGAAAGCAATTTTACTGTTCAAAACTCCATTATCCCTGAAAAAGAAAAATAAACAAAACTAAAGGCAAAACCATTCCCTCTGCATTCAATCACCATGATGAGAGAAAATGCACATTTTTGTAATCAAAGCTGTATGAAGCCTTCAAGTTCTGTGGCATGCAGATGGCAACAGATTACTGGGTCAATTCACATGATCTGTGTTGATATTACTCAGTGTGATATCGTGCAAACATGTTTTTCTAAATATTTCCACTCACCGCTTGGCAATTTTCACTGAGGTACCTGCCTATTTTCACCTGGTTGGAATTACCGTAGCAAAGGAACAAAACTTGCGTCATCTGGAGCCTGCAGCGGAGCAGACGTCGTCTTCCGCATCCAGCCACACAAGTGGTAGAGATTACCCTTTGTGTGAGGTAAGATCTGCTGGGCTTGCTCAGGTCATTCATGGAAGCTCTGGGAGCTAAACCCTTTGATCTTGTCTGAAACGGATTAAGGAAGTCTAAGACCAACTGCTCTGCCAGCAAAACCATGGGGACAATAGTGCGGGCAGGCAGAAAATGAAGAGTAACTGGGAGGTACCAGGGAGAAGAAATCTCTCTTGCGTGGCTGGACCTTGAGGAGGATATCTGCCAGCAAACTGAATGACTCCAGAGAAGAAGAGCAGCTCTGGTGTCGGGAGTGAGGGCTTTCCAGTGCTGTCCCGCTGTCCTTATACAGACGGACAAGGAGCAGAACAGTCTTGTTCATTCCTGGTCTGAGACAATACCCATTGAAATATATGGAAATATTCCCAGTAACGCGGTTGTGCTGAGCAGCCTTTGGCTAATCCTCTAAGACTGTTGACAAGGGCCAGTAGTTACTGTGGGATCTGCGGTTAAAGCTGAAATCCTTTCACTGGTTTCACTGGAGAGAGGCAGGGAGTAGGGCACAGCTGGTGCTGGATGCAGCTTTGGGCCTTGTGGATGGGATGAGGAGTTTCCCTTTGCTCCTGGGGGAGCCAAGTCCAGCGGGTGATGTGCAGCAGCTGTGGTCCCCTCGTACCCACCGAGCGGCTGGCACTGCCTGGGGAAAGCAGCTGTAATCACTAGCACCTGACATGCACTAGGTTTAATTTCTGACTTGGAGGTGAAAAGCAACACAATTACTGAATCTGGTTCAAATTATAACCCAGCCTGGTTACAGCCTGCAAAACACAGTCCTCTTTGCTAGGCATTTGTCCATGACAGCAAGAAACGCTTAAATAAAGTTGCTGCATTGAAGAAAGTAGAGCAACTGCCTAGAAAAATGCTGGAGTAAGGACAGCGTAGAGCCCAGCTATGGCCTCCTCTCAAAAAAACATGCTGAAAGGCAGTGGTCAGCTGGAGCCTTGGCTGAGGGAAGTGTCCTTCCCACCATGCCTTACACGGGGCAGCATGTGAAATCCTCCCCATGGGAAGAAGGCCCACATGGGCACACACAGGCACAGGGCAGGGGCTGCCCACTGCCACCTCTGCCCTCCTGGCACAGAGACCCAGCCACCAGCGAGCCTCCGGGGCCAGCTCTGCTGGGCACTGTGACAAGGCCAGGCAGCATGGGAGAAGCAGCCTCCCCTCCTCTTCCTCACTGTCTGGACTTTGTGCTTTTCCTCTCCAGGACAGGTCAAGTGCTGTCAGAGTGTGGCATCAACCTGGGGACAAGTGGCCGTGGCCCCTGGGCCTGGGGCCATGGCAGAGCCAGGCGTGACCCTTTGGCAGGGAGGCAAGATCAGGGAGCACTGGTGTATGAGCAGCTTTCTCTAAGCAAAACCCCCAAATCTCAGGCAGTATTTGCAAATCCTGCCAAGAGCTGAGGCACAGCAGGGTGTTTATTCCCCACCACCACCCTGCTGACTGCTATTGGTGGGTACCATTTTGGGAAGGTACCCCAGCATCTTGCTGCTCCTTGATGGGAAGGCACAGAGGCACAGTTACTCAAGGAGTAACTCTCTCTGTAGCAGAGGCCCCTCTGCTCTTGATTTCTACCCATTCAGCCCTGCTGTGGTGTATAAAGTAGGCTTAGCATGAGCTGTTTGCACCAGGGCTGGATTTATTCTCGGTGAGCATGGTTATGCCTGACATTAGAAACACATCTTGCATGGAATCTCATTTTTAACATCCGCTACAACATGCTTTATTATAGCACGTTCAACAAAGGATTTTTAGAAACAAACAAAAAATTAACCCAACATGTTACAGCAGCTTCTAATGTAGGATACCTGCAAAGCCAGAGCTCGCCATATGCTAAAAGTATCATATATTTCTTATACCTGTGGGAAAGATTTTTCTCTTATACATGAAATGGACTGTATTACAAACAGCTTGTTAAATGTGTGACAGATCAGCTTGAAACGATGGTTCTTGTACTCTACAGGCCTGCACATTTGCTAATAAACTGACTACATATACAAACAGTCTGTTCCAGGGTTTAAGCTCCTATTACACTGGTTCGTGTTTCAACATGCAGCCACTCTGTAGTTTGTGTTTTCAGCAGAACAAGTAAGTGGATGCATATGCATTACAATTCCAGACATCATTCCATACCAGATGTGGTGCCTTTATTTTTAGTACTGCAGGAGTGTCTGCTGACCCTTTCTCACCCCATGTCTAATGAAAGATTGACTGCTCTGGGTTTTCTTTTGGTGAATTATATATTAGAGGACAGTGGATTTAAAAATTAATTCAAGATTAATTTAAGGATGACTGCACATGGAATTATTTGGCCAACAGATGAAAAATGGAAATTTCACTACAAAGAAAAAAAATTGTAGAAGTGTCAAATTTTAATCCAATTTTCTATAAAGAATGATCATGTTCTGAGACCCTTTGGAGGACTACAATTAATCAGTCAGAGTGATACCCCTTTTCTACTTGTTATGCAAGCTTCCCTCTGAGCCAAAACACCATCCGTGCTCCTCTGAAGCAGAGATTCATGTGCTCAGTCAGTAAAATAAATTAGCACTGTACCAAATGGCTCCAAATTCAGGAAAACACAATGGCTGAAGCACACACTAAGGTGAAAGGAGGCACAGCTATTGCATGGACTAAAAGCGAAAAAAAATGTAGTACCACTTCTAGCCAGATTTACAGCTTCTACAAAAGCTTGTAACTTTGTAGGCAAATGAGAAATGAATCAAAAGCCAGAAAATGGATCTCTTTCATTTGAGGCTCTGTTAAATTTTAATGGCAGTGCTAGATGTAATACAGACACCCCTGCTTCACTAAATCAAAAGGAAAACACAAAATCGATGAAATTTTATCTTACATGTTTAACTGTTGTGGGATTTTTATATTAAATAAAATGAGAAGACCAGTGAAAAGCTGGATGGATGCTAGGAGCTCACCTTATTGAGTAAATAAACAAAGGTTGCAAAAAATGAATAAATAATGCCTTTTAACTAGTAAAAGATTTTGGTTTAAACAAGACTATACTAAATAAAACCCTCCAGTCATCATGAGTTCAGTGATATGTTTATTCTCTTTCTGTCTAAGCATTTTAATAATACAGAGTTTTTATTGTTTGTAGTAATTCTTCTTTCCTGGACGTAGCATGCATGGAGGATGAAGACAGGAAAACAGAGAAAATGTACTGTTTTCTTCAGCTGTCAGAATGATTTCCAGAAATATTTTTTCTGTATTCTCATATCCACGATGTTTTATTGTTCTTGTTGTTGTTTGTTTGTTTGTTTTGTAGTTGTTTTTTTGGTTGGTTGGTTGGTTGTGTTTTTTTTGTTTTTTATATCAGCTCTTAAAAATTAGCAGTGTTTATTTTTTAAAGTGGTGAATGAACTGTAAAGAATGAAGCCTCATGCAAATGGAATTGTAAGCTTAAGAAAAAATAATAAAATTGAAAGCACTTTCCACTTTCCATTGTGGAACATAGAAAATTCAAAAGCCTTGCTGCAATGTATGAATAGTACTGAACACATAGAATATGTTAACAGCAAATTAACTGGGCAACCATGGATGCAGGATAAAAATTGTGTCAAATCAAGGACTGTAGCCTGCAGGAGCAGAGCATCTTATCTGCATAAGCTTTCCCTACCTCCCTGTCCATTTTTTACCTTTCACTGGCTTGTTACTTTATTAGAGAGGAAAACATTTAAAAAGGGACTCCTGCAGGCTGGATGATTTCTTGCTGAATCAGCCAGCTTGCTACTGAATTGATTTCTACATCCTCTACCTCATGAAAGCTTGAAAATACTTTTAATTGAACATGCCCTTAATTTACAGGACAGGCTGGTGCAGAAGAGAAATGGCTGAGACAGGCAACAAATACATCCTATGTCTGTGTACAACAACGATGATGAGGTCTTTTATATATTGGAAATGAATGGTTATTTAATATGTGTTAATTACTAAAAGGCAATGTGTATTCTGTTAAATGTATGTAACAGAAGCATAAATGTGGTAGTGTTTAATTCTGAAAAATACATGGAATCGAATATGGGTGATGTATTGAATAGGGATGTGCTGTAAGTGAACGGCCCTGTTGTTTCTATGATCAGGCACTAATGATACTGGAAATTGTTTTGACAATAAGATCACTAGTTTTCAAATTGATCTGCTGAAGTTCAAATACACGTATTTTCATTGTTCCAGGAGAAAAAAGGTAAATTTTCTAACTCTGTTTTAATGGATTTTTTCAGCTAAAAATTATAGCCAAAAAAAAGTCTTGCTTGAGCTCTTAAGTGAAAAACATATAACAAAAATAATGTCAGGTTGTACAAGATGTATAGGAGGTCAACTGTTCATAGTCTTATGGCAGTTTTGCTGAAATCAAGAGTTTCCCTGTATATCCAAAGCAATTTCTACGGGGAGAGATTGTGTCCCATATTGTCCTAGTCCAAAGTTAACATGAATTTTAACCAGGAAGCCCTATAGTTTGGATCTATTAGTATGAAAATTAGCATGTTCTATAATTTTTTTGGAAGTTTAGTATTCTTGGATGAAAGCATAGGTATTTATTCAGGAATGTACTGACCTCTGCAAAGTACTCTGGAAAAAAAAAAAAAGAAGAAGTTTGAGTAAGTTGTCAGTCCTACAAAATTAACATTTACCACATCTTAAATGCTTTGAGACATAACATCATCAACTAAGATGAGCTCAGGGTGAGGAACCAGGAGTTCCCAAGTTTTATTCCAACCCCCGCTACCAGCCCACTGTGCAGCCTTGGGCAAGTTTGCAGCATGGGGGATAGTGATTACTGAGCTGTTGCCTCATTGACCTAAGTGTTTGTATTGCTTTTTTGCCTTTTCAGTTTTTAGGCCAATCTGTAAGTTTATGAGGCAAGGACAGTACCTGACTCCATAAGTAAGCATTCTGGGAGGGATATAAATCTTCAGGCTTCAGGGCATAAGCCAGCCTGTAATGCTAAACAAGGAAAACTTTGCTTCCAGGCAGATTATCTCCAAAGTGCCAGCTGTAGCATTTCTTTGTCTGGAGCAGCTGGTACTGACCACTCTTGGAGACAGGGTACTAGGAGAGATGGATCACTGGTTTGATCCAGTATGGCAATTCCCAGGCTCTTCTGCAGTGCCAATTATATTACTGGCAGTCAATAACAATAATAAGATTACCGAGAGGAATTTAACTAATGAGATCAAATAAAGAATCAAAATTTCGTGGGGAAGGGAAGGTCATCATATTGCCAGATGTCCAAAACATATTGAATCAAAGGAGGTTGTGTTGGTTTTTTTTTTCCATGGTAATTTTAAATACAGCTTTTAAAAGTTTCTGCTTTTGGAGCCTTCTAACAGAATTTTAGTGAGATCAGTGTTTGCATAAAATAAATCTTGAGAAGCAGTGTGACATGTAATTAATGGAAGTGAGGGAGAAGTGGCAGGAAGGAGTAAAAACTTTGTGAAAGTTTGCAGGGTGGAAGTGTGGAGGTTGGGAAGTGATAGGTAACACTGAATTGCATGAGAAGCAACAAATGAGGAGACAGGAGAAAGAGGAAACCCTGCCGCACTGTCCTCAGAGTACATTACACAGTGTTTCCCAATGACAGAGTCTGGGAATCAAAACAATGCCAACAATTAGCAGCCAACAACTGAGAGCTGCAAAGCACCAAATTCCATCTGATAGGAGTGGACATTCAGAGGTTGTGAACACCAAGAAGATTTAAACTTTGATTGGGGGCAGCAGCTTTTGCTTCATTTCACTTTCCTAATAGTGGAAAAGATAGGAAGCCCTGGCTCTGTGAGAGCTGTATTAGTCCGTAGGTTAGAGTACTGCGATCCCAGATGGCTGAAGCAACGCCAGCTGGTAGCACTTGGACAAAGAGTTCAGTCTGATGAAACACAGCCTGACAGCTGGTATCAGATGCTGGAGAACTGTAAGTTTCACTGAACGTGTTGCTATTGGAGTCATGACAGACATTTCAAGGGAGGAGAAAAAAAGATAAATTTGAGAGACATTAGTAGATGATCTCGTCTGGTTTGAAAGGAGAGCTCAGACATGCTTTGCTGATCTTGCCAGCTGAGGAGCTGGCCTGATGTTTCTAAGGGCCTGCTCACACTACTGTATACTAGGAATTTAGTATGATTTCTTGTTCAGAGGAATCATTGGCAGGTTCTAAAACAAGCCTAAACTTGAGGCCATTAGCTCATTTGCTAAAAGCTGGATCCAATTGCATCACAGTATTATGGCAATGATCCCTTATTTGCTTTCAGTTGTAGTGCTGAACGGACAAAAAGTCAGGATTGAAACTTTATAAGGATTTACAAATTAAAAGCTGACATCTTTGAGTGGACCTACAGGGTAACCAGAAGGGCAGGAAGCCATAGCATAAAGGAAGTCCCCTGCATAGGGATGCAGCTGCATTTTGTGGAAGCTGAATTTTGGGCCATCATCAGATGTAGACTTGAATAAACTGCATTGTGGAAAATTAAACTTAGACATGCCCAAGAGACAAAAGACAACTTTGAAAGATGAGTCTCTTCGCTAGTCACAGGTGGAAAAACAACCTCACATTGACTGCCGCTGTGCCCTGACCATCAGCACTTCAGAATCCAGGGCACCCTCAGGTTACTTTCTCTGTCCAACTGTGTCAGTAGTCTCTGGATACCTCACACTTAGAGGTCCCCACCTCAGTGCAAATATTCTTGATTTTGGACATACCTTCAAAGATTCTCAGTCTTGCCTAAGCATACTGTTGCATCGTCAAGCATATTGCGTATTCACAGGTGTGGGGCTGGGATACTTCCCACATTATTTTTGCAGTCTAAAATTAGGTATCAAATCTGAGCTTGTCATGTGGGCTTTCTCATTAGCTAATGGAGACAGTAAAACATGATTGGAGTAGGCAGCATGAATTGTGATTGACAGATGTTAATTGCTCTCCTTTAGGTATAGAAGAGAGTATAAATGGCCTTCTCAGAGTAGATGCTAGTGTTTGTTTAGTTAAAGTCTGGGCAGGTCAATCCCACCGTGTTTGAGATTTTAAGACATAGCCCTCTTGGCATGACTTGCTATCTAGGTTAGGTGTGTCCCCATTCATCACGTCATTGTGGTGACTCCTGTTTGCCAACAGCTACATCTTTCCTTGCATTGTAGGAAAACCAACATCTTAGTTAGGACTGAGAAAATAGTGGCAGTTCTGAGCCCTGAGATATCTACGCCCTTTCAAACAAACAGGGCCTAGGAAGTAACCAAACAAACTGGGCCCAGGAAGTCTTAGGGCAGAATAAAAGACTGGATGAAAAGGGAGACATAAAAATGTGTGTCTATACTGATGCACCAGTTGCCTCTCCGTCACACATGATCGTCTTACAGATAAACTCAGTAACAAAACTGTTTAAAAAAATTGAGTGTGGTGCATTAACCTTGGCCAAGGACCAGACACCCATTCAGCCACTCTCTAACTCCTCAGCCTCAACAGCACAGGGGAAGAAAACAGGATGAGAAAGGCCTTCAGTCAAGATAAAAACAGAGGGATCACTTAAAAATTTCCATCATGGGCAAAATAGACTCAACCTGAGGGAAAATAATCTAATTTATAGCCAATTAAATTAGATTCAGGTAGTGAGAAACAAAGTCAAGCATTAAATCAACACCTTCCCTCCCATTTGTCAGGTTCAAGTCCAGATTCCTCTCTCTCACCCAAGGGTACAGGGTGGGTGGAAGGGGTTACGGTCAGTACACAGCGATTCCTCTCTGCTGCTTCTTCCCTCTCCCACCTTTCCTCTGCTCCTGTACAAGGGAAAACCTGCTCCAGCCTGGGCTTTCCATGGGCTGCAGCTTCCTTTGGGGCACGTCCACCCTCTGTGGTCCACAGTGGGTATCTGCTCCACCATGGTCCCCCATGGGCTTCAAGGAATTATCTGCCACTGAGTTCCTCCTCCTCCTCCTCCTGAGCACCAACATGAAGTACAGGGAGCAACAGTGGAAAGACCTTCCACCTAGTAATTGCAAACACACTTTTATTTACGTTTGGCTTTCAAAATTTCCCTTTTGAAAAGTTTTTTTTCTAATTCATTCTTTCTCGGCTTTTTAATCTTTTCCATTTGGCCTCAAAAATAAAGGGTAGAAGACAAACGGTGTACCACAAAAGGAGAAAAGCAGGCAACTTATAAAAATGAAAGCCTTCAAAAGCAAAGGGTTTTTTTACAGTTTTGTCTAAAAAAAAAAAAAAGTTGTAATGTTTTCCCAGAAAGTATTCTATATTCAAAAGGTTGTTTTCAAAGTGTTACTATAAAGAAACCAGAAAAACAGACTTACAGAACAAAATATTGGGGAACCTTTTATCTCCTACTTTAAGAGTGTCGTCAGACCGAAAGTGCAAGCTCATTCTTCTTCCAGAGCTGTAAGGACAAAGATGCTTTAATTTTCCTTGATGCCATCTAAAAGCAATGAGATAATATCCAAAAGCCAATCTCAGAAAAGCAGCAGCTAAACACTTGCTCTATTTTCTATGTATATTTTATAATTACTCAGAATTACTCTAGGTCAATAATCAATGCAATTTATTCCAGTGAAAACTATTTAATGTCGTAGAGCCATCAAGTTGTAACTCATTCAATAAGTTGCATGTATTTTGTCTTTCCCCTGTCCCTCTCTCAGTTTGTCACATACACCCGCTGTGTAATGTTTCAAATTAAAAGGAGAAATTGAAGGCAGGAAGTGTGTTACTTGTAGATCAGTTTATCGAAACCCTTATTTTCATTGGTGCTTTTAAATGCTGTCTTGACTGGAATAAAGAACTTTAGCATAATTTTTGTTCACTTAAAGAAATGAAATATTTATTACTTTAATTACTGAAAGGAGTTATTTAACTTAATTTTCCTTGTATTTCACCTTTTTTTCTCTAGTGAAATATGTTTTTGTTTTGTTTTTAAATTTTATTTTCTATTTTTGCTAATCACAGTGAATATACGGAAATGCTTGTGTTATACTACGCAATTTTATCAGCGCAGAAGCCTAGATGAAAAAGCAGTAACAAAAAAAAAACGTCCTAACACAGCAAATCTGCAGTTAACAGAGCTCCTTTATTCAGTGCAATCAAAACAGCCATAGTTTTTCTTACCACTGCTTGGTGGTGAGCATCAAGCTGCCACTTGGAGAGTTGCCAACAGCACACACTGTTGACTACCCTTCCAGCAGATGCACAACTTACCAAGGTACAGAACTGAATGAGGTGAAAATGGAAGCAAAAGCTGAGGAGACCAAGAGAAAATAGCATTCACCCTTTGCATTGCTGAAGTCCTCAGCAGAGAAAGGCAGGCAGGACCCCCAGATTGCTGGGGAAGAGGGCAGGGAGCGTGGCCCTCTGCAAGTGCATTATTGGAGAAAAGAGCAGACTGCAAGTAACAGCAGGAAAATCAGCTTCAGGAGATTTATGAGCAGTGGTGTCCAGAAACCCAGTGAGGAGCCTCTTGAACTGCAGAGCTGTGTTAGGAGAAGCTGATTCCCTCCCTCTTCCCCAGCATGGGCACGCTGGGCAGGTGGTAGGATGTTCCGATGTCGCGCCTTGATTTATTTATTTGATGAAAAATAATGAAAGGGATGATCCTCAAGAGTCCTTGGAGATTCCACTAACTCTGCAAATTGAGCATATTGATAAGCTGGTGATTATTTTGAAATGAACTAGAGAAAGAGAAAGGAAAAGGAAAATGCTTGTAGCAAGGGCCTGTTTAATGTGCAGAGGTTTTAAAGTGTAGGTAGTATTTCAAGTGTATCAAAATACAGTAAAAAGACCAGGGGTTAATTATACTGGCATGATAGTTGGAACCATATTATTATAATTCTCTTGGAAAGCACTATGGAGCATATGGAGTGAATGAGGGGCCTATGTGTGCATAATAAGTTCTGTATGGGGATAAGGTGAAGGAGCAAGAGCTCTCTTGTGTGTAAGAGGCACTAAATAAGGGGTAGAAAATGATTTAACTACTTGATGGACTAACTTTGTACCTAGCAACATATTCAAGGTGGCCTATCCTTTAAGCTGCAATGTACATAAATTCCCTCAGTGCCATGATTCATCTTCATCTCACACAGCAAATACTACAAATAGTCTATAGAGCACATGCTGGAGGCTCGGCTGTTCATAGACATGCTCACATTGCACAAGAAACTTGATATTTTGTGCTGTGCAGAACTGTTCAGTGTTTACATTACAAGTTTGTTTTCCTGCTACTACATTTTTTCTTTCTTATTTCTGAATAGATTTTGATGTTTCCAGTTCTCAAGTCACTGGATGTTTTGTGTGGGGATACAATTGCCTCTTAGAGGATCATCTCAATATCAGAGAGCAAGAGAAGACAAAGGATCCCCTTGAAGATACTCCTCAACTCCAAAAAATACTGAGGGTGCCTTCAAAGGGTGAGTGTTTGCTAACTTAGCTGAAAACTAATTTTGATCATCTAAAAATAACATAAGAAGTTTAGACATCAAACTTAGACCAGGGGACTAATTTTCAGACAGCTAGATAGATGTAATGAATCCAACTCAAAAGACTGACACTTATTTAAAAGAAGAGAATTTACCTTGAAAAAATAATGCAGGGGGAATTCACAAGAAAAACAAAGAAAACAAAACAAAACAAAACAAACCCCACACAAATAAACAAACAAAAAAAACCCCAACACCATAAAAGTGAATCTTCTGCCTAAGTTCCGCTTGCTATGGTCTGTGCTGAGAAGAACAGGGCTACTAATAAACACGCTACTAATAAACAGTAAATTACTCAGGAGATAAGAAAAGTAGCTCAGTTCTGTAGGTGGAGCTCTGAACTACGGTCCAGTTCTACTTTCAGTCCAGTGCACCTATTGGTTTTGAAATCTTTCTGATCTTTTTGGGGTGGGATCATACTATTAAATATTCCATGGTGTGAGATACAAAGGTGTGGAGTTAAGTCAAAAAAGGCCACCTGTTATTTTTTTTTTCCTGTAGAGTGACTGGTATTGTTTATTTTATATTGTTTTAGCAGAATTGTTGTGTGCACTAACTAACTAGACTAAGGTGTAGAAAGGCAGTAAATGCAGTGTTCATTGAAAATATTCACTGAGATCTGCCAAATTAATTTCTTGTGCCAATTTTTTTAGAATTTATAATACACTTGGGACTACATTTCCACTTTTCCTTTGATGTCTGCACTTGCTTTCACCTTTCAGCTCTAATGAATTCAAGGTACCAATATTGATACTTTAACTGGTAAAGTTCTTCCTCTACAGCATTTCTACTGTGAGTTAAAAAAAAGCCAAATACATTAGAAACTAAAAGCTGGTACACAAACTCGCTGTGTAGCTAATGTCAATTCCAAGAATCTTTTGGTGATGTCTATCTTTAACTGCCTTAATAATCTATTACAAAAACAAACAAACAAACAAACCCTAAACAAACAAAATGACAACAACAACAACAGCAAAAAAAAAAAAACAAAGAACAAGAGTTAGAAGTTGCTTATAAGAGTGTACCACATAAATAAACCATTTTCAGCATTTTATCAGAGTTATATTTGGGCACATGATTCCAACAGCCATAAAAAGGATATTTTGTTTTCTGAACTAGGTGGCACACACCCAATTCAGTAATAGGATTCTTCATAAAATTGGTCTCAATACAAGCAGTATATAGCCTTAAAAATATATTTATCAGAATGTAAAATAACAGTCACCTCTTGGTAGAAGACTTTCAAGGCTCAAGAACTAAAAGTCTTCCACCCAACTCAGTCCTGTCTCTTGTTAAGAGGACAGGGAAGCAGAAGATAAGGCATAAGTAGTATATTTTAAAACATTAGGTACTTACAAACATTTGAAAGCTCATCTCTGACCTAAAAGTTAATATTGTCTTTATATCAGCAGTAACAATAACGTATCATTATTTCGTGTGAATAGGTCATTACACTTACAGTTGCTGCATCACATCAATACTGAAATACGATGTCCACTGGAAATACTATAATGAATTCAGCAACAGATGGGCAAATAAATTAGAAAATAGGGGGTAAAGAAACTCAACCTGTTCAGCTAGATGAAGAGAAGGATGAAAAGTAACTTGATCACAGTGTATACATACTCATGCTTGGAAATGGAAAATAATTAGGCAAGGGCATACCAGCCTTACTGACAAATGTATATTTATCTAACCTCAACTTTCAGCCAGTGTCTGGAAGCTGTTCCTTTTGTAAGTCAGAAGGTTTTCAGTGATTGGAAGCTGAAGTTAAACAAATTAAGTCTTGAAATAAGATGCAATTTCTTAACAGAGAAAGTAATTAAAGATCAGAACATGCTGTTGCTTCACATTAAGATGGTGAATTCACCATTAGTTTAAATACTGTTGTAAAACAGGGACACATTAATCCAGCTTCTGAAAGAAATTGTGCAGCCTGTGGGAAATGTTGAAGAGAGAGGCATATGTATTTGCTACAGACTCTTCAATGGATTCCTTGTTATTGCAAGTATACAAAGCATTAATGGACACTTTATTTTATCTTGTTCCTCTGAACTACTTTCATCTTAGGTTCCCAGGCTCAAGTAGATAGGGATAAGAGGATGAGACTCAGTGACTTCAGAATATTGAAGTCAGACTTGCAGGCAGTGGAATGACAGATGTGAGAGGTCTGCAGCAGCTTTATGCTGAGCCTTTGCACAGGAACATGGTACCCTGCTCCAGCAAGCCCACCACCCGTGGTGTGGCCAGATGTCACCTGGATCTTCAAGTTAGAACTGTATCCTGGAGTGCCTAAGTTTGTACCAGGTTTACATGGAATTTAGAGACCTACCCTGTCTTTACCCTGTCCACCAATAGGCATCTCATGGGTGCCCAGCCAGAAACAGTCACTCTAGAGGGTCGGGCAGGCACACTTTCCTAATCATGAGAATAAAGATACAAATAAAAGCAAGAGGCTGGAGAGGGGAAGCTGAATTCTGTTCTTTTGTAACAACTGGAGGCCAAAGGGGTGGCACCCTGTTACATACAGTGAGACTAGTGCTTAGATAAGCAAAGGAAATGGGGGAAGAAAACAGACATGAAGTGCCTTTCCCAAGATCACACAGCTGGCCAGCTGGGAGCTCAGCCGACCAGCTGGGGCTCTCTCTGCTATTCTAGAGCCTATGTATCCTCCAGCATCTCTGATGCAAGCCATTGAGCTGAAATATATTTATAGTTATGATTCTTGCAAACAGAAGTAGTCAAGGAGAAAATTTCATTGTTTGCACTGTCTAGGTTCCATACCTGCATAAAACAACCATTACAGGCCTGAGGAAAGATACCTGACCATTATTAATTCACAATAATGATACAGTGATGACATAAATATAGGGAAATAATTTGCAGTATTTGTTAATATTAATTTTTTTCCCTCCCTCCTCCCTCTCTCTGGTATCTTTTGTTTGGCTTTTAGTGTAAATAATTGTTTCTGTTGTCTAAAGCATATACACTATTTATTTGGTAGGAGTATAAAGCAAGACTCCAGATGTCAGATCAGGACCTCCTTGTCCTTCTCCATCACTGGTTAGAGAAAACTGAAAAAAAAGCAATACCAACAAAAGAAGAATGCAGCAGAGAAAGCATGTTCAGTGATCTTCTATACCCGTACTGTACACCCCCCCTCTGTACATCCCTACTGTAAGTTGCACACAGGAACATTTGTAACACATGCCCCTAGCCAAGGATAGTGACTGGCAAGCATTCCCAGTGTGCTGTAATGGGCTACAGCTCTCCAGAAAAGTGAGATTTCATCTTCACAGCTATGCTGAGCCAAAGCGAGAGCTGGAATCAGAAATGCTGTCAGCCACTCTGAACTCCTCTGCTTTGGCATGGTAACACACTAACTCAAGGTATTGTGAAAATATTACTTTTAAGTATAAAAGCTTGGTAAGCTGACTAGAGTAACAAGCAATATGACACTGTCTCACTGTCTCTTCTCTCATTATTTTTAGAAATCTCATTTTAGAAACCCAGAAAGACATATTTGACCTAAATTGTGAACATTCTGCTATACTGTCCTGTTCAACACCCAGGCCTTAAAGACAGTCAATTCCTTAGCTTTTCAGAGGTACATTTTAACTCTACTATTCAGCTTGAGTAAGGGGCCTCCATAACCACACAAAACCCAGCTAGGATTTGATCCATACAATCACCTTTGTCTGGGACAGAAGGAAGAGAGAAGTGTAAGGAACTAAACTCAGTGGTAGATGCCCCATTCCTGGCAACATTCAAGGCCAGGCTGAACGGGACTCTGAGCAACCTGATCTAGTTGAAGATGTCCCTGCTCATTGCAGGGGGGTTGAACTAGATAAGCTTTGAAGGTCCCTTCCAACCCAAGCTCTTCTATGATTCTATTATTAATCTATAGCTTCTTGATTCCTATTGTCTCACCAATTTAATACTGAAGCATCATTGATGCGTCTGGAGAAATGAGCTCTGCTTCCTAGAAACAATGGGGGCAGCTGTAGCAGCAGTGTGGGAAGGGGACGGCGGTATCTCTGTGTTTCTGCCTGATGCTGCCTGGGTTGCTCCTGCTTTGCTTTGACCCAGATGGCTGGGTGGTTGTGGACTCAGGGGACAGAGGCTGCATTCCCCTGTACCCAACCCCTGCCCACCTGCTGTCCACCCACCGCATTGCAAGGCCCTGACGGGAACTCTGGAAAAGGTATTAATAGGCTATCTTGGAGTGAGGGTCAACAGAGGAGCACACATACTGCTTAAATTAGTGTGCTATATTTACAGCAATAGTTGCAGGTTTCAGTCACTGAAAGACTCCTCAAATGTGGCCTCTATGCCCATGACAAATCATTATTTCTTTCCCTGAAGTTACAAGCATGGACAACCACAGTAATGAGCTATCAGGCATTTTAAACTGGGATTACTTCTGTGATTCTTTTTAAGGATGTGGTATGTGTAAGTAAGTAAGGATGTGACTGATCTCAGTAGGAGATTAGCTAGAACAATGCAAAATATTCTAAAAATTCTGAATAAAGTCATCTCTCAGTCATGAATAAGCACATAAGCACGCCTAAGAGAGCAATTATTTTTTTCATAAATGTGATGGAAATAAATTGTGTTAAATGAAACAAGTGGAAATAGATGTAGCTAATGAGAATTCAGCATAGAAGTAATTTCAAACTTTCATTTTTCAGATTCCCACAGAAGCAAAAGTCTTCTAATCCTACTCTATTTTAAAACCTTAGAATCAATACTAGAATCTCAATGGACCTTGTGGGTTTAAAATTAGCTAGAGGAGTGCAGGGTCTGCTCTTCACGCCAGGGCAAACCAGCATCCAAACTGGCAGGCATTGCTGCTTCCACAGCTGGGTGACTAGCACCATGGTGAAAATACCATGAACACAGGCATTTGCTTGTGAGAAGTTACTGTAGCTAGAATTTTGCAGATAAACCCTCAGTATCACTCTTCTATGCCTGTTCAATGACCAACTCTGGAGGATATGTTTCTAACCATAGAAAGAATGTTTTTTTAGCTCACAGAGGAAAAGAAAAATAAATTACTTGGGACAATCTTTGACTCAATTTAAAAAATAGATAAAGGAGAACGAAAGAAAATTAAGACAGAATTGTAGAAAACTTTCAGTTTGGAAAACTTAAGTTCTTTTTATTTTTACAGAGGTAAGCTGCCACTGGAATTTCATAAAATCACTTCTCAAATCTCCAGCATTCTCCATCTGGGCATCTCAAACTTTTTCCATTTTATACTGTAAAAAGATAATAATGTCATCATTTCAAGGGGTGGTAAACTAAGCTCCAGAAACTCAGAAAAAGTTTTGGCAGGATGTGGAAACTGACATATAGTGCCCTTATGTGTAGTTTCCTGCTTCTATAGCTTGGCCTTTCTCAATATAAACCAAATGAACACCAAGCCCAAATTTCCTCCCACTAAGGGATATGCATAAGCTTATCTGAGAGAAGACTATGCTGCTGTTCTTTTTATAAGAAATAGTTCAGGCCACACCTAAATACCAAGCAATGAACATTTGTGGCATTTGAGCAATTGATTTCCCAGACAGCATTTCTAATAGTGAATGGCAGAGGATGTTGCATGACTTTTTTTTTTCTCTCTCTCGTTTTCCCCCACCCCTGCTGTTGGTCTTGCTGCTGTGTCTTTATCATACATAGTACGATGGCATGTCTACTTTGGGAAATGATGATTCCAGTGTGGGTGGGTGGAAAGAGATCTGCCAGAGGGTGCAAATTTCAAATTGCTGCCACGGATACACCCTTCTGTGCTGTCTTCTCAAGATACCAGAAAAAGTCTCTAAGGAATGCCTGGGGCTTGACTCTTCGTTTTAAAGATAGACTTCTACACAACGTGTTTTTCTTTCAATTATAAGGAAATAGACAGCGTAAATACAGCTAATGAATTTAAATTGACTTAATTACTTATTCATAGAGGAGGCCATTATGAAATCCTTACTGGAAGTGGTGAAATATTTGTATATTTATCTTGCTGATCCCATTACTGAGCTCAGAAAATTGTATAAAATACTGCTTCCAAGTCCAGGTGACTCATCATTGGTGATCTGTACACTAAAGTCAGATTACATAATTTTAAAATATCGATAAGCACAATGTGTAAGAAGTATTTCAAAGTAGGGTGCAATGCTTACCGCTGTAAAAATGAGACTTGGCTATGTGAAATATACGAGAAACAGAAACACCAAGGAAGTAAAATTTTGTGTCTAAAATCATGATAGTAATGATGACATACCGTATCTACCTCAGCAAGTAATATGCTTTTCTCAGAAGAGACGAGTGCCTGTCTCTAGCTGGGTAAACTGATTACTCAGTTTCTGGTTCCCTGCATATCTGTCCTTATTAAAAGGAAGTGCACAAGTTCAGCTGGATATGTGCTGTAGCCTGTGCTCCTGACTCTGTCTGAGGAGCAGGGAGGGGGAGGGAGCTTTATGGTAAAGTATCAACTCTAGAGTTTACATCCCTGTTTAAGGTCTTTATTCCCTTAGTGTGATATACAGGGTGTTTCAAAAAGATGGACTCAGTTTCAAAGATACAGTGATTTCAAATTGTGTCCATCTTTTTGAAACATCCTATAATACAAGCTCCCAAGTGGATGTTTCACTAGAGTTCTGAGTAACCTGCAATGTCTGCATGTATATAATGTTTTGCACATTAAAACTGTTGGCTAATGTAACTGTTTCATCCTCCTTGAAGTGTGACTAGACCAGGAGATCTAGTCTGCCTTCCACTAGCTTGTATGTGTGTGCCACCTAACAGAGTACCTATAAGAAAGCTCATCTAAATCGTAGTTTCTGTTCATCAGAGCAAGATGTAAACAGCAAGGGAATAAACAGGTCTGTCTGCTTATCCTGAACCCTATTGCACATCCATGTTATGTCACTTAGACCCATCAACCTTCTTCTTCATGGATACTAAATTATGCCTTCCTCCCAACAGGCACACTTAATCACTGCATATACAAATGATTAAAAATCATGGGACTTCATAATACTAGATGGAGTTGCTTCCACAAATTATTGCTTGGAGTAGTGCACACTGCTCTGAATCAAGGTACTTATGTGGTAAAGAAGAAGGGAAAAAAAGTGAATACATGACCTATGTGAGGGATTTTAAAATAACATTCTTCTATGAAGAAATCATAGAAATTAGATTTATAAAAGCTTAGATATCAGTGCTCTATGTTTATTAGCTGAATTGGTGCTGTATGCTGGCTATTGAGAAAGGGAGAAGCTGTATTATTTTCTTCTCCAAAGAACTCAAGGTTCTCCGATACCAGGACACTTTCAAGGATGTGTTAGGCTCCAGGAACTCTCAAACAGGTGCAAAATTCATATTCATGTAAACATGGTGTTTCCCTCCCAAAGCAAATATCCAGAGATTCTGATACTACAGTTGGTATTATGTGAACAGTGTATTACGCAGCTGTATGAAGCCTTAATGTTTAACTGACACTTCTTTTTGCTTTACCCCTTTGACACAGGCATATTTATCGAGCTATAAATTCTTATACATTTTTTTTTTTTTTTAAAAAAAAAGCCAAACAAGAAAACTAATGTGTTGTGACTTATACAGTCATCCTTCTGTTTTTCATAGTTGTGAATGCAACATCTTTGAGGTGTGGTCAAGCCTAATACAGGTATATGAGCTATTGGCATTGGCAGTGAAAGGGAAAAGAAAAAAATAAAAGGATAAGCAAAGGCAAGGTGTTTATTCCCTTAGTGTGGTATCCAGGGTGGACCCAATTTAAGTGAATACTTATTTGTGAGTTTGTACTAGTGAAAAGACATGATCTTATCAACATTATCTCCGCATTAACAAAGTTGTGTGTGTGATGAAAGAATATATCTTTTCATTATGCAGATCTTTCACTTTGTGTGCCCATGCAATATATATGCAGGTAAAGATGTATAGAGTATGGTATCTCAGTTACTGTATGTTGACTCATATGTTTGTGAGTATGTATATGTATAAGAAAGAAATATGTATATTTAAGTTGTTAGAATCAGATTTGACAGTGTAAGTGATACAACACAGCTGTTTTAAAGTGATTAGCTCACCACTCATCTATTACAGCCAGTAACAACACCATTAGGAACATTATTATTGTATTATACTAGCTCTAGAGTTTCCAAGTAGGAAAAAAAATGGAAAAAGGGCAGACACAAGTGGGTACTGTTTAGGAATGGCAAATTGGATTACAGTTTTTAAACATGACAGACTGAGCCTGAATTCTCAATGGAGCGAAGAGGCAAAGATATTGACTCTTCAGCATCCCAGTACAAATATCTGTAAAATATTTGTTTTCCGGAAACTATTTGTGGTCTTCACTGAGTAGGTTGCTGTTAAAGTGTTCCGCTCCTGTTTCATGGAGATACACGAACCACGAAAACAGCCCACTGCAACGTTGATGCTTCGATGTTTACGTGCTCTCACCTTGATAGACTCAATTTTCAGGATTTTGACACATATCCAAGTAAACAAGCCTATATCTAGTCCATTTGAGCAGAACTACCAGAATTTAGGAAAGTCAACCAGACAGTTCATTTGCATTTAGGGCCTTTTTGAAGGACTCCAGTATTTGTTTGTGTATTTTCTTATGAAAAACATCTACAAAGTCACTGCCAGCAAATCAGACGGAATTTATGGAGTTAATAAAAGATGATAGAGTCAAAATTAATCTGGTGGTTAAAAATATTTACTACTGACACAATAAAACACTACTTCTTCAAGCTGTCACTGGAATTTGGGATCCCTAAGCTTTACTACATATCCCTGAACCTTAAGTTAGTGATACATCTTCTTATGAGAACTTTAACCGTGGTAAAATGTGAATCTGGCAGGAGCAATATGTCAAAGCACTTTTGAACCCTCATGTTCAGAAGCTTGTGAATAATTAGATTGTCTCAAAGTCTTCTTACTGAGACTGAAATAAGTATAATACTCCAATATACTGATAAAATCAAACGTACATAATAGCATATGTTCTTACAATTACAAGTAATTCAGTAATCACAACTTGGCAAATTATTGCTTATCAGATATCCACAATACATGGACCTATGAGACCTGCTTGCCTAGTGCCTGCTGCACTTGTGAAATAAAATCTATTAGCATAAACTTCCTCTTTGGTTTCATTTTTATTTTTTTTGTGCAAGGACAAGAAGCATGCAGATGAGCCATTATTGTAGCTCCGATGACAAGTGGTAACTTGTTAAGTTCTGACAACTGGATCACTCACAATGACTTGAACATATTCTAGATATGTCTCTAACAAATCCTTTTATGCCACAAAATTTTATTTAAATCTTCATTTTATTTTTTTTTAGTAGAGAATTAACTTCCTGAAATTGTAATCTTCTTCAGTGAGAATGAAAGAAGGATTTTTAACCTGTTAATAGAAGCATGCTAAGTATGACTTTTTTTGTTTCACATTAAAGCAGAGCTTAAGAAAATAGATTTAGAAAAGTTAGTGAGAAGTCACAAACCCTATCAAAACAGAAAACTAATTGGTGAGATAGTCAGGACTCTGTTTCAGAGTTCGCGCTCTGGCTGAAATCCAGTGACACAGCCACTTGTTACACAACTAAGAGTTAGACATAGCACATTAAATTCTTCTTGCATTAGACAACTGCACGCACTGACCTAAAGAATCTTCTCCACTGAAACATCTTCATTGAAACAGTGGCAGAAGTAAAGTATTACAAGAATGTCAGCTAGCTACCGAGTAAGACTTTGCCTTGATATTGAAACTGTCTATTGTAGAGCAAGATATAGCATAGCCTGTTAGGCAAGTATTTGCCAGAGCACTGAGCCCACCAGGAGGCCCAGTGTCCTCATCCCCTCTGGCATGGTCATCTCTGATACCATGCAGCTGTGTAACACTGGAAAAAAGCTAAGTGTGGAAAAGGGTTATGAGGAGCTCTCAGCTGACCTGGGTTATGTGATAACCCTCTTCTGCTCACCTTGTTTGAGGCCTGTGAGATGGGGCCTGTGAGACTGGGCACACAGAAATCCCTACCCAGTTGGTCTCACTGTCCTCCCAGGCTCCTGGTGCCTCTGCTTTTGCAGGGAAGCCCTGCTCCTATTGCTCTTGGACAGTACTGTCTTCCGGACTAAAAATCATTTTTATCTGCTCTGCACTGTGAACAGAATCATTGTTCTGGAATAAAGTCACTGTGATGGGCAACTAATTTCTTCATGTAGACCAGACCTAAGTGAATTTCCTACTTTTAGGCCTGGAGATTTGATGGAGTTCACTGTCCATAGCCTGGAAAATCCTTTGCAGTATGGAAATGATATGCAGAGAATTAGCAAGAGTTATGTGAAGCATTTGCAATGAAGCCAGGCAGCACAAAATTGACCTCTTTGGGGACTACATTATGAAGTCAAAAAAATAGGGCTGTGTTGCCAAGAGTTTTCCTCATGTTTGCTGGCATTATGGGTCAACCTTGCCACCTTGTGTTTTGCCTTGCAAGTCAAGCAGTATTTTGAATTTCTTGTGGATTTTATGCAGTGTCAGATATAATGTGTTTTTACTACATTTTGCTTTGCATTGCTGAACAGATTTCAAGCAAGCACTTGAGAAAGAAAAAGTGACTTTAAGTAGCTTGTAATTGAAGGAAATATTGGCAAGAGTTTCAGTGAAGAAATATCAGTGTTTCTCCTAAAAAGTACAAAAAGCAGTCAGTATTTTAACAAAGAGAGCAAGCAGAATAGCTCAGGTGACTACTAGTCTGTTCTCTGATACCAGTGGGAGCAGAATAATGGAAAGGGTTATATGGAATTCAATTAATAAAGAACTGAAGGATCAGAATATATTTAATACCAGCCAATATGATCTAATGGCAAATAGATCTTGTCACAAAAAACTGAATTCATTTTTGATGAGATTAAAAGTTTGGTTGACAAAGAACCTGTGTAGACATAATTTGCTTAGAGTTATGCCAGGATTTTTTTCTTACTGAGGTAAAAGAAATATAGAGTTGAACTATGTCAAGAAGGCACACAGTAAACTAATTTATAATTGGCTGAAATTTGAAAAAGTAGCTCTCTATGGCAAACCATCATCAAAAAGAGAGCTTACTCGTAGAGTTCTGCCAGGATCAGAGTCAAACTTGGTTCCATAGAACAACTTTGTCAGTGATTCTAAATATATAGATACTAATAATGAAGTTTTCCACAAAGATTAGTGGAGTAATAAATTACAATGAAAACAAGACACACAAACATAGGTATCTGCTGTGCAAGACTCATGGTTCTGATTAGCTTATTTAAAGATTAAAGGTGCGTTGATTTCATTGCAAATGAATCTTCATGGGAAGATGATAAATCCTAAAAGATAGTTTTCTCTACAAAAGAAAGGTAAAACAAAACTCAATGATAGAACATTTTAAGTGAAACAATTTCAAATTAGAAAAAAATAAGCAGAGACTTCCAGTAGTTAGGTTGATTACCATTGAAATAAATAGGCCAGAGAAGTATGTTATTCAAATACCTCTTCCTGGATTAAGTGTGCAAGTAATCCATAGTAGTTCGTAATATATAGGAAATAAGAAAAGATGTTCTGAAGTTTCCATAAACACAATAAATCTCAGAGGGTTGATCAATCATACCTAAAATTGTATCTGTCTTAAAAACATGCGTTCTGAAACTCCATTGTGTAGATGGCAGATCAAATCTAAAGGGTTCCTATTTTCCTCTTCCTGAGCAACCTCTCCATGGAGAGAAGTGAGAATCCTTGGAGATGAGAATGAACAGTTGAGAAAGATAGACCAGATAGATAGATAGTTTTCTGTGAAAAGAGTGGAAATATAGCCTAAAGCTGTTATCAGACATTCTTTAGTGTCTTAAATAGGACTTACCTTATGTTTTTCTGTTGTTGTTCATGTATGCAGTTTTTACTAGCAAAAGACTGTGAGTTCCTTTACCTGAGGTCACAGCTCAGGGCAGTCAACAGGAGGTTATGATCTTTAGATCAGAATCTCGCCTAAGGAATCAAAGCAATATGTAATTAATCTGATATATTTTGACTCTAAAATACCATGAATTTACAAATACTTATCCATGAGCTTAACTTCACATACTTTAAGCACTCCCAGGCCTTTCGACAATGACAGAATTGCATAAATCTAAGTGTGATAACCAATTCCATCATTAAAATCTCAGAGGGTTTAAAGATCCACATTGGAACCTAGTAAAAATATCCAAATAAAGAGCAACATAGTAAAAAGCTAGCCTGATAAGATGCCTGCAGACTTTCACAGAAGACTGGAATGTAATACATACTTAAGACCAAGATGAACACTTCATTGTTCTAGAGAGCATCAAGATAGAGATCTCCATTCTATACTGTGACTTTAGAAACAAAGTTAATGTAGTAGATGCCAAAATTGTAATTTTTAGCAGGAAGACACCGAATTCTGGTAAGCACCAACCCTATAGGGTGTTTCACAGAATGACTGTGTTGCACAATATCTTCTACTTTTAAATTTTATTTTCCCTTTTGTTTCTGATTTTCATAAGATCTCTGGCAATTAAGGAATACAGACCTATTGTCTAGTTTTTTATTCTGTATTACAACTTTTGTGTTTTAAAGAAGTCACTCTATTATTAAAAACACTGAAGAATGTAATCTTCATCTTTGGTCTTTCCATGCCTTTTAGGAAAGTCTGATAGTCAGAGAGGTTGCAGCAGTTTTCAGTTGGAACTTCTTTGACACATACACTGCAAAAAACTACCTCCAAGGGTTTCTTCCTAAATTCCTGTGCCTACACATGCTGATAGTAGGGTGCAGAAGAGTGTAAGGGACTATTAAAAAGCCAGGGAAACAGCTGGCTCTTCTCCACAAGAAAACAGATATAATTTTTTTGAGAACTGATAGGGTGGCATGATTCCTAATGGGTGGTCTTATATTGTATCTGAGGTAGAGGAAAGGTCAACTAAAGTAAAAAATTTCCAAAGCCTGTTGGAAGCTAAAACCACAAAAATACTAGGATGGTTGTACTGGTACAGACCAAGGGCTCACATAATGCCACATCCTGTGGAAGTCTCAGAAGACAGCAGTGCCCTCCTGACCACAGACTGCAGGCACCCCATGTCTGTGGCACTCAGCCTCTTTGCAAGGGGCTGTTCTAGTTGCTACACCCCTTTGTGCAGCAGCTGAGCTCCTGTGGCTGTGTTGTCAGGGGAACCACAGGGAGCTTCAGGAGTGTCTCCAGGGCCTGGCCACTATAATATACAAGGTAAATAATTCCAGGATGTAGCACTTGAACCTGGTCTGTATTTGAAGAGATTGTTAAATGGTGAAGAGCATCCTGCAGAACAAACAGAAAGTGTTAAAGGTTTCATTGTTGTCTGGCCAGAGGGGTAGTCCTTAGAAAGGTAGTGCTGTATGCAGTACCCAGCTATCCCCAGGGATCATCTTGCATGTGAAGCCTCTGAGGTGCCGGGTTGGTACCAGTGTTCAAAGCATCTCAGAGTATGGATGCTTGGAAAGCACTCATATCTTGGCACTGTGAGTCAATATGAACCTCCTTGTCTCAGACCGGAGATGGGGTACATCAGAACTTGTCATGACATAAAAAGGGCACAATCAACTGTCTCAAGTTCAGATAATTAAGGCTGTAAAGTTGCCCAATGGCTGGATCTTACAGGACCAGGTATTCTCAATTATACTTCCCTCGGCATCAACTGCACTGGAGAGATTGGGTGTCTCATTTTCAGAGAACACAGAGCTTAATCCAAAGGTCAAAAAAATACAGTCTTTATTTATGGGTATCTATGTATTTTTCTTCTAGTCTTTTTGACAACAAAAGTGATCAGTTACAGCTTCTAAACTAGGATTATTATAACAAAAATAATAATGACTACAAACATGTCTGAGGAAGAGTAAGATCAGGAACAAGAACAAGAGTAAGAATAAGAACAAAAGAAAGACCGAGCCTGCACAAATCTGCCTGTTAATATTATCCTGGCTTCTGACTACTCTTAAATTTAGGGAGTGTCTTGAGCCCAATGTAGTTTGCCTGTTTTGTTACCCTCAACTGATCTTTCTTCCAAGTACTTGTTCAGTCTCCTCCCGAAATCCTGTAAGCTACTTGGATCCATAGCACTCTTCAGAGAGGAGTGCCATGAGTCTGCTACTTGTGGAGCAAAGAGATGACACCCAGAGCTTCCTCAAAAGAAGGAAGAAAAAAGCCACTCAAAACTGACAGTGTCTGAAAGTACACCTGCATGACTCCTTTGAAATTTGATGACATAGGCATTCCTGTTCCTTTTGCTTATATATATATATATATTTATAAGAAAACCAACATGAATTATTCTTAACATGTGATGCAGCATTTGTGACAGCACCAGAACTTCATTTGTTTAGTAGTCTGCCTTAATTATTCACCTTCAGGAAGTGAATCATGTGTGAAGCTTTTCTAGCACCTTACAGCCATCTTCACATTCAGCATGGCCAACGGACATGGTTTTTAATCAGATTGCTGTTTACAGTCAGTTATGCCACCCTTTCACATGCTCTTGCTTGTCTCAGCCTGTTACAAGGATATGCAGTGTCTTGAGAAATATTGACAGAAACCTTGGTTTAAAATGTTGTTGAAGCTTTGTTGAGCACTCTTTTGTCTTACATTGATGTAATTGTTTTCGTTCTGCTACCAGTGATGAAAATATGTTGAAATAAAATTTAAGAAGATTGACTTTGAAATTCTTGACAGCTAGATAAGGACTTTGACACAGCACCTGTAGATGTTAATTTTTCTTTATTAATTTTTAAACAAGATATTATTTCCTTTCGGAATACATGAGGACACATTGAAGTCTTGTCTTCAAGACCTTGAAAAAAATTGAATGTTGGGTCTCATTAGTGCTGTCAGACAGCAAGATAATGATTTGAGAAATGCTCACGAATGGGAATATTTTTAAAGTAATTCCTTTGTTTCATATTTTAAAGGTTATTCTGAACAAAGAAAATGTGCAAACTCTGTCTTTCACAAAATGTATCAATATTAGAATAGGAGACTGCTTTGCAATTTAAACCAGAATAAATTGGTCTTCCAGCCCAAGAGGGCATAGTAGAGACCTGGTCTCAGCTCAACTTTTATCGAATTCTGGTTTCTTAGCTGGAAAGAAGACCTCAAATCCAATATTGATTGCCTTTCAATAAACTTTGGACTCCCCAAGTCTCTTCAGGTCAGCAATACAGTATATTACTGGGTAGAAGGAAAGAGTCAGAACAGAGAGGAAGTGTTCCCTCTCCTGTCACTGCTGCTCTGCTTAGTTGTGTCTTGAGACAGTGGGGAAATGTGCCCTTTGATTATTAGTTCAGATGCATCATAATAAAAACATTATCAAAATGATTGTTTGTTCTTTTGAAACATTAGGGAAATTTTTCATTTTTTTATTTAATCTCTAGCAACTATAAGGAAAAAAACACTAATATCTGAACTGAACAAAAGCCAAGCTATGTGTTGAGAGCTTATGTGTTAAAAGGCAACTAGTAATTTTGCTAGACTAACATAATACCCCTTAAAGCAACCTAATCTTCAAATGCATGTTACTAAGTTTGGTCTGAAACTCACGAGGCCTTACAGTCTGTTCTCTGTAGACTCAAAAATGGAAGTAATCAGAATTGCTAGCAATCCTGAAAATGTAGGTCAAGATGTTTATATCATATGAAGTTGAGTGTTTGTTCTTAGTTCTTGATAATAATCATTATTAATCAGGATAATTAAATAATTGAGATGTGTGATCTTATAATATTTGTTGAATAAGGCAGTTTATGAATACCACCATCTGTTATTATGTACTACAGTGATTAGAGACAGGCAAAACAGAAGTCCTCCTTTTCAGCAGTTTGGAGGTCATGAAAGTAAGTCATCAAAACATACTGAGCAAAAAGCCTGCATTAATAGGAAAAAAAACCTGCTATGTTCAAGCAAACAACTGTATAGCACCTCAACATCAAGTAGCTAAGACCAAACAGCTCCAGAATATAAACCAGAATCTAATGAACAAAGCTCTCACTTATGACACTGCTATGCAGACTTATGCCAGTTATGGGGAGTTATAACAGCAACCTGTTGTTTAAAAAAAAAAAAAAAAAGTCAAAAAAAAGGTTGTTTTCCTGCAAACTACTCAGAAAGTTTTCCCCTCACCTATTTATCTAGACTTAGTTCTCTGTTAATTAAACTGTGATATATCTGAATGTGAGGATGGATGCATTTCTATTTTAAATTTCGGTCAAGGGAAGGTATAGCCTGAAGTCAGGTTTCTCCCCTGAGATATTTTTCAGCTTCACCAGGGTGGGGGTCCCTGCCTAATGCTCAGCCTAGCCCTGGGATAGGCTTTGGGATAAGCTTAAGCCTAGGAGGGAGATCAAGCCTAGTGCCCCAGTAGGAGTGGGGCTGCCTAAGTGTCACCTGCAATCTATTTTCTAGGAGTGCACATGTCCTTTTTTTCAACATTGCAACTCATCCCACAGACTGAAGCTCAGCAAGTCAGTCCCATGTCTGCAGAATAAGGCTTGACACCGCAGCAGCACTGTGTCGCCTGTGCCCACGGGTGTTAAAGGTGCCCAGTGCTATTCCTTTCTTTCACCACTGACTCCTGGCAGAGACAGAGCAGCACGGCAGATCATTACCCACAATTTTTTGTTCAGGTGAAGGATTGCACAGGGTAGTAATACCGGCAAACTACTAATTTTGCACTCCAGGCCTGTTTCTCCCATCATTCACACTGACTACCATGGGAACTCGAGTGCAGTTACTGCATCAGCATGGTCCTGTTAAGCACAGAAGACTAAACCTGAACCAAATACATTGCATGGTGGAATGAAAGGAGCAAACCTTAACATATTTGGAGAATCTTTCTTTAATATATTTATTGTCAATAACTCAAACTTTCAGAGCAAGATAATTTCTTATAAAAATAGTATGGTTTTGGAAACACTTTTTCATTTTAAAATGTCACCTGTTCCGACATGCAGCCTTTTCCTATTTAAAAATAAACTTACTAGAAATTCTCCACATGACAATATTTTAGTACCTTTTGGGAGACTTTGATTCTGGAATAAGGCTAAATTATATCTACACACAAGGTTTTAGGGCAAACATAAAAAATTATATCCGGCTTATTGTCCTAGTTTATGCAGTCCTCAAAAAACAGACTCACTGTGCTCAGTTTAAATAAGAAGTCTCTACCTGTTTGGCAAGACCCTATTACGTTCCAAATACATTGTTGGCCTGGTCATAGTCTCTTGATAATGAACTGCATAAAACAAGGATTAATTCATTGTTAACTGCTTTATCTCAAACTATGCAGACATTGCAAATTCATTTGCATTTCAAAGCAGGGATTTGCTCAAAATATTCAGATTGGCTTGAGAACACCTGCTTTTCAGATGCAGCAAATAACATATACATACTGTTTCTGAAAGGCAAGCTTCAATCTTATCATTAAATTCATCATATCAGAAACTGAAGGATGGAAAAAAGCAACAGTAAACAAAATCAGTTTTGAAATGGGTAAGCAGCATTCTAGAGATCTTTTTTTTCTCTGTACTAATGCACAGGCATATATTGGAGGTTGAGATTTTTGCCAGGCGTTTCTGTTTCTTTCAGTCACCTCAGCAGTGGAATAGAAGCAGCAGCACGAGGGGAGTAGTGTGGGGTTTGCAGTGCTCTCGCACATGACTGGCATCTCATTGTGGAGCCACACAAAGAGCAGCTGCAGAGGAAAGCAAGCGTGCTGCCTCCCAGCTCCTCAGCTAGCTCATATATGAAGACAGCACATTAAAGGAATATGAAAGAAAGAAAAAAATGCAAACACAGTATTTCAAGCAGTGCCGGCTGAAATGTAAAAACCAGATGAAAACCTTAAAGCCTTCTACATAGTATGCACAGGAAGCACAGAGGGGAGGTATGCCAGGGGAATTGGACGTGATCTGGCTGAATTTTTAACAGCATGTAAGTAACCATCAGGAAATGTTTAACTCTAAAATGCAGAATGACACAGTGGGTATTGCATTTCTCAGGGACTCAGAAAACTTAAACTCTGTCTTTTCTGAGGGGTTTATCTGACTGAACGTTGATATCTATAATGGAGGCTTCTGAGTTTGTTATCTTAGCAATGGAAAGAAATAGGTATTTTTTTGGTTGTGATTAATTTGATTTAATCCAGATATGGGTATTGGAACGTAATGACTCACCATCGAGAGGTGACTGTATCTCTGATATTTGGTCAGATGAATCCTACCTCTGTCTTCTTGAGACAATGCTAACCTATTGCAGTTAACCCTAACATGCTTCATTTATCCCATGCTGAAATTGGGATATTTAATCTGTTTCGAGAAGAAAACCAAAACTTAACCTTTTCTTTTTAAGGAATACTTGGATAGAAGGTATTACATGTATATACAGTTCTGTGACTATAGAGTTGACACCTCTTTTTAATAAAAAATATTCATTGCCAACCGAAAGAAGCTACCCACGATGCAGCTGGAAAGATATACAAGCGTTCATACATTTGATGACATAATCCTTTGAAATAACTTTACTGAATTAAAGATAGATGTCTCCAATAGCTCTTTTGCATTTCACATGAAAACCATTAATTATTTGATGTTAACGACTTAAATACTTTGTGTGTAGAGTCATAACACTTTTGGAGAAACTTCTGCCTTTAACCTGATTGATCAAATCTAAGATGATTCAAGAGTCATTTCAGCTTATGCCTGGTCAGAAATTTGAAGGAAATTTAAGAACTGGGCTCAACTATCAGCAAAATTTCCCTCACAGGGAAATTGCTTGTGCATCTCATTCATTTGTACCTAGAGCTTCCACTTGGAACACAAACTGGCACGGTACTTGCAGCCCCAGGAGAAAGGCTGTGATTGTAAGTTACATTTGTCCCACCAAAATCCAGGCCAAAGGCTAAGGCCCAAGTGCTACCATGAGAGCCAAGCCTGGCTCTCTGGAAGTCACAGGTCAGTGGTGGTTCTGCATGGCCTTCTGGAAGAACTTGTTTCCTCAGGTACAAGACAGAGAGACCGCGGTGACCATTTCCCATGTTAATCCACCCCACTGAAGGGCCCAAATTTTAATTTAATATTTCCAAACCTAAATTTTCACAGGTAATCCCACAACCACTCTAACCTTCTTAATTCCAAGGCACGTTAACAGACAAACACAAAACCAAATATTTCTTCAGTCATTAAATATATTTGTATTCTAAAGGGACAAGAGATTGGTTTGTTAATTTTTTTCTTTAATCACAGATATTCAAGCAGTGAGTTGTAGAGACCTTCCTGAGGTTCCTACTAAACTAAATTATTCTGTGATTCTCTGTTTCTATTACTAAATGCTAGAACTAAAGTTCTCAAAAATATATTTCTGTTTTGTGAGAGATAAACTAAATTTAAAAGAAAAAACTTAGTCACAAAAGCTCTGACTAAAAGTCAAAAGGTCTTGTTTTGTTTGTTAGATGGTATGTATGAAACAATTTAGGATTGCTTAAGAAGTCCAATGGAATTAAAACTTTTTTTATTAAGGTTTTCAAGGTAAAATGGTAATGTTCAGCATTTTTTTAAAAACGATTGTCATTGCATTTTTTCAACATAAGTTGCCTTTTGATTTGCATTAAAAGAATTTTCTACTGCCTGAAACTGCAAGAGGTTTTTGCTGCAAGGAGGCAGACTGTCCCGCACATGGAGCTTTCACATCCGGATTGGAGACTTCTCTGAAAGAGAAGAGTGCAGTTCAAGCAGGCATTGATGCCAAAGAAGGAGTTACTGGGTGAAATTGTATTGACTGAGTCAAGCAGGAAGTCAAACTACCTAATTATAATGATACCTCTGGCCTTAAAAATCTATCTCTTCCTGCATAAATAATACGTCAGGCATTATACATGGTATGCAAAAATGATATGATTAATTATATCTGATTTTCATTATATGCACAGCTGCTAGTCTATACTTATCAAAGTTACTCCTTTATAAATGTATTATATTTGAGAAATTGAGGATATCAAGAAAAATGTGAGCCAATATGTTGCACAGGGTTCACATTCATGATCTGGTTAATAATTTTCTGTGTGTCTTGTCTTTTCTTTTTCAGTTGCTCTTATCCTTTTCTTTTTCCTCGTTACTGCTAAGTAGAGGCTAGAAACAACCAACATAAATTTGTCCATATAGAAATTGTTTGTTTTCCTCTATGCCAATCATTCTCCAAGTTCTTAAAGGGACTCAGCATTTACCCACCAATGTAATTACCCACATCTTCAGGAGAGTTCAGAGCTCATTCAATCATGAAACACAAGAGTTAGACTTTCAAAAATGTTCACTTTGTGTAACTCATGTTTTGAAATTCTTATATTTATAGACACATCTGGCAAGGGTAAGGATTAGAAAGACCGGAATTCAAAATGTAGATGAAAGCCACTACCAAGAGATAATTGTTTGAAGGTAGGGGAGGAGGAAAGTTCTGCAGCAAGACCACCTCACCAGTAGACCCAATGCAGGAACTGGGAGGTATGAAATGCATGGGCAAGAGCACCCCAGGAAGCCTTTGTGGAGGCTGCTGGGAGCGCACAGGCTTTCTGGGGGCTCGTTTTTATGGAAATAAAGTGAACAGCACTTCAGAAGCATTCTCCAAACCTTTCCAATATGGCAAAGCCACATTTAGCTTTATTATTGCAGATGACAAACTAAGTTACAGAGAAAGGCTAGTCAAAAGTCAGAACTGAAAACCAATGGTTTCCAGTAAAGCTGCTGGCAAAGGCTTGGCAGAGTTCAGTAGGAAGGCAGGATGTCAGTGCTCATAATATTTCCATATGTACTTCAACAGAAATAGCCTCTTCCAAAAGTTATTTTAATAGAAAATATCTGAAGCCAAGCAGAAATACCTGCACCAAAATTATCCCAGAAAATTCAGGCAAAAAAAAGAGTACGATATGATTTTTTTTTTCCTTTTAATATCAGTCCATAGCAAAAAAACTTCTGTTTCTGCTAGAAAAGTATAGAATACCCTCTCTCAGAAAAACAAACAAACAAACAAACAACAACAAACCATCACCACAACAACAGCAACCACCAGCCAAACAAAAAACACCTCAGCAAAACAAAACAAAACCCCATGAAAAACAAAAAAGAAAGAAGCAGCAGACCATGCTGCCAGGACATTTTAGGAGTTATAGCTGAAATCTTGAAAACAGTCAAGAGAATGTTTGATGTATCAGAAAGGGTTGTTACATGACATCTGGTGTGTGACCTTCTGTGAAAATGAAGGTGTTATCCTGCTTCAGGTTGATATTGATTTCAGTGGGGGTCTGGTAAAAAAGCAAAGTCCAGACCTCCTCTGTTCCACCCACATGATTTAGACGCTTCTTTCCAGTTAATGTCACAGAAGCCAAAAGCTTCCCTCCAATATTACCTAACTCTGGAGATGTCTAAAACTTATTGGGACCTTTCAGAAAATTCCCAAGGTGCCTCAGCTTGTGTTCCTACATGTTGTAAGGAGCACCTGGCTGCAGAGCTGGCACCAACTGCTGCTTCAGGGCCATGGTGATGAAAAGTTCAGATGGAGAAGTGCCTGGGGCTGCAGGTTTATATAGTTTTTTGTTTTATTTGCTGGTGCAGCTAGCTGATGAGATTCCTCCCCTATCTTTGTTCCCACCCCCACATCACAGCTTGCTTATTCCTCAGTTGCGCTCTTGCAACTGTCTGTGGGACTTTGCTGGAAATGGGACTTTTAAAATGAGCCATCTTTGGAAAAACTTTAGAAAATTACTGTGTTTCAGTACAACTGACTCTTGTGGTCTGGCTTGCAGCTTCGCTCCATGTGCAATTACATCAGAAAAACTGAGCAGGCAAAAATCTGTGATGCTAAAACAGGAACAAGATTGGAGGAGGGATACAAAGGTGGTGAGCAGGCTTTGCTGTGGGAGGGAATTGCAGCACCGGTTCCCTGAGGGATGCAGCCCATCAGCTCTGCTCTGAGCATGCTGAATTCCTCTTGACAAAACTGTGGTCATTTCAACCCAAGTCCACTTTTTGTGCAATAGCCATGAGGATTGATTTTACAGCCAAGATGTATCCATATATGGATTTTAGACCTTGCCTGACATGATGGGACTTAAGACATGCATTTTGAAGACTACCAGAACAACCAGGTAGAAGGGCAGGTCCAATTTGTTGAAGTGAAACTTTACAGAACTGGCCATCTTATTGCTTCTATTTTTTAATAATGACTATGCAGTGCAAAAAGAGAGTAACAAATATCAGTCATGTAGTCAAATCCCACTGTAACTGCAAAGGCTTGAATACTGAGGTCAAGATAATTTAGCTGGGTGAAATTAAAAAAAAACAAACAAACATAAGATTCACCTCATTAAACAAACTCTGCTTTCTGAACAATTTTCTCCTTGTGGAACTGCATTAACAGTAAAATTTAAGGCAACACTATGAGCAGAATTGCTATTTTTTAGGTCTTGAATATGAAACTCATGATATTAAAAAAATAGGCTAATTAGTGTAATTCTGCTCTTGCTATGGATGCCAGGGATCATAACAGCAGTAAAATATAAGAGCACATGTGAGGCCTTCCTCAGTGAAAACTCAAAAATTGCTTATCATAGTGCGGCACAAGAAGTGGGGAGCACAGAAAAGAAGTTGCTGTGGTAGTGCCTGAAGTCAAGTTCTCTGTTGAGTTGCCCTATGCTAAATGCAGTCTGTAAATCCCTTGCAGCAGACTGATTTGGCTGTTTTCATGCACTACTGACTTCCAGGTGAATACTTTCTGGCACAAAAGTAGGTTAGAAATAAAACAGATTTGAGGAGCATGGCCTGTGTGTTGAGCTGCACAGTTAAACATGCCAAGCTTTGCTTTCAGGCAAGTATTTTCAGCTCCCAGTTTGGTTCACTTGAAGTGGAGACGCATTTGCAATTGGCACAGCAGATGCTGGCACAAGGCAGTAAGTGGCAGCCAGGAATGAAGTCAGGAATTTGTTAGCAGAGCCAGAAGTGCATCACTGAAGAAAAGCGTTCACCTTAAGGACCAGAGAATTAATGTGATTGACCAGACACTGCAGTGCTGTGTACCTCTGACAGTTATCTCCTGCGCTTCGCAATCGGGAGTCACGCAAACATCTCTGAATGTCACCCTGTTCGTTTTTTTCCTATGGTGTTTGCCTAAGATATATGATGTGGGTCGAGAGCAGAGAAAGAGAGAAATCACCCCACTTTTGAAATCACTGAAAATCTCCAAAGCACTTCAGGATATTGGGTGATGTTATCCATGTGTGTTTTTCTGGGGGGTGGTTGTTTTTCTCAGAGGGAGCAGGGAAGTTAATTAGACTCTACTGAAGTAACAATGAAGATTTAAATCTAGGTCTTTCACTATTCATGAGCAAATAGACTAAAGATGGTTGTACCTGATCTCGTTGGGGCACCTCACACATGTATCTGGTGGCTTTTACTGCAGCAAGCCTTTCTTAGTTAAGGTTTTAAAAGTCTTTCAGAGCCTGCTACTCATCTGGATAATGTAAATATTTAATTATGTGTACATATATGTACTTAAAAAATAACTGATTGACTGATGGAATGACTTGTATTCTATGGACATATTGCAGTATTTTGGTTTTATTTATTTTGGAGTGGCATCACATATTAAAAAACATCCAACCAAAATAGAAAATACTGTACGCCATTTTATTATTTTCTTTCACTTCTTTCTTATAGTGCAGAATCTGATTCTAGCAGGGGAAGGGGTTCATGGGTGACCTGTGCAGCGTTTTCCATGGGACAACAGCCTGAGTCATGACATGAAGGTGACAGAAAAAGCTGCTGCATCACAAAGGAGCAGTAAAACAAGTGAATTTTCCTTGATTTCAAGCTAGGGTGCTTTGCTAACCACTGAAGTCCTGCTTCACATATTCATTATCTGGAGGACAAACTGTCACCCAATGTACAAATTACCTTTTTCTCTAGCTGATACACACAAAGATAAACACTGCTGGCTTGGAAAAGCTTGTTATTGATGCTCATGTTAGTAAATGTCCAGTCAGAAATTTTTCAGGGAAATGCTTTTGTTTCAGAAAAATGCTGATGCACTGAACTGGAGCCTCTAACAGGGAAATGCTGATTTAGATGGAAATTTTTGTGAGAAAGGATGCTCAGGTGCACTCCTCGATGTCTTGTCAAAGCTTTGTCCCTTTACCCTTCCCTGCCCTCAGGCCACAGGCTGGCCCATGCAAGCCCCTAGGCCTTTCCTGGCCACTGGAAACAGGGATGAAGCGGGGCCCCAGGATGCAGCAGCGCTTTACTTTCTCTGTTGTTCTGCAGGGTCCGGCTGAGGTTGTTCCTCCGTGACCAGTAGCTGGATGAGGCCCCAGGCACTGACCTTGCTGCGGAGCTCAGCAGTGTCTGTGCAAAAACACCCTGGATGTAGCATAAGAAGGAAACCCGCCATTTTTCCAGAATATTTATAGAATGGGGAAACTGATTCTTTTTCAGTTGTTACCCATAATTTATGGGACAGATTAGCCACTGCAGTTGGTATGAGACAACCCCTCCTGTGACATCCTGCTATGCAGTAACACTTAGTACTGCCTCACATTTGATGAACGTTTTGCATGGGGCTTCTGAGGCAAGCTAGACTTTTAAAATTGGACTTTCAGTCCACACAGCAGGTTGAATAATTCATTTTGATGCTACACAAATGGCAGTTTACTAATTTCAGTTCCTGAACTTGACTGTCGTTAGGAACCTTCTGGACCATTTCTCAGCAGTCCTTCCCCACAGAGCTCTGTGGAGGCACAAAACTTCCCTTTCCTGACTACAACCCTCACAGCCATTTCTTATATATATGTGTCTGTGTATTAATATAGACATACAGTGCACAGGCAGGCACACTTCACTACACAAGAACAGCTTGGCATACTGCATGCGGGTGGGGAGTTAAAGTAGCAAAGGGATGGTATGAATATACAATTTGGATCCTTCAGGAATATTTTTGAGTAACAGTTTTAAATACAATACAATGCCTGGCTGTGATTTCCATTTAATTAATTTCTTAATTATTACCATACCTCTAGAAGGTAATAAAGAATCACAAATAAAAAAAAAAAAATCAGGAAGGTGTGTTTTGTTAGAAAATGACGACTTGATAGTCTTCATTGATATGTCCTACATTCAACACGATTTTTCCAAAGCTGTAGAGCTTGTACAACAAAGGCTTTTTCATATCTCCTTCCCACAAAAGACTTCTTTGCTCTGAGATCTGCAGTGTTGTGACATGGATTTGCAACTGGGTCACTGGTAAATTCTCTCTACACTCAGGACCTCGAGGCAGCATGAGATGCAAACTCGATAATTTATGAGCCCCAGATCTGACTTGACTGTATCTCCTAGAACTCCAGCAAGAAGGTAAAACCCCCAGGAATCCCCAGGCTGAATTAGGGCTGTTGGGATTTTATAGTCTCTGCTTTTTTTTCAAGATTTTCAATCTCCTTCCTACATTTGGAAATCTTGGGTCAGTCTTCCTAAGTTTACAATTCCAGGGTAAACCTGGCAGGAAGATTCCCTCTCTGTGGGAATCATAGGGCTTTCAGACCAGCTGATTCTTGCCTTTAGTAACAGCAAAATTAGAAATGCAGTTTGCAGCAAGGTTTCAGCACCATACCTTCCTTCAGAACAAACAGGTACTTTGGAAAATTAGCTGTTACTGTGGGTTTTGTTTGTTTGTTTTGTGTGTTTTTTTGTTGCTTTGCTTGTTTGTTTGTTTTGTAAGGTTACTGAAAATAAACACATTGAAATTGCCTAGTTGCAGGTTCAACTGACTGGGCTGCATCACCAATAACAAACTGGTATGGAGCAGTGAGGTTTTGAAGTGAAACCCCTGATCAGCTCCACACAGTGCACACTGGTTCTGTTTCCAGAGCAAGCCCAGGAGATTCCTTTGGGAGGAAAGGACACAAGGGGCCCTGGTGGAGATATGCACCAGGCCTGTTGCAATTTCTGATGGGTCATAAGGGTCCAAAGTAGTGACTGGGCCTTTGAACAGCTTCAAACCATATGTGTAGTGGTGATATTCAACCTAGACTAAATTCAGTACAAAGTAAAGCCCCTGGACCACATGTGGTGCAGATGTAGGCGTTTCAGCAGCAAGGGCTTTGATCCACTCATCTACTTTTATTGTGCTGAAATGCAAACAAATATAGGTAAAACCTTTGAGTATTAAAACTTAGCCTGCATTGAAAATCTCCAGGTTTGGCAAATCTTATCAGTCACAATCTATCAGTCTTTCAAAACTCATTCATGAAGTGTAGCAGAGAGCTCACATCTTTGAAAAAAAGAAATAATGTGATTTTTATAACCCGTAACGTAATTTATTTTTTTCTGTATGTCAGATGACTAAAAAGGGTCATTCTCCTAGTGACAGTGTTATCCAATGAGATAAATCAGATCCAGATTCTGTCTAACTTCAGATATTAAACTTCTGGCCTCGTTTTTTTTTAATTTCAATTTAAATTAAAATACTCACCTATCATCTTGGTTAAAAGGACACATATCTTAGTAGAAAATGTGTGAAAATCCCTTTGTAAAATGCCTGATTTCTTGTATTTATAATGAAGTATATTGGCAAAATTAGTTTTGTTCATTAGCTTTGGGGCATCACATTGTTCATGCACTGTACTTGTTATTCTTTATTTACAATCCCTCTATTTTAAGCGCTTCGTTGTCTGCTTAAGAAGTACAAACAAATGCATGTGACTCAAACTGGAGACTGTACCCCTTTGAAGGATTAAATTAAAGGAATAAAGAAGAGGAAGGGAAAGGCAAGTTCCACAATACTTCAGTGCGCACTCAAGTTCAAGGGGGTGACAGCGGCTGGTAGATTTGCTAAGCTCATGCCATGAGTTACTGACTTTCCTCCATCCTTACTTCTCATGCAGGATGCTTTGTGTAGTCCAGATACTTGGTCGTGCCACTCCTCAGAGAGATGGCTGAGACAGGGTTTGCAATAACTGAGGTCATGATCCTGCTGCAACTATGTGCTGGGAAAGTGCGCTGTTTCCTCCCTGGTCCTCTGGCAAAAGTCACTGCCAGAGGCAAGTCTAGTGTGCATGGCCAGGACCCCATTCTCCTCCCTGGGGCCTGCTGTGTGTCTGATGCTCTGTGTGACTGCATCTTCCAGCTACTTTCAAGGCCACTGAAGAGATCTCCATCCTCTGGTTGAGGCAGTGGGCGCAGGGACTGGGAGACTTCCCCAGGCTGTTGTTATCTCCAAGGTTTGCACTGAGTGTGCCAGGCCATTCTCAGATCTTTAGGATATGAGGAAATATGATTAAGTGCTGCCTTGAGACAACTGGCAAGTGAATGAACCACTTACCTGAGTTGTGAATGAATTAAAAAAAAAAAAAGGTTGAAGAGAAATCATAATTAGCAAATTATTTTTCCAAAGCCATCACTACATATTTCTGAATAGCAAAAAATTTAAAAAATATTCAGAACTCTCAGAAGTTATTCACACAACTCCAAATTTATCCATATTATTAAAGAATATTATTTCAACGGCTACTTTAGTCATCTGAATTGATCATTAAAGTAGTTTGTAAGCATATACAACAATAAAAATTTTGCAGTATGGGAAAATATTACGTGGATGAGGTCAGCTAAAATGTTAGTAATATGATTTGGTCTCTGAACTCATGACAGCTTGGAGAGCTTTCCAACAGAAGACCATGCAAAACATAATAAATCTTTCTTATCTGAATTAAAACACAGGGAAAAAATACTTCAGGGAAAGATGAGAACAATTAGCTGGGAAACTTTTAGCATCATGATGTTGTGAACAAAACCAGTATTATACCAGTGTGTATAAACAGAAGCATACAAAGTCTGTAAGACAGATTATTTCCTCTTGATGATCTCTGCAGAACTGCTAACACTTCAACCAATCAACTATTCCGTTTTGTCCACAGGATCACAAGAAAGCAAGGTGTCCATCACAGAGAGTTCAGGTGGCAGCAGCAGAAATTGTGAGAGTGATGACTATGTTGCATGATGTACAACTCTTTCCTGAAAGAAATGGGACTGTTTAATCTGAAAAAGACCTGCTCTTTTCAAATATATGATAGGTTGCTGTGAAAAGAAAGAGGAAAATCAATTTCTTTGTGTCCTTGGCAAACACGATAAAAGGCATATAAGGTTAAGCATTTGGAAAAACTTTCTGGGAACAGTGCAGCATTAGAAGTGATAGGCTGGAAAAATTAAAGAATACACACCCAGCAAAGGGTTTGAACAATACCTTAGGCAAGGAGTGATGTGAGAATGTCATCCTGCCTTGGGGCAGGTGAATTGGCTAGATGATTTCTCAAGACCCTCTGCAGAATCCCTGTCTATGATTGTATCTTTCCCTGATTCTTTTTCTTAAGACCACTGTAATAAATGTTTGCTATTTCCTCTATCAAGTGCTAATATATTTGCACTAGCTGCAGTCCAAAGTATAATAAAATCATCAGAAAGGTGATAGAATTAGTGCAGCAGCATTTGTGATTTGAGTCCTGTAGAACAAAAATCCTCAGGCACACATGTAATATTTTGCAGGATGTTTTTACCATGAGAACTGAAAAGTGTGTGGTTTCATTTTTAAGTCCTAATCTTCTAACTCCTGTATCTTGTAGACAAACAAGTCTAGAACAACATTTGCTGTTTTGCTTCCCTCTTTGGGAAAGGAAACTTGAAAGCTTAACTTGATACTGAAGCTTTCAGGTGAGTTTTTGGTTCTGTGCAACTCTTGACTTGAAAGCTTCGGGAAGAACACTTGACTTCAAAACAGGTTTATTGTCATCCAGCTACTAGGTGAAACGTTTAGTGTAGCTGTGCATAATACACAGCACTGAAACCTTTGATCTTTTGTATTTCAGTTCACATTTACAGTTGTGGAAGTTATAATTTATTTCAAATGCATCTGAAACCATTTCCTTCAGCCTTCAGGGATGTTACATTTTCCTAATTGCAAATGTATTCATTTGTTGCCATATTTTTAGATTTAAAATTGTTTTCCACAGACTGTCTCTGAAAAATAACAAGCATGTACATTTTATTATTAAAATAACCCATACCCATTACAATTGGCAATGGAGGTTAGTGTCAGGGTTTTCTGACCGACAGTAATGTGTGAATTCATAACAAGATGTAATAGAGCCAGATTTTAGCATCCTGTCAAACATGTACATAGAATTTAATATATTCAAATCCCTGTTTCACAGTGCTCAAGTTTACAAGCTTATTAACATTGATGGTATGGTATATAAACATTTTCAGCTATTTGTACAGTAAAATAGTGAGTAAAATTATTGGATAATTAATTGCATATTCTTTCAAAATGCTCTCCATCTATTTCCATTTCCTCTCTTCCTCTGCTTCTGGAAAAGATTAATTTCTTTTTTTCTTTGCATTATTATTATTCCGTTCCTACTACATTACTACTACCACCACCAGTTACACTGAACAGCTGAACTCAAATATGAAGTGACATATTTTTCCCATATAGGTAAGAATGCAACTACAATTAAGCTTTCTTGAAGGCTAAATACGGTCTGTCCACTTCCTTCATCAGCTTTGTGGATGTTCAGGTAGTAAATGTTGACAAGTTTGTTTCTTTAAATAATGTGCTACTTCATGAAAACTGCAGGTTTTCCTGTAAAATGTAGAGCTTGTGACATGTTTTTATTGCCTCAGATATGGATTATTATAATATGCTGTCCTGGTGCTTAGTGTAAGAACATTTGAAAATGGCATTTCTCGTTAGATAAGGCTCCTTTCTTATAATATGCTGTACAGGGACAACATGTTTTATCTCTGCTCCATGATATGCACTGCCATCAAGATGATTTTTGGCTAGAGTCTAAGATGACAGCTTTGGTCTGTTGTATTCAGTCCTGGCTATCTGAAAGATTAATTTATTTCTGTGCAATAAGCTAATACTGTCACCAATGTACATGAAGTTACATCCCTTTGTTTAAATGAGAAATATTCTTCAGTTAGGGTCCTGAAACCTGGAATGCTTTTTGTTGTGTTCCAACTTTTTGGGTGATCAGAAGCTTTTACATATTTTTAAAGGGAAGCCTAGGAAGAATATTGAATATCCTTTGTGGCAAAAATAAGCACAGAAACTTACGTGGTGATGGGATTAGGCCCTTCACAGATATTTGGACCTGGTGTTCGAGAACTTGACTTTCCAGAAATCTGAGGTTGACCTGAGCAGCTTCTGTTGCACTTAAAATGTAATTTAGCACATTTCAAGTCCAGGTGGAGCTCTCTGAAAAATGGCTTAGAAAGGAAAGGTGCTCTGCTGTTATGCTCGTAAAGTCGTCCTCTATTTTGGGACACTTTTAAAACTGAAGAGTGATTTGTTCTAAGGTACAGAAGGAAAATATTCCATGCAAAGAGTCATCAAGAATCGTGTTTTCCAGAGTGACAATTATGACACTGGAAGGGTTGGGAATAATACTGTCCCTGCTTCAGCCTGTTCAGATCCAGCAAGGCTGGGGTTATGTCCCTTTATATGATTAATGCTCTGTGCTTGCAGTACCAGATTGACTGTTTTGATAAATACAGAAAAATCAATCAATCTCTCAATCTCTCTTCCTTACATTTTAGATTTATTACACCTAAATAGAAACTAAAATAAAATGCTTTTCTGTAGTAATGAATGAATAAACCAGGCCTACCTGAAAATCTTAAAATTGGGGGAATTAGGAAACTATTTTACAGGGAAACTACTTGGATCTTTTCAATTTCCATATCTTCTAACAATAGTTAAAATATTTAATTTTCTCTACAAAACCAGACATTTATTTGCATTCTTGTTTTCAATAGGCATGAATACACAGAATTCAGGAATTACAGATAATTTTAAATAATTTATTATTTTAAAGGAAACTCCATTCTTGTTTCAAGATACTACTTAATTTTAATCACTGAAACAAGCTCACAGTCACACTTGTTCAAATACTTTGCAGAAAAGTCGACTAGCAGATCTCATGACAAATGAGCAGCTTTTTTTTCTGCATATACCCATTGGCTACATCTCAACCCTTGTAGTTTCTCCTCATTTGTCATTCAGTGAGATGTGCTTCAGTACCACTCAGACCAGCAGGTCACTGGGGTAAAATGAATTTGCTGACAAATAGTTGGGGCTAGTAGCTCTAAGGGAGGCAATGAATTGGTCGCATCCTTCCCAGGCTTACAGCTGTCACGGTTGCAGAAGCTGCTGCATGAAGTGGTCAAGGAGCAAAACAGCTTTTACAGGCTGAAGTAAATTAAACAGTAACAACTAAATGTATCATATGATAGACAAGAATTACCTTACCTAAGGGACTCTTAGCATGTAAGGGGTGGGGGGAAGAAATTAATTTAAAAGAATGCAGTGCGTCGTTGTGTATATGACTAGCAGAAGCTCAGCTCTATTGATCGGTGTGAGCAGATTCTAGCTAGAAAAAAAGGAGTAGTGCAAATGTCACTAATGATATTTTTGACCTGAATTGACTATATCAGTGATACAAATTTCTAAAACTAGAAAATTCATTTTTGTCCACAGCAAATTTGGAGATCAGGGCCTCAGAATTGTAAGATAGTTTACACCAGCAAAGACACATCCTAGAATAAACTGATGATTTGTGTTTCTTAGCACTATTCTGGTTCTCAGCTTCTTCAACTGCATGACATTTTTCTACTTCACAGAGTTAGAGAAATTAGATGTTGGAAAGACCTTGTAGATCCCTTCATCCACCCCACCACAATGCAGAATTGTCCCCATAGAATATTTATTAGTGCACAGTCCAACCTAGTTTTAAATGTCACAACTGATGGAGCTGTTCCATTTCCCTTGGGATATTGTTACATAGTCTAATAGCTTCTGCTTTCAGGAAGTTTTACTTAAGATTCAGTCTTAATTTTCCCTTACTCAACTTGATTCTAGCTGTAAAACCTTGTACCAAAAAAACCCCTAATCTTTCCACCTCTTTGTAAAAGAGAGAAAAAGGAAAACAGGGTAATAAAATGGTGGTGCTTGATATAAAAATAATTTTCTTACAGCTCATCTAGAAGAAAAAAAAAAAGTGTATATTTGCATATACCTTTTTATCCCAACTATTCTGAATTCCAAGGGATTTTTGGCCATTGACTTAAACTGGGCAAGGGTTTAATGACACACATATTTAGAGCTCCACATCAAGGAGAGAAAGGGCTTCAAAATGTTCACTTGTGTAGATCACAGAATCACACAGAATGTTAGGGTTTGGAAGAAACCTTAAAAGACTATGTAGTCCAATCTCCCTGCTGGAGCAGGAACACCTAGATCAGGTTACACAGGAACATGTCCAGGCAGGTTTTGAATGTCTCCAGAGAAGGAGACTCTACAACCCCCCTGGGCAGCCTGTTCCAGTGTTCTGTTACCCTCACCATGAAGAAGTTTCTTCTCATATTTAAGTGGAACCTCCTGTGTTCCAGTTTGTACCCATTGCCCCTTGTATTATCCTCGGTTGTCACCGAGAAGAGCCTGGCTCTGTCCTTGTGACATTCACTCTTTACACATTTGTGTACATCAATGAGGTCACCCCTCAGTCTCCTCTTCTCCAAGCTAAAGAGACCCAGCTCCCTCAGCCTTTCCTCATGAGGGAGATGCTCCACTCCCTTAATCATCTTTGTTGCCCTGCGCTGGACTCTCTCCAGCAGTTCCCTGTCCTTCTTGAACTGAGGGGCCCAGAACTGAACACAGTATTTCAGGTGTGGTCTCACCAGGGCAGAGTAGAGGGGAAGGAGGACCTCTCTGGACCTACTAACCACCCCCCTTCTAATGCACCCCAGGATGCCATTGGCCTTCTTGGCCACAAGGGCACAGTGCTGGCTCATGGTCATCCTGCTGTCCACCAGGACCCTCAGGCCACATCCCTACAGATGCTTAGAATTTGAAAAATAATGAGCAATGTAGAGAAGATCTCTTTTACTGCAAGAGTCATCTGGAAGTCTGTCATGCTTGTATTCCTTGTGGTCCTTGACAATTTCAGGCTGCTCCATTGGTCATCACCAGAGACAAAACGTGAGCAACAGTGGTGGGGAGAAGAGATCTCCCAGCCTTTCTCAGCCTCCACTGGATGAGAAAGTGGTGGAAGCTCCACCTCAAAATTTTCACTTTCTATCCGTGTCCAAGAACATCCATGAAGGACCATGACACTCTTAGGAACAGCCCATCTCCTGCCCCATCCTGTTTCTGAAATGCTCAGCTCAGCCCAGTCCATTACGTTCATCAGGGATTATCGACAAAGCTTAACTGAGGACTCCTCCATTATTTCCCTTAATTTTCTTAATTTTACTCACACCCTCTATTTTACATCTTGAGTGAAGACAAAAAAAGGTAGGTACAATCTTTTCCTGTCTTTTTTTTTATTTATTTTTTTTAATCTATTTTCTGCATTAGTTTCATCTCATTTTTCCCTGCCTCAGGTTATCATCTGGTTCAGTTTCTGCTTTCCTATTTCCTGCTGAACCAGAAGAGAACTGTACTCCTTTGGACAAGAGTCTGAAACAGAAGTTGGTGGAAATGGGAAAAACTGGCCTGCTTTTATATATTTATTTCTTAATGAACCAGCTTAAAGGCTGGGGATATGTTTATTCCCAAAGAGAATGATGTCAGAGAAATAGGAGGAATTTTGTGGAGTTGTTTTATGTTTGTTTATTATTCCCAGGATTTCCTTAAAATATTTTTCCCCTTTAAAGTGAGATTGAAAGATTTTTTTCTTGAAAGAACACCTTTTTGATATGCAGATTCTACTGGATATATGTGAGAAAAAACAATACCTTAAATGGAAAACAGGAAGGAAAATACCTATTTGCAAAATGTATTTTCTGTCAAAACCAGATTTTGATGGGACAATTACATTGTTTCATCTTAACCTAACAGAAATGTTTTAGTGCTGCTGATGTACTTAAACACTACTGATTTTTATCTGCTAATGTTATCTGTGAAAAGAAAGAAAAGCTTGGAAGAATGGCTGGTAGGAGACATTTTTGTACATTTACATTTATTACTTTACTTTATTGGCAATTTAATTGATGTATTCTAGCTTTCTAAAACTTTCTGAAGAACGTCATCTGAGACTTACAAAGGCCTCAGTTTACTGCATCAAACTTCTGGACTGAGGATTTCCACCACTTCACTTTCCCTTCAAATCACATTAAGACAACAATCCCTTTGCTAGGAATATTTACTGTCAAAATTCATACCAGTAAGGTGTCTGTAATATGGATCCAACAGCAGAAGTTTACCTTTGTAACCAAGTTAACTGATACAAAGTGGATGTGAAATTTCAGCAGTGGAGGCACATGAAGTCTTGTTTGATTTTTGGCTGGAGTACTCTGCTGTCCACTTTGAGGGATTTGGTAATGTGGAGCTCACGAAGAGGGTTAAGTACAGAAGGAGTTTTTTGACATGAAGCAAGATGAATCATTTTGGGGAGAGGATGGAAATGGTTTGTTAGGTTTTTTTAGTCCATGCAAAGATAGTATATTTCTGGAATATAAACCCACTGAAAGGTTGTCTGAATCATAATATATTGTGCCTCTCATGTTCAAAGGAATGAAACAGTATTAATAAAAATTGGCAGCACACAGGCATTGCAACCAGCTATCTGCAGGAGCTGAAGTGAACTTCACCTAAAGCTGAACAGCACGACCTTTCTTAAAGTGCCCATCTAAATATGTTGTTTGGACAGGTTTGGGGTTTTACTTTGAACACACTTTGAAACCCCCATGACATGTGATAGCACTTTGCTCAGAGGCAAATTCTCACAGGAAACTTACATTCCATATTTTACATGCCTAATATAATAATCAGGCCAAAAATTATACATGGGAGCAAGAAGTTTGACCACACAAATGTTGCATTTTCAGTGCACGGTGTTGCTCCTGACAGAGCCAAGGAGGGAGAGGAAATCGCGGGAGTGCTGAGCTGAATTTCTGAAACAGATTGAGATTAATGCTGGATCATAGTTGGTTACAAGTGAGTTGCAACCTCTATGTAGCTGCTGTGGTCTGTCCAAGGCTACAGTTTGAGGACTGCCTGCAGGGCTGCCATGCTTTTTCTATTGCTAATTTATGGTTGACAGAAAACTTTTGTTATGGACACAAGTTATTTTAATTTTTTGTAAAATCCAAGAGGAAAGCGGGAGCTAGTGGTTGCTTTGCAAAATCTCTGCCATCGGGCTGAACTGGAGAGAGGATGTGCCTAATAATCACCAGCTTTGACGGAAAGGCAAAAAAAGGAAGAATATCATTGTGGTTTGTAAATATGAATATCAGTGGTGAAACTCTCCAGCTAGACTAGATGAAACCAGAAACAAAAGGGAACTGGAGTTACACTGGCAGCAGCTTAATAGCTGCAATTATCAGCTGGGCTACCAGTCGGAGTTCCCACCCATCGGAGCCCGAGGTGAAAGATGTCAGGGGGACAGAGTGAAAGGCCTGCCTGCAAATGCAAAACCACAGAGCATTCACTTGCTAAAAGACTTGGATGAGCTACTCGTTCTGGTCTTTGTGCTCTTTTAAATACAGCTATCTAGTTGTCCTGGAGACAGGCACGTGGAGAAAAAAAAAGCCACTCAATATTCCTATCCCTTACTATAATCCCCTGTTATGGATCAGCTAAGTAATAGTCTAAATACAAATGTATAAAATATTAACCTGACAAACTGTTCTGCTTAAGTCAATGACATGTGGATGTGGGTAACGAGGTTTATTAAAATGCTCTGGTTCAGTTGCAGCAGGAATGACAGAATAAAAGCATGACTTGTAAAACAGAAAGGGTAGAGAGATATTAGCACTGAAGTGCAGTTGAGTAAATTCTCCTGGAAATCTCAGAGAAGCAAGCAGCAAATGAGGTTGATTAAAATTACTATAATTGTGGTGACAAGTTGTATGCCACTTGAACACCCTACTGTACATAGTACCAGATGCAAATTCGGGCTCTAATTTGCCTGTCCTTGAAGACAGTGATAAAACTCCTGTTGACTTTAAAGAAGAGCAGAAACAGTCTCTTCATTTCATAGGAAAGAAATTCATGTCTGGCATTAACATGTAAGATCAGCAGCCCTGAAATATAAGTTGAAAGCATCACTGGATTTTGTTGATGGTAACCTCATATTAATTGCTTTTAAGATCTTCAAATAAACCTCGAAAACTTGAGTTACTGCTTGTTGAATATGGTAAGCTTGAATCTATGTAACTAAATAACAGAAAACATTCATATAATACTTTTCTGGAATAACCGGGGTAAGATCAGCATTTTCACAGGTTGTTGCTCTGGAAAACTCAAGCACAGTGCTCAGCTTCAGATATGTTAAGAGGGAGTTACTCTCACACTGAGCTCTCACCTTTAGAAAGCAGTCCTTTGAAAAGGATTAAAACAAAGCACTTAGAAGTCATCCAGAACCATTAATCATTTCTAAAAATCTTGGCAAAAGCATTTGTTTTACCAATTTATGCTAATGATATCATGCTGTGTCTATGTTAATATATTTAATTTTGAGACAGTCACTGTATGTTTCCCATCCATAAGTGAATGTATCTTCACCTCCCTGAAGAGGACAAATATGTCTTAACATCTGGGTAACTGAGGGAGAATTAATGGGGATGTTTTGCCCCTAGCTCATACTATCAGAATTGAGTCCGGTTTTGTTGCCATCAACTACCAGGATCTCTTTTTCCTTTATACCCTCCTCCCACAGAAGCGTTTTAGTGTTGTCAAAATAACTGTGTTGTCAAAATAACTGTCTATAGGCTGCAACCTGTCAAAGTTCTCTTAACAAAAAAAAAAAAAAAATAAGTATTTGCTAGGATATTTAACTATCATCTACTATCAGAAGTGATTGCATTGGTTACAAAAGTTTTCATTGTCAAAGTTGTGCTAAAATGGAAGAAAAGATACTGCAGTTAGGTTACCACTTCTGGATCATATTTGTGCCTAATCTATTCACTAATTGCAGTGCTTTGAAATTAGTGCACTTCTCTGAGATGTCATGGCACAACAAGCTGCTTATCCCAGTTCAAGTCCGCTGAAATTAGTGGTGATGCAGAGTGTTGATTTCTTTTTTATTTTTGTGATCCATGGATGACATAAGCAATCTTAATCGTGTAGAATGAGTAATAAATTCAGCAAGGCCTATCAGGTTTGAATGCTATGAAAATATGCTTACAAGGACTGTGTTTTTTTTTTTTTTTTTTTTTTTTTTTTAAATGATTGCTAATGAAAAATAGGCCTTAACACAGCTGAAGAGGTATTCAAGCTTGTGGTTAGGTTGATGCCAGATGTTGATGCAGAGGAAATGGAAGTCGAGGAAATAGGTACATGAACCCTTAGGATATTGGGTTACCAGCCAGCTGGGAGACACCTGGAAAGTGGCTATTTAAATCTGTTTGAAGTAAGGGTCTCTTGTAGAGGGATCCGCCAGAAGGTCTGGAGAGCAGAGAAGGCAGAGCTGAAGCCCTTTCTGTTCCTCCTAAAGCCTCCTGCTTCCCTCAGCCTGCAAGGGGCAACTTCAAGCCTGCAAGGGGCCAGAGGCAGATCTGGGGGCAGAGGGTCCTGCACAGGCTGTCCAAGGGCCTGGCAGGACGGGTGGGAATGGAGCATTTGCAGAGAGGTGGAGGGACAGAAAGTGGGGTCGATTTTATTGACTGGAAACAACTTTTTTTTTCTATTTTTTACATTTTATTTACATCAATGCAAAAGTATTCTTGTGATGAGTTACAGATTAGTTGGCATTTATTTCTGTAATTAACTCAAATGCAATTTAATTCACCTATATCTGAAAGACTGCTGCCAACTTTTATAGATTTATTTTTTACAAGGTCAACGAGTATATATATGCATACATACTTAAATGCATAGAGTAATAGATCAAATTAATTCATTTTTACTCATACTATCTAGATATAGGTATACAAAGTATTTTAATCTCCTGCTGCTTGAATTGTAACCTCACATAAGAATATATTTCATTAACTATGTATGCTGTATGTGATATATGATGTATATTATATATGATATATTATAGATGATATATTATATATTATAGTCATTATATATATACATATATCTCCTGGTTTTCAGAATTGCATAGAAAACATTGAAAATAGAAAATGAATGCATTTTAAGGGCTATAAAAATGAGAGGGCAAATAAAAATCCATTATTTATTATTTACAGAATTGACCCAAATTCTGTGACCTTAAACAAATGCAGTAGTCAAGTAGGATTTACTTTATCCCTGCCAGAGATAGTCATGAAGCATAAGAAAGTCAGTCAGTGTTCAGGGCACTTTTTGAAGACTTCGCCTCTCCAGGGCACCCATTCTTGTTTTGATCACAGGCTTCTCCTGTTGCAGTTCTCCACCTGTGAAATGGGGATATCCATCTTTTCTCTGCCTGGCATGAAGTGCTCTGAGGAAAGGTGCCTTCAAGGATATTTGAATATGAGTGCAAGTAATCTGTATAAACTTTTCTGAAAGGGGCAAACAGAACAATACAAAGTTGAAGCGCATTAAATGATTACTTTCCTCTTTTCTTTGTAGTTTTACTTTTTGTGTTTGCTTCTTGCTTCTGTCTGTAATTTTGCTGAAGGGGTATGTTTCTAATTAATAAGCAGCTGAGTTTTCTGGTTGTGGCTCAACATTTTAAGTCGGATTCTTGCTCTTACTATTGTTGTTCAGAAGCAAGCTAATGCCCCTTGGGGAAAAATGTAATTCAGACTTTAAATAGACAGTTCAGGCAGAGTTCATTTTAGCTTCACTAATTTTGGCCACTTCTTCATGAGAAGGGCTTGGCAGTATCAAGTGAAGGACCCCAAATGAGATAACACAGCAATGAGCGGAGCGCTCGCTGCACCAGCATCATCGGCTTTGGGAAGAGGATGTTCAGACCACAACAGTGTCTCCCCAACTCCTCGTTGCTATTCATACTTACCTTCCTTAAGAACATAAATGTTCAGACGTAACAGGAGATACCGAGTGATGTGGTTTTGGGATGCTCTGTTAAAAGGGCTTTTGGTTTTGGAAGTCTCTGTACCCTCTCCCAGTGAATATTACCATTTCCTTAAACACCTTCCTTAATCTGGTCCTTAAGCACATGTATGAGCACTGCGAAAGGCCATGTTTGAACCATCCTTCCTGCTTCAAGACCCACTGGCCCCTTCACAAACTTTTTTTGCCTTACACAACAAGTATATCATCTGTCCCAAAAAAGGACCTCCATGTGCTGAGTGTCCAAGCTTGGCAGTAAGACATTTATGGTATATTTGAGATAGCATCACATTTTGATACTAATGCAAGGAATGAAAACCCATTTTTAGTCTTTCTTTTTCTTACGTTAGAATCTGTGTAGGTAACAGAAACCATGAAGCCCTTCCTTCTCTACAGGAAGTATTTTAAAAAATATGCTATAGCTGATTATATCTGCTTTCTGTGAGCCTTCCTGATGTATACTAAAGGAAGATGTGGCTCTGCTGTAAAGTGATACAGTTTTGAAAAAGAGCACTCTGATATTAGTGCATTTTAACACTGCTTAATGGATTTATAATTGTATTCAGCATTTTAACTGGAAAGCAGGAATAGGAAGTAGGTGGGAAAATATGCCCATGAAACCCTCCCTCTTATTGATCATTATGCACCAAAACTCCGAATATGAGCAGAGAGGTGGGGGATCTGATGTTTGTGGACAGGTAGGACACAGCAGCACATTAATGATCATTCAAGACTTCCCTTGTGAAAGCAAAACAGCTGTGAATCCATTGAAAAGACTGAATATTTTAACACACATATTCTGCTCATAAAAACACTCTTGCCAGTGCTGCCATTTTATCTACATTAACAAAAAACATTATGAATAAAAGTCAAATGGGCTATTGCAATAAATGAAAATGGCAATTCAATTCATTTAATGGGCAGGTACCCAATATATTTTTATTCTTACAATGAAACAGCTGGGATCTTGTGGAAAGTAACAACTACTGTGTAATAGCTGCTACACAATATCACAGCTTTCATAAGACAGAGATTCACCTGACAGAGAAGAGATGGCTAAAATGTGCATCATTAAAATATAAAGTAAAAATCAACAATATTTTTTGTTCTTTGTAATCTTTGGGGAATAATTTTCTGGGTATCAGAGTCATTATTTCAAGTATTCACTCCAAGATCCACTCCACCGCTGTTAGTACTGATGAATTGTATCTGTTCCATAAATAGCCTCACTGGTAGAGTCTGGGGTCTTTAGTCCTTTCACTTTTCATAGTGGCTCATTATTCATTACAAAAAATACCTTATTAACCAAAGACTTTTTTTGTGGGGTAAAATAGCAAGTAGTGTATTATAATTTGTTTGTATTAGTTAATAACTTTATGTATTCAGGTCCCCAAGCTTCACGACACTGCTTCTGGGTTTTGGTGGGATAACTAGAACTATTTTTAACAAGATGGCAAGGAAGGAAGAATAGCAAACACTACTTAATTAAAGATACTGGTGTGCAGATAAATGCAATGTATTTTAATTTCATTCTTCATCTCCCAGCCTCCCCCAACCCCCAATCCTTCAAGAAGGAAGGATTATCAGGTTACAGGGAAGGCATGAAGCACAGACTAAAAGAAGCTTTTTCCCCAAAGACTTGTGGTGTCTCGGACAGCTGATGAGATATCTACCATGGCATTTGTCCTGTCTCACCACATCTTCTTTCTTGATTTGAAACCTCTCCAGGGCAGGGACTACACATTTGGGGGTCTCTGCGACAACAAGGTTCTGGCTGAGGTATTTGTGTATCCCCATAAGTAGCATCATTGACAGCAGTAGGTAACATCATAATGCTTTCTAAATAGCCAGGCAGAGTCAGTACTGCAAACACCGCTTGCCACTATATTTCTGTTGATGTCAAGACAGTTTTGACTGTTTTCTGGAAATGGTGGTTATTCACCCCCAGATATTTTTGTCCCACCTGTAGAACTCCAAGCACATGTGTGTAAACAACAATAGTATAATGACAAGTGTCGAGGGTTAAGATTGCGGGGTGACAATAAAACCCTGGCAGATGTATTGTTAACCTCCTCTCCCCCCCCACTTCCCCTTTTTTGCCCCTCCCTCTCCCCCCTTCCCACTCAGGACAGGCGATCGGGGGGAAAAGAAGAACAGAGAAAAGAGAGTTGGAAAAATTAAAGATGTTTTACTAATGCTACTAATAAGAATAGAGAAAATAATACAAAATATACAAAACCAATCTTGAAAGTCTCAGCAACTGCAGAGCCAGCCACCAAAGTCCTGGATTAGACTCTGCAGCCAACCGGAGCTGGATTCAGTCTCTCACTAGGCCTCAGTTCTCAGGGATGACTCGCAAGGTCCTCTCCTAAGGTCGGCCATAAGCAGAAGGGAAAAAAGGGCCGAGATCCTTGTGATCTCCCACTTTTATATGAAGTATTCACGTGAATGGAATGTTATACACAGTTGGTCAGTTTCTTAGTCACTTGTTCCTCGTCGCCCCTCTCACGAGACGTCCATCCATGCTTATCAATAGGTTTGCATTCCATTGCTAGGTTTACCAAAACATGTGTCTGGTTCTCCAGGAAAATGCAGTTAATATGAAGGCTTTAGCTGACAGGCAAAATTCACTGAAAGAGAAACTTGTTTTTAACAAAACCAGAACAACAAGTGATATTTAAAATACATTCATAACTTTTAAGACAAGAGGGATTGTAAGGTTATATGGTCTGATTTCCTATGCATTAGAAGCCATAATGTTTCTGTCATAAAATTCCCTTTGTGGTCACTTGTGTGTGGACAAAGCATATTTTTATTCTTAATTTTTTTCTTGCCTTTAGTAGTCATATCTGCAAAGCCAGGCTGATATTTTTTATTATTATTATCTAATTTTGACATTTACAGTTGGAAACCAAAACACATAAAATGTTGACTTCTTCAGTCATTAACAAATGTTGCAGTCAAGCAGGACAGTCTTTGTAGAGCATAACAGATGGTGCAGAGGACCCTGCATCTGTCCCATACACATTTTGGGGAAGGATACTTTGGACTAGTTCTAATCAGGTTCAATGAATACCCCTGGATCTCACGGCACCAGAGGTGTGCTGGTCCACCACATCTTCCAGGTTAATCTTGTCTTGTGTAAAAGAGGAGCAGTTTTGAACTCTGAGACTTTCCCACAATATAAGCCAAAGTACAGTAAGTGCAGGTGATTTGCTTCAAAAATGCACTTGTGAAGTGAAGGAGAGGGAAAGTGATTGAAGTGTTGAGCTCTAAGACAAGTATTCAGCCACACGACTCTATAAAAGAGATTTTGAGAACAGAGGAAAAAGAAGTAGGTTGCCAAGTTACCTAATGCCTGAGCCTCCTGTTCAGATTTGCATTAGTATAACTGGGTTGGAGCATAGAGGTTAATCACAGAATCACAGAATGGTTGGGGTTGGAAGGGACCTCTGGAGATCAGCTAGTCCAACCCATCTGCTAAGGCAGGTCATACAGAAATGCATCTAGGTGGGTTTTGAATGTCTCCAGAGAAGGACACTCCACAGCCTCTCTGGGCAGCCTGTTCCAGTGCTCTGGCACCATCAAAGTAAGGAAGTTTCTCCTCATATTCGGATAGAATCTCCTGTGCTTCAGTCTGTGCCCATTGTGCCTCATCCTATCATTGGGCACCACTGAAAGGAGTCTGGTCCCATCCACTTGACACACACCCTTGAGATATTTATAAACATAAGTAAGATGGACAGTCATTTAGGTATGATCCCAAACATTGCGTGGAATGAAAGCACAAGAAAAAAGTTAATTATCCTACTGCTGATGTGATCATTTTGCTTATTTTAGTGTTAGGTTGTCTGTCTATTTTTCAATGACATGAAAGGCTTCAAAACCAAAACTGAATGGAGTGGGCTATAGCAATCCATAATCAATATTCAGCAAGTGTTTTTAAATCCTGTACCTCTGAATGTGAGCATTCAGCTCAAATTTTAAAAAACGAGGGCTCACAACTCATGGAAATATCTCAGAACTTGGACAAGCAATTAGGTTAACATTTGCCAAAGTCAACAAAATAAATGGAACATCTTCCAGAACTAGATAACCACACAAATAGTAGCAAAACCAGAGAGCTGCTTTGATGGGAAAAATGGGTGTTTAACTGCAAATGACTTTTATCAGAGGGTATTGGACACCCATACAATTTGTATATTCCCAACTGAGGTGAACTAAATAGCCTGTCAGATCTACTCTACTGACAGAAATTGTACTAAATATCCATAGTGCTGCAAATAAAATCCCCCCCCTTTTTTTAGTTCAGACACAAAATTGAGTTAAGGAGGTAAAACAAGTTGTCAGCTGGTGGATGATAACCACAACTGCTCATAAATGTCTGTATCAGTTTTAGTCAGTTTTATTTGTGATGTAACCAGCCTTAATCTAAACTTCAGAGAAAGAGGCTAAATTACATTAATGTTCATTTGTCCAGGGTAAGAGCACAGACACAGAAATTCACTGCAGTGTGTTTCATGGCAGTAAAGCCTCTTTAATCCTGTCTTCTGCATACTCCCCTGTTGTGGAGAAAAAAATCCTCATATAAAAACTGTTGTACTGTATAGCTACTGAAATAGCTTATTCCCACAGGATGGAAAAAGACTAAACTGTTGTTAACAAAACAAAGGTAAGAAACCTGCTAACAGTGTACAAAATCCATGAGAAGCAAAAATGTCTGTGTAAAGAAGGCAGGTGATCCATGAGCTGGAGAGATGTTTTCCTTATGCACACGCAGCCACGCAGGCTTGACAAGGGTAGGATTCAGCACAACATCTGTTTGATCATGAGATGCCAATAACGTTTTGGGAAAGTCTCTTGTACAAGAAACTGCAAGAAAATGCAAGAAAGCAGTCAGAAGAGACTCAACACTTGGAAGAGACAGACATGACTGATGTGACTTTCATGGGGGAAGTATCTTAAGCCCAAGAGGAAAACAGTGAAGCCCTGTGTAGGCTGTGGTGTATGTAGGTAAGCACTGCAGACCCAGCTGGGCAGCTGGGGAGAAAATCACAAAGAATCACAGAATGTTAGGGATTGGAAGGAACCTCAAAATATGATCTAGTCCAATCCCCTGCTGGAGCAGAAACACCTAGATCAGGTTACACAGGAATGTGTCCAGGCAGGTTTTGAATGTCTCCAGAGAAGGAGACTCCACAACCTCCCTGGGCAGCCTGTTCCAGTGTTCTGTCACCCTCACCATGAAGAAGTTTCTTCTCGTATTTAAGTGGAACCTCCTATGTTCCAGTTTGAACCCATTGCCCCTTTTCTTATCATTGGTTATCGCCAAGAAGAGCCTGCCTCCATCCTCGTAACACTCACCCTTTACACATTTGTAAACATTAATGAGGTCACCCCTCAGTCTCCTCCAAGCTAAAGAGACCCAGCTCCCTCAGCCTTTCCTCATAAGGGAGATGCTCCACTCCCTTAATCATCTTTATTGCCCCGTGCTGGACTCTCTCCAGCAGTTTCCTGTCCTTCTTGAACTGAGGGGCCCAGAACTGGACACAATATTCCAGATGGGGTCTCACCAGGGCAGAGTAGAGGGGAAGGAGAACCTCTCTCGACCTACGAACCACCCCCATTCTAATCCACCCCAGGATGCCATTGGCCTTCCTGGCCACAAGGGCACAGTGCTGGCTCATGGTCATCCTGCTGTCCACCAGGACCCCCAGGTCCCTTTCCCCTACACTGCTCTCTAATAGGTCATTCCCCAACTTATACTGGAACCTGGGGTTGTTCCTACCCAGGTGCAAGACTCTACAGTTGCCCTTGTTATATTTTGTTAAATTTCTCCCCACCCAACTCTCCAGCCTGTTCAGGTCTCACTGGATGGCAGCACAGCCTTCTGGCGTGTCAGCCACTCCTCCAAGTTTTGTGTCATCAGCAAACTTTCTGGCAATGCACTCTATTCTCTCATCCAACATATCCAGCCCAAGCAGGGATGGGGCAACCTGCAGCTGGGGTGTCTGAGGAAAAGCACTGCTATCAGAGTCTTGCTAGTCAGGGACTGCCCTTCTTCCCTCAAACAGAAGAAATGCGTATTTGCAGATACGTAACACCACAGCACCTGACACCACCCCATGAAATGTGGCAAACGAGCACGGTAGGAGCAGATGCTAACGCGGCTCCCAGCAGGAGCGGGGGGTAGGTTCCTGCCGCAGCACTCACGATCTCTGTTTCTTTCTATCAGTCGACTGACCTGTCACTCCGTCACTCAGAATTTGCACTTCATGTGTTTTTATTGTTTTCCTAAAATAACGGGACAACAGTGCATTAATGACAGAAATATGAACTTTTTAAATTGTATTTGTAACTTGAAATTTTGCATTTACCAATATTTAATTTCTCTGATACCAACGCCTAGTTATAATGTTGCCTGAGATCTTTGTTCATTCTTTCAGCTTACACTTAAGAGACAAAGTAGTTTCTCATCTCAAAAACTAAAGTAAAAGCAACCAAACAAGAATTGTTGACTTATTTATTCTTGTGTTATTTTCTCATTCAAAAGAAAAAAAAAAAAAAAAGGAAAAAAGATCTCTGCCCTCTCAATAAAAGATATCAGGCAGCTTTAAAAAAGTGAAACATTTTATTTAAAAATATATCAAAGTGAAGTTTCAGCTTTTCAGGAGTTATTATCATTTTTTTTTACTTAAAAATTTGAAATAAAGTAATTTTACTCAAATTTCGATTATCTCTTCATTTACTGAGTGTTGATATAGTTTTTCTCATTATTATCTTTTAGATGTGTTTCTGACAACATTAAATTTATAAAGTAAGTAAACTGAGAGACATTTTTTTCTGAGACCATGCTGTGGAATAAAATTTAACCTTGTGCAAGTTAGCTACATTTCTTTTATCTGGTTTAATGACTGGACTGCCTTAGAAAAGACACAGTGTAAGGAAATGGAGTTGCCCTGCCTACTATGTCCAAGTAACCTCTTGTATCAGCTGGGAAATGGAAAGTGAACTCCACATGTAGATTACCAAAAAATGTTACCAAAAAAATAAAAGCTGAAAAAGAAAACACTCTGCAAGATAAAAACTTAAAGGTGAGGTTCAAATAAGATGGGACACCAGTCCACAGACAGCAACCAGGCTGATTTTCAACGATATTTTCATTGTAAAACAGTTGCCCAAGTCTTCTGTAGTCTGCAAAATCAATTGCTAGATCAGAGTGGTGTGTAAAAGATTAATTACAGATCATGTTCCAGCTTGGGGAACAGTGCAGGAAGAGCAAGCAGGTTTGAGAGCAGTCCTGGAGCTCAGAGACCGGAAGGTCCATCCTGCTGCTCGTCCTTGACTCCTGGTGGCCTTTTCCTGTGCCAGGACAGGTCAGTGCTGCCAGGACACTGTGCTGCTGTTGCTGGCACACATTCGAGGCAGCCCTGATGATAAGGAGTGATGCTGCATCACCCTTGCTGTGGGTCACATCCCCACGCTGCGTCATACCATGACTCCCCATTTCCCATTAAGGTCCCAATTTTTAAGCTGAAAAGAAAGGGCTACATAGGCATATGGTCACCCTGGCCTCTGCACAGTTTTGCTGCTTCCCCCTGCATGACTGCCTCTCAGCTGAAACCACTTATTTCTGGACTTAACATAGGCAGCATTTCAAGACCTGGTGGTACAGAGAAGTGTATCAACTTAACAATATTAAGCAAAAGTGGACACTTTTTCTTCTCTTTCAGTTCAGCTACCTACTTATACATAAACATTCAGAAAAATAAAATTACAAAAACAAAACCATAATCTCCTCCCTTCCTTCTTCCAACTTTTGAAAACCCCAAACTTGGGCTGTTTGAAAGGAAAGGACATGTTGACAGAAGCATAGCCAAGAAATAGCTGTGCCAAGAAGGGGGATGTCACAGTATGATGATTTCTTTACCACAGACTTAAAGGTACATAGGTGGAAATGCTTCAGGATAACTGAGGAACCCCTCTGAGGAGATATCTGGGCTGGAGGGCAGGGTCTCTAGAAGATGCAGACACCCTGCAGAGAGGGCAAATCATCTGGGCTGAGGTGCTCACAGGCAAATCTGACCTTGATGAGATGAGATGTGTTATAGGAAAAGTAAATAGGTCAAAAGCAGAGGAAATGCTGTCTGTATCTACGTTTTCATTCTATTATAAATGTAGTTACCATGGCAGCAGCAAGCAGTTTTGGGATTTGGGTTTCTCTACAGACATACAGGTGTCTTTTGAACTTCCCTCTTTTTTCACTGCCATATCTGTCCCCAGGAATACAGGCTGAAAACTCACTCATGTTTGCTTCCATGAGCAATGTGTTAGTAATGAGAACAACAGCAACAGAAGTAGTATAAAGCCTGCCCAAAAACATAATTATAGTGTTTTTAATCTTCCAGAACATCCAACCCAACTCTCCCACTTCAGCACTCCAGATCTCATCAGCAACAGAATGGTCTCTGCACGGTTTCTGATACATCCCCTCAGGATGTTTTTCTTCTTGCTCATTTTTAGACCAAGAAGACTAACCCATCAACATTCATTCATATCTTTCTTAATTCACATAATTTAACTATTTTTATCACCCCTTAGCCCTCTTTTTTGGACTTCTCTTTGGACACAGCATAACTCAAGACCTCCTAACTCTTACGGTTTGGGATGTACTGAAGGAAAACGCCGGATGAGAAGAATGTCCTTGTCTAGGGACATCCCTATAGAGACTAGGGAATTAGATGCTGGACAGTAGCCCCCTGGAAAGGGATCTGGGGCTTCTGGTCGATGGTAAGTTGAACATGAGCCAATAGTGTGCCCTGGCAGCGAAGAGAGACAACTGTGTCCTGGGTGCATCAAGCACAGCATTGCCAGCCGGGCAAGGGAGGTGATTGTCCTGTTCTTCTCTGCAATGGTGCAGCCTCACCTGGAGCACTGTGTGCAGTTCTGGGTGCCACAGGATAAAAAGGATACAAAGTATCCAGAGGAGGACCACAAAATTCATGAAAGGTTTAGAGCAGAAGCTGTTTGAGGAGAGGCTAAAATCACTTGGTTTATTCAGCCTGGAGAAAAAGAGACCCCATTGTGATCTACAGCTTCCTCATAAAGGAAGCAGGAGGGGCAGGCACCAAACTCTGGTGACTTGTGAGGGAATGGCAGGAAGATGTGCCAGAGGAGGTTTAGGTTGGACATTAGGAAAAGGTTCTTCAGCCAGAGGGTGGTGGAGCACTGCAACAGGCTCCCCAGGGAGGTGTCGCAGCCTGACAGTGTTCAAGAAGAGACTGGACAACGCCCTCAGACATATGGTGTGAACTGTGGGGTTGTCATGTGCAGGGACAGGAGCTGGACTCAGTGATTTTTGTGACTCCCTTCCAACTCAGGACATTCTATGTTTCTATGATTCTATGAAGAGAAATTCATGTATTGAGAGGAATATGCCTGTTCGAACCCATCTCCTGGCAGGAGAAGCTGAGCTTTCATATTAAGTCACCCTATCATTCTGGCTACCAGCTGGCTGTGGCTGTGAGATGTGGGGTGTGAACCACAAACTTAATACTTAACAGCAAGAATCAGTGTTGCTTAGTTGCCCCTAAAGAATCACTCTTCTAGGGTAAAATCAAAGAATTGTAGTCCCAGATGCTTTTGTCTGAGTGTAAGTTGAGAGAGCAGCAAAGGAGAAGTAAAATGTGACAGAGTCTGCTTTCTTTTGTGCTACATTTGAACTGACTACAAGATAATACAATAAACAAGATAATAAGATGAAAGAGAGCTTGAGAGGGCCTCTTTTCCATTCCCTGGTCCCAAAAGAGAATCAATTCTTTCTAAACCATCCTTGAAAGATGTTGGACTAATCTGATCTTTAATGTGGATGCCTGGCTATTCTCCTCACCTACACCTATGGTTTCTAGATAATTGTAAGAGGGTTCTAGGCAAGTAAAAGAAAAGAGCAACATAAGAAAGTCAGAATATACTGAGGACAGTTCAAAGTTGGCAAGTATTTTATTTACTTAGGGTTATACCTAATTTTCATTATGTTCTCAGTTGACTTATTTATTAACTAGTATGGCACATTAGGGCCATGGTGTTACCCTTGCCTTATGCTGAATTGTACCTTTCCAGGGCTCACTCAATTGTTCTCAGGAAAAATTGTTTTTCAGCAAAGTCCACTCAAGAAAGCAATGTGTCTTTCTTTTTGAAGATTCATTCTTATGTTGAATCATTTTATTTATTTGTTTTACAGATGAACAGCATCTTATAACTTACATCATTGGTAAAATGCAATTTGGAGTCAAGAATGGCCAATGGCTGGAACTACTAGAAGCCACCATGTCCCAAAAGTGCAGCCTAAATGAGCTTGTGGATACAGCATCCTAGAAACTGGATACCAGCTACTAGGTGAGCTTTTATTATGTAGCAGAGGAAGATGACTAACTCCACTTTTAAGGCCATGCAAGCTGGTTTCACAGTGAGCACACTGCCGTGCTCCTCCTGCACAAGAGGAATGTTTATCTGACACTTAATGCAGATCCCTCTCTACACTACTGAGTGTTAATTTCTCTTGATACACACACTCTCAGAATCCAGCCACTACTAAATAACTGTAAATTGGTAACTTTAATTGCTGAGGACTCGAGCATTGTAGTTCTCAGCATGTTTAAAGGAAAAGAAGCAAAAAAAGTAAACCAACTCTCCTGGGGTCTCCCCTTCCCAGTCAACAATGTCAAGTTTTCAGGAAAAGGAAGTGTGGCATTTTCAGACTCAATTAAATCAGCACAGTTGGAATTCCTTGTCAAGGTGGTATGTACTTCTGGGGCTGCAACTCATTTTGGGAAATCACTGTGGACTGAGAGGAATACTCACAGTGCTATTTTACAGTATACTGATGGTAAGGATCCAAATGTAACTTCAGGGTAACTGTAGCTGGAAGGCTGGTAGTGCTCCTTTAAATTGTATATATCTGTGTGTCACACTAAATGATTTATGGCTGTTGCATGAAGCATACATGCTCACTGTATTGTCCTTCCATGATCAAAATATTTTTGCCTCACAGCTTTACAGTCCATGAAGTATTTCCATGTCTGAAAAAGGAGGTCAGATATTTTGTGATGTCCTGCTCCTGTGCTCTTCTAACTGTACTTCTGGGTTAGTAGTCACCTAAAGACTTTTGCATCAGATTGGTTGTACATGTACAATAGATATTGTACATGTACAATAGCTATGACATATAACTGAGGCCATTTTTGTCTTTCTGACACTGTCTAAATCTCATTCTTCTTCATCTTTCTATTTTGCTCCTTCTCTCTGTGTAAGTACTTTGAAGATAAAAGCTCTTGAGCTTATTTCCTCCCATGGTGATGAGTTAGACGATGCTTTTAATGAAGGCATGCAACTCATGGATGCTGTAAGTTCTCAGCTTCTACAAGGAAGAGAAATGTGGCAAGTAGTGTTTCAACAGCATTGGCATCAGGCCAACAATAATGTGTCCATAGTTCCCAGTAATCTCTCAGTGAGCTACAAACTAAGATATGTTCCTCTCTCTATGCACTCTTGACAAACAATGCAAAGGAAAGGCAGGGGTTAACTTTGGGAAAGACTTTGTGAATTAAAGGTGAAATAGAGGCTACTTACTTAACATTTGCTGCACAGGCTTGTGGTAGAACCGACATTTAGAAGATGAGGTAAAGCGGGGGCAGAAGTTGTGGACTGGTATTTGAACATTGCCTCTAACTTTGCAACTTTACACGGCCTTTAATCGTTTTCTGGAGTGCGGGGAAGTGTTCTGTGGATGGTGTGAGTGAACTGTGCTTTTTGTATTAAACATTTATTGCATGTGTCTACAAGCAGCTGGATCATGATTTAAGCTATCCCCACCAGATCTATGTTTCTTTTGACTGTCTTTCCCTCCCCCTGCTCTGCCCCCCGCCCCCCCCCAAATATCTGAGCCATGGTTTCAATTAGGGAAGAATTCTGATGAAAAATGAATTAGGAAAACTAAAATGCTAATGTGTAAGGGCAACCCCCATTCTGACAGAGGGAAAGAGCCATGGACAATACTAAACATGAGACAAAAACCTGCATTATTCTGCAAACTTTACACAAAATGATCTTTTTAAAACAAAATTTAATATTTTTAGTAAAACTAAATTAGTTTGAAGTGTCATCACCTGCCTTGGACTTGTCTTCCTCTCTGTCTGCTAGGACAAAGAGGTCACACAGCTCAGTGTTGCTGTTGTCCTGGACATTACTGCACCATGGTAGTCATTGAGCACAGAAGTGGGATCTTAGAATTATGCAGTTGATTCAACAAACTTCCCTGTTGTTCAGCCACTGCTCTTTTCCACTGGAGAGCAGCCACCTTCTGTCCATTTTTCCCTCTGCTCCTTCACTGAGCTGACAGCTGTGTCTCCACATCCTGTGGCTGGAGCTCAGTGGCCTTGATGATGCAGATTTTCTCAGTGGGCCAGGATGTCAGGGATCTCAGTGTGAGACCATACGGATGCATGATGCATGAGCAATCAATCAGTTAAGAGCCAGGAGAATTATGGGATGCACGAATTTCATGTGTGCTGCAGCCACACACGAGAGTCTATGGTTGCTGGCCAACATCTGGATGAGGCTCCTGCACCTGGTCAGGATGGCCCCAAAGTAGGAGAAAACAGACAACCTAGTTACCTGGCAAAGGAGCATGAGGTGCCAGCAGAAGGGCTTGACAGATGCATTCTTGTTCCTTCATGTATGTATCAGTTATGCTATGGGTGAAGACATTTGGCACCTCAGAAACCTCATTCCAAAGAAGATTTGAGTGTCACACGAGTCACGACCAACATTGGTTTGGGAAGCACAGCATCCTAACACAAAACATCTCCAGTTAACCTTTCAACAAGTACCAAAAGTAGGGGAGGCTTTAAATATAATGTCTAGCCACCTTCTTCAGAAAAAAAGACAAAGCTGCATGACAGAATATCACAAATGTAGATGACAAAAAGATACTGAACTTTCCAAAAGAGGGAAAATGCGCAACAAAATTAAAGCCTCCTACAAGAAGTTGAGTGTTTTTATTATTATAAATGGCAGAATGCTTTTCATGAAAACATCTCCAGACTTCAGCTATCTCTGATAATCATTATATGTCTATTTACATGTCTATTTATATGTCTATTATATGTCTACCCTAAGTGAACCTGCTTTTAGCAGGTAGGTTGGACTAGATGATCTTCCAGAGGTCCCTTCCAACCCCAACCATCTTGTGATCCTGTGATTTTTAAATAAGAAAACAAGAAAACTATGTGAAATAACAAGAAAGCTAACTACAGACCTGGCTAACTGGTTTTGATGTCACTGATAACACGTATATTAGCCAACATGTAAGTGTCCCTCCACTTTTCTTGAACTTCAGCGATCTTCTTATAACGTGTAAATCCTGTTAGCACTTTCCCAGGACTCACAAAGACATCCCTTCCCACGTCCTCCCTGTATCAGACAGCTCAGACAGTCGGCAGCTGCATAACAAAAAGGAAATGAAATTTTCCTGTTTAGCAGCCTCCTCCGACTCAGGGAAACAGGGACAGGCACTGAATTTGCCTGCAGTACTCTCATGACCTCTCATATGTTACAAGTACTTTCTTGGAGGAAGTGGTTAAATGTGGGTCTTAGTACATGGGTGAACTGTAATTCAGGCTATGTGGTTGGATCCTTAATATATTCTTTTTGCCTTCTTTAGCACTTTTTTTATATTCAGGTCACTATTGCTTGTTGTAAAGATACAGGAAAAGGATGCAGTTGCTGAAGTTCAGCCACTACAGAAATAATCTATAAGACCAAGTGATCAAAAGCAACATGATTTTGAAGTATACTTGTACATTTCAGAAAAAAAATAATCAATCGCTCAGTGCTAGGATGACACTTTTGATATTAAACTTTGAATAATTCAATTAAATGACAACACAATGATAGTTCAAAATAATTTGTAACAGAAAGGAGAGTTTAACATTGTCATTTAAATTAAGAAGTGTGTAAGAGAAAAGTGAAATGTAAACCAAATAAAACAGAGTGTGGGTTTTTTGGGACTTGGATAATTAGTAATAAATTATTTATTCAACCAGGTCTTCTTTGGATCTCACTGAGGAAAATACTAGCGATTTCCAAACAAATTATATCCTTCCTGTCTTATCTATTTAATCTGTCCTGGGTTAAAACAGCCTGGTTTAAAGTTGGGTCATGACCCTGAATGCATCTGCAAAAATGCAGTCCTGGAATATTTCATTTGAACTCCTTGAAGTTATTATGAATTTACTTCAGATCAAATGAGACCAAGATCTGTAATGATAACTTAAGTCCATTGATAATGTAAATTGAATTGATTATATAATGCTGCAATTACACCACTCATGACAGTCTAATCCTTGATATAACTAAAAATTGAGTTACAAACAAAATGAAGCATGGCTCATATGCAGATTTGAATGCAGATGCTGCCCTACTATGTCTACCCACTGGAAATATATTCTGGATTTGGGGTTTGTTAAAATATACTCCTTTTCCACAAGCATTTAGTCTAGTCGTAAATCAACTCCAAAAGTGGCAGTCACCTATAGAGAAGAAGAAGGAAAAGAGATGATCTTTTTTGTTTTAATGTGCTTCCTCCTCTACAGTGATTTCATAATCTTTCACATTCACCCTCCACGTTTTCAGATTGCACATAAGATATCACTAACTAATCCTGTAAAATTTTTCAGGGTAGCATTTTAAGAAGGTAAAATCTTTTCCCTGTTAAAATATTTCGCAACACAATTTTCCACCCCTGGTAATTATCTTCAAAAATACTCATTCTGAAAGATTGCACCGTTACATATATTTTGGCCATTGACAATACTGTGTTTATCCCTGCTGACATTGTGGCTTCAGGCTGTGCTAAGGGTCTGCGTAATCTTGTTTTGCAAGGCTTCTGCCTTCCCTATGAATGACAGGAAAGGGGAAACCAGGTAAGATCCAGAATTTCTTAGAAGATTAAAGCTCTAGAAAGCAAGTGGTAATCCAACATCTGTTGCTTTGGTCCTGGAGCTGTGGAACTGTGCTGCTGTTGTGCCATCTGCCAGGCAGCCCCGGAGGAAGGGAGGCTGTTCCTCCACCAGTCCCTGTGATTGCAGTTGTCTATGTGTTTGTGTTTGTATGCAGTGTGGAAAAAAAATCGATTGCACACTTTGTGCTTGAGCAGTGCCATGTGCAATGTGTCAGAGAGGAGAATGTGGGTCACTTTACCTGCTTGCATCTGGACAAAGCAAAGGGCATAAATAGGAAAAGCAAAAGGCCACACAGTTATTAACATACAAATAGTATCTATGCTTCATGTGCAATTCACACAGAAGTCACACTCTGTTCTGATTTTATACTGGCAGGTGACCAAAGCATGATTAATTCACCACGGAGGTTTAAGGGACTTTTGGTTTGCTCAGCAGGAGTGATACAGACCACTGCACCTCCAGGAGATGTTCAGACTCAGAGGGAGGTATGAGGTCTTCATGCAGGTTACCAAGCTTCAGCCCAGGAAGATTAGTGGTGATTTCTGTACCTTTTTTTTTTTTTTTTCTGTGTATAATATTAAGGCATAGCCTGTTTCAGCTTCACCACTGTCTGTCAACACATGCTGCCTACATGTGTATTGACTGTCCACACGTTGACTGTGCATTGACTGTCCCTGATTTGGACTTACTCTGGCAGTAGCTGTGTACCTGAACCACAAAATGAATAGGTATTAGAAATAATTTAGGGCATCTCACATGGATATGCACTTGTATAGGGGATGTGGCAGTTGCTCTTCAGAAGTGGTGAGAGACAGTTCCTGCCCCAAATAACTGCCATCTAGACAAGAAGTACTAAGTTGTCCAAGTTATAGGCACTTCCACAAAGAGGGAACAGGCACCACACCTGATTTCCAAACTGTCTTTGGCATAAACCTTTATTTAACATCAGAAAGAATCCATGGCTTCCCTCTGGGTATCCCCCCAAGATGTACAGAACTGGGTTAACTTCTCTCTTCTTGAAGAAAAGGATTTTAAACTTTTAGATATTATTGGATCACTTATGCAAATTGTTCCACACCAGAATTAAATCATTCTAGATTTTCCTCAAAGCAGATGTTTAGATCTTTAGGGAACTTTCTGTCCAGAAGTTTTGGCAATTCCAGTAACTGGGCACCTGAGTCAGAGATCTGAGCTTCTGTGCCTGGGAGCCTGATGTTAAAACTGGACGGGACACCGGGCTGTTTGCACTGCAGCTCAGACATGTGATTGCGCCTCATGGAAACATTCACAAGCTGGCTAGATCCAGGACCCGTCATGGCATAGGCATGATAAATAATGCATCATGTTCCTCTAGGACACCAGTTGCATGTTACTGGGCTGGAGAGAAGACTATGCTGAGACTAGTTCCTGAAGTTGCTAGTTTAAAACTGTTGCAGCCATGTCCATAAAGCTGTGATTATTAGTGGATTCTGAAGTTTGTGCAGTCAGAAGCATCTGCACACATCAGACTGAACTGATTTTATCAGGGCTACAGAGATTAACAATCTGGCTTGTGGCAAGTGAAGGTGGAAAGTCCCCTCACAAGTTGATGTGGTGGGTGGCATCTCTTTGTTGCTTTATCACATGAGAAAAACAGAAAATAAGGCAAGGACTAATTTGCAGTTTTTCTCTTTCTTTTCTTCTGAGTTGAATCACCAGTACTCCCTTCACATGGTGGCTCACTGTTTTTGTGTGTGCAGCCATATGCTCTGGTGTTGAGGAATGAAGTTTTGAAAGCCCAGCTTCTCCTGCTGACGGGTTCTCTTCTTATGGCGTATCAGGTGAGCAGGCAGGATCCTACCTCCTCCTGCCATTTGCTGGCTGGCATCAGGAAGGGGCAAAGAGCAGAATAAAATGAGATGACTTGCTCTCTTCTGTGACTGAGAGCCCTGACAATCTGGCCCTATACTTAAAGAACCACAAGGCATTCAATTGTATGTCATTTTGATGTTTCTGAATAGCATCTCTCTGGAGATGAAATAGTAATCATCACCAGAGCTACAGATTAGCAACAGATAGAAAAAATAGGCATATCATTAAGCTCACATGCTCCCTTGTTATCTCACCACTTCTCATTCAATCCTTGTCTGCAAACAGAAGAAGGGAATAACTGCACGGCTACACTGCTGGGTTTGCATATAATCAGGTGTCGATGCCTGCCTTACTTAGACCTTTTGTTCAGCTGCCGTCCCTCCTAGATTTTTTTTTCCTAAGATTTGTGCTTTCACCCCTGGATAATAATATAACAAATAGCTCTTTGTATCTTCAGGTTTGTTCATATAACTTGTATTAATATATAGACAATGTAATAAAAGAGGCATACAAAGAATGTTTTTGTCTTCCCCAACCACAGCAAAAGCTGTGGCAATTATTGCTGATGTGAAGCACAATCTAAGACTCCAGCAGATAAATACGAAAAAATGCAATTTTGAAACTCAGCTGTAGAAACAAAATAAACACCAGTTTAGACTTATGAGGATTTGCTTCATGTTTAGTAAATCCCTCTTTATTAGGGCATTTATCAGAAGATCTAGTGGTTAAAATGAATATTTTTAAAAGTATTTTGAATACAGCAGTGATGACATCTTCAAAAACTGAACAAAACCTAATCCACTTCCAGTAAGTATTTAATTGGAGCTGGATTGTAAAAATAGTATATTTGAATGTTTCAGACACGCCTACTGAAAAGGCTGATGTTATGTTTTTTAATTTATTTATTTTGTGTAGGGGAACTTCAGCCTGGATTTTGAGGACAGCTCTATGCTTTGAATCTTCCAGAGTCATATCGTGCAGCTAGTAAAAATCCAGGGTCCTTTATGCTGCTGCAAGTAAGAAGAAAAAAGTGATGATGAAGTGATGATGAAACGTCTTAGCGTTTTCTGCTCACAGGGAATGCAGGATTCTCTCTTCCTGGGAGGACGTGAGCCTTCAGTGCAGCACAGAATGTTCCTTCTGCCATCTGATGAAGAAACTATCTCTCCTCTTCCCTTCTCTGTTTCTTCCAGTCATATTCTGTCAGCAGCTAGGCCTTAATAAACCAAAGGTGATACAGTTGACATACAATAGTTCATATTCCTTTTTAATGAGGGAATCCAGAATTCAATTGTTCGGAGCTCTGTTTCTGGTTCTGTTGTAGACTTGTGACCCAGGACAGTTTTCACATGCTCTGAAAGACCTAAATAATATTTATCTGGATCTGAAAAATATGTGAAACACAGTAACTGCTTTGAAATGCTTTCAGGGCTACAAATGGAACTTTTGTCTGAACAAGAATGAAAATGTAGGAGTAAATTTCAGTAAGTTTCTGATTTTACTAAAACCGGTGGGAAGTTTGCCATTGAGTTTGTGGGGTTAAAACTTACCCCTTTGGCTGCTTTGATGGTTGAGGATGAGAACAGAATTTGGCCAATAATTGGTGCTCTATTGTGCAAGGCATGTGAAGAGTTTAAGGGAATTAGCAGCCTCCAGGTTAGTGCTGTGAATGGGAACTTCTGAAATGCCAAGATTTGTGTTTTCTCTTCCAGATGTATCTTATCATGAGGCAAGATTATTACTGGAGACAAATTCCAGGGAAGTCAGCTTGCACAAATAGCATTTGTGCATCAAACACCTTTAAAAAAATGATTGGGGGATGGACTGAAGAATGCTATATGTATTACCTTGATGTTTCATGTAATTTTAAATATTCAGTATTGCTGGTCTTAATAGTTCTTTATTTTTTTCATACAATTTCACCTATTACTTAGTTTTTAGTCTGTTAAGTCATCCATTACTTTTGTTTTTAAAATACTCACTTCAGGAAGATGTTTACCTTAAAAAATACCTATGAAAACCCCTAAGAGTTGTACAAGCCCAGTTCACTTTCCTCCTTGTTATATTGGCATCATTCAATGAGAATAAACTCAACAACTTTCCAGTTTAACATTCACATGTCAATCCTTAAATTAAATCTCTGATACATTGTCACTGATTATCATTACAGAATCACAGAATGCTAGGGATTGGAAGGGACCTCAAAATATCATCTAGTCCAAACTGCCTGCCGGAGCAGGAACACCTAGATCAGGTTACACAGGAAGGCGTCCACGTGGGTCTTGAATGTCTCCAGAGTAGGAGGCTCCACAACCTCCCTGCGCAGCCTGTTCCAGTGTTCTGATACCCTTACTGAGAAGAAGTTTCTTCTCAAATTTAAGTGGAACCTCTTGTGTTTGAACCCATTACCCCTGGTCCTATAATTAGTTGTCACCGAGAAGAGCCTGGCTCCATCCTCGTGGCACTCATCCTTTACATGCATCACGGGTAGATCTGTATATTCCAAAAAAAAAACAAAGCAAAACTGAAAAACAAAAAAACTCAACAAGTTTTGAGATAATATGAATATTATGTACAGACCAAATATTGTTGATAATGCAGAAAATTTTTAAGTTAATTCAGTTTTTCAGTATTCTGAAAAATCCTACTCTTTTGTTTTCAGAATTTTGAGAGTTTCAAGAAAGTCTTTGGAAAAAAATAGAAAAAGTAATGTTTATAAGCTCTGTTTATCTCTAAAAAAATTAATTAGAACTAGGAATTTATTAGTGTTTGTTGTCTGTTTGTTTGTTTGTTCATTTGTTTGTTTGTTTTTTAAGCAGCAGCAAATTCCTTGATACTTCAGCTAGATATGGCTTCCCTCATTTGACATGAATTCATTTAAATGTCTTCAATAGAAAAAAAAAATACCAGGACATAATCCACAAACCTTGTGAATCCCTGTGTTTTTATCTAACTGTCAAGAAGCTTGGGGACCCACAGAGTTCATGGTGGTACTGGAGGAGAGGCACAGCCTTTTGTCTTGGAGGTGACCTGAACAGAGACATTGGCAGCTGATGCTGCTCCATGGTGTTGAAGTTGGCAACTGCTGGCTTAAGGTTCCATTGACCTACCTGGTGCCTGCCGGGTCTGACTGAACTTCCAAGACATGGTGATGGCTTCTTCACTCTCTTCCAGTGGTATTGTCCAGCTTCCAGGCAACACTTAAGTATTTACCAGGTCAAACGAGTCTCCTCTGGGAGCAAAAGTTGCTCAGGCACTTTCCCAGACCATGGGGGGAGGCAAAAACTGGGCTCTTGACAGCATTTTGAGAGAAAGCACCTGCTATTTTTGATTAGTATGTCAGATCTCATAACTGTGCTTTATTTAATTAATTTTGGCAGCTAACAGAAATTACTAAATTAAAAAGAGGGGAAATCAACACATCATTTTTGCAAATCTATTGACTGATTAACACAGGTAAATGAGTTGCAAAGTAAATTTCAACCTCAGGGATGACATGTTAGCTGCCTCTTACACTTCATAATTCAAACTGAAACTCTAGTTGTAGTATACACATTTCTTTTTGAAGCAGAGATAAGCATTTAATCTTTTTTTTTAGTTGTTTATAGTCTTTATGAACACAAGAACAGGTTTCCCAGAGATCTTGCGGTGCCTCCATCCTTGGAGTTATTAAAAATGAGACTGAACATGGTCTTAAGCAACCTGCCCTAGCTGGCCCTGCTAAACAACCTCCAGAGGTCACTTCCAATCTCACCTTTTCTATGATTCAGCAATTCCCAAGCACTCTTTGAGAAGAGATAAAATGAAACTAAAGATCCTGAGTGCATTTTTAATATGACAATTACAGCAGTAAGAAAGCAGCTGGCAGGCCAGAATTTGTAATATTTAATATGCCAAATAGAGAACATATAGCTATTACCTGAGTCAGAGCTGTCCAGTGCTCTGCCAGTGTACCTAGAAGCAGTCACTGGTGATTTCTCTACATCTTACTGCTAAATAAACCTTTTTATCAAACAGTTTCTTCAGAAATGGTTTCTTGTTGTTATTAATGGGATGTGGCTGTTATGAGCCTGACCACATGAAGAATTTAATGTTCTCATTGAACCCAGAGCACACTCAGGTCATGAGTTGCTTTCAGCAGTTTTGTAATGTTTTACCACATTGTTAATTCAATGCTATTAATGATAACCTTTTGCTCTCGGTCCCAGTAAGATCTTGGATGGCTTGTTCAGCATTTGTAAAAACATAATAAATGCAAGTGGGTGCTTGACAGGGAGAGCACTGTCAATAATGCAGTGTTGACTTGTAACATCAAATAACAATTCCATTTCCGTAGAGAGATTTTGAGTCTTGTTACTAACATTTTTTCCCTTTCAGTTTTGTCAGTGAAAAAAGTTATTGCAAAAGAATATGTGTTCTCATTTTTGATACTGGGTTTCATGCCTTGGTATAATGTCCCTATCACATCTCAATTCAAATGTCTGATTTGTTCCTTTCAAATTTGGGGTGAAGATGCAGTGACCTTGAAGGCAAAAAGTTATCACCAGGAAAATATAACTCACCAAGGGGTGTATGTTTCTGCAAAATAGGCAATTCTAATAAGGTGAGATTCATCTTTCTCAGTTCAAGAATCAGAAAACTGGTTGCATGTAGAACTTATATTGCTACTGGAGAGAAACAGGTGCTCATTTCAGCTCATGTTAAGCATGAGAGGTGACAAAATATAATTCTGGAGATGCTTCTTCCTCTTCACTGATTGAAAAAATGTCCAGTTTAGACATGGAAACTATGCTTAAGTGTGTTAAGTTGAATGAGATAAAATCCACCCCTGGAGAATAAAACAGTCATTTTCAGCCTTCTCAGAATTTCATACCAAAACAAGACTCATGTCTTCATGATTTTAAACACAATTATAGAATCATAGAAAAATTTAAACTGCAAGGGGCCTCTGGATTTTGCCTGGTACAACCCTCTTCTCACAGTAAAGCCAATGCCAAAATTAAATCAGGATTTGTACTAAGACTGAGACGTGTTGTTTGGATAAACAAGATAACATAGGTACTAGCAGGGATCCCTTCCCTTCCCTTCCCTTCCCTTCCCTTCCCTTCCCTTCCCTTCCCTTCCCTTCCCTTCCCTTCCCTTCCCTTCCCTTCCCTTCCCTTCCCTTCCCTTCCCTTCCCTTCCCTTCCCTTCCCTTCCCTTCCCTTCCCTTCCCTTCCCTTCCCTTCCCTTCCCTTCATCATAGAATGCCTTGAGTAGGAAGGGGCCCACAAGGATCATCAAGCATATCCCTGCATATGACAACCCCACAGTTCACACCATGTGTCTGAGGGTGTTGTCCAGCCTCTTCTTGCATACTGCCAGGCTTGGAGACGTGACACCTCCCTGGGGAGCCTGTTCCAGTGCTCCACCACTCTGGCTGAAGAACCTTTTCCTAAAATTCTAGCCTAAACCTCCCCCGGCACATCTTCCTGCCATTCCCTCATGTCATTGGTCACTAAAGAGGAGAGTTTGGTGCCTACCCTTCCTCCTCCCCTTGTGAGGAAACTGAAGCCATGATGAGGTCTCCTCTCAGTCCCCTCTTCTCCAGGCTGAACAAACCAAGTGACTTCAGCCACTCCTCATAAGGCTTCCTCTCCAGACCCTTCACCAAATTTGTAGCTCTCTTCTGGACACTCTTCAGTAGCTTTTTATCTTTTTTATCCTGTGGCACCCAGAACTGCACACAGTGCTCCAGGTGAGGCTGCACCAGTGCAGAGCAGAGCGGAACAATCACCTCCCTTGCCCGGCTGGCAATGCTGTGCTGGATGCACCCAGGACACGGGTGGCCCTCTCGGCTGCCAGGGCACACTGTTGGCTCATGTTCAGCTTGCTGTTGACCAGAACCCCCAGATCCCTCTCTGCAGAGCTGCTTTCCAGCATCTCATCCCCCAGTCTGTGAAGCCCAAAGCCTGAGGAAGGGCAGCTGGCATCAGTGAGGAACTGTGGGGCTCATGGACCAGGGCAATACAGCACAACATCTGCATATCAGAGTGGGGCACCTGCACCCCCAAAGTGTTCTGGTCCCACAGCAGAGCAGGGAGACTTGGTCCCAGCTGGGTACCTTTCTCCTGGGAGGGATATGAGTGAAACCAATACTTCATAGTGTGTAATTCTAAGGGTAGAGTTGAGATCTTCAAATGCAATGAATTTGAGACCCCAGGAATGCATAAAAGTAAAATATTTTCTGTTATACATCTTCTTCAAGGATATAATTTTATCTGTTTCCAGGAGAATCAAGTAAAAACAAAGGAAGGATTTCATCCATACAGAAATACACACTTTTATGGAAACTGGGGAGAATAACCTGCCTTAAATTATTAGTTGAAAAATCACTAGAAGGGTAGGGAGTGAAATAAAGTCAGCCATTTAACTTCTTTTTGGCACAGCGAAACGGTGATTTCCTATGGATAGTGTCAGCTAGAAAGGCAATCATCTCAGTTAAATATCATCTAATGAAACCTCTTGGTAGGGTAGGAATACTGATGGTGTTGTGAAAAGCTGGCTTCCTTTTCCCTATATGATTTCTTATGTTATATTCATTAATGCTTCAGTCTCTCAGGGAGTACATACCCACCCCCACCCATCTCATCCCCACATCTCACAGCTTCAATGAGACTTGAATACTGCATCTAGATCTTGAAGTGACTTGATGATAAAAATAAACTGAATGCTGGTAACTAATCTGCATTTTATTCTGCTTTCCAATGTTTACATTATTAAAAAAAACCCACTGAAAATAACACGGGTATTTCTGTGGAGGTGGAGACGAAATTTAGCATTGGCCAGGCTTTGCATGTCTGGGTATTCAGCACCAGGGTGCTCTATAGAAATTGTCACTTTTGTGGAATTGCCACAATGAGAGGGAGACTGTACTAAAATATTTTTCATTCTTAAACCACTCCCACAAAACCAAACAACAATCAAATGCTTATGATATTGACCTACTTGTGAAGCGCTTTGGGATATGTATTGTTATTCAAATCCTGTGTTGTTATTATTTTTATTTCATTTTAATTGCATTGTGTCATGTGCAAAACTTTTAAAGCATCTATCTTCTTAGCATAACAGCTCCCCGCTTGTTCTCTGCAGAACAGCACTTGATTTTTGTACAGGCAGAGCAAAATATTTTCAGTCACTTCTGAGTCAGAAGATAACAAAATGTACTCACAGTAAACTAAAGTTTCTTTTTTTCCTCATTGTTAAAGCTAACTGTGATCATATGGCTTGAAAAGAGATAGAGTAAGACTTGTGAAAATTGACCTGAGAATAATTCCCATTATGATGCAACACTTTTGCTTGAGCTCGGCAAGGGGAAAACAAGGTTATAGGTGCTCAATCGCATCAGCTAAAATCCGAGTAGAATCTCTTCAAAACACTTGCTGTGCCTTACATGATAATCAGGGTTAGCTGGTTTTCATTAATTAGAGGTTTGGGCAAGGACTGGGGTTTGCTCTTGGAACAATTTGCGCAAAAGACACAGTAAATGACTCATATTCATAATTCTCTAAGGGCTGAAGCCCTGTCTAAACATAGAGTTTGTGCTGCTTTAAATATGCAGGTTCATTTAAAGTAGTAAAACTGCAAGTCACATCCCATCTTCCCCTTTTCTAACTCTGTTATAATGATATAAAGTGATTATATTAGGATAGTTGATTCCAGTGTAGAAAGGGAAATGAACAAGCTGTACTGGTTTTATCATATATATAATGGTATGATTCTACCTACACCAAAGGTTCAAATGGTCTGTGCATAATGTTTAAAAATAAATCACATTCTTAACTGAAGCAGTTGAACTGATAGGAAAGCAGTTTTGATAGGAAATCTATTTTAGGCTCAGCTTTCTTTCCCTGCACATCACCACTAGCACAGTGGAGGGGATCAAATACAGGAGTGTTACAATATCATTCAGGTGAATATACCACTGATTTTAAACTTTGAAAATACTTTGAAAAGGTTTAAACAAAACAAAAAGATACCTCTCTGCCTTCCTGACCATCCAAACAGTAAAGATTATCTACTAGTGGTACCTTTAAGAACAGAAGCAGTTATTCTGATTTTTTTCAGAGCCTCCGTGGATGTAGTATTTAACTTACTAACCTATTTCAGTCACTCCAGACAGGTTCAATATTATGAGGAGTTGTGATAATTTCTCAGCACAAAAGGTACCGCAGTAAATTTTTGGAAATCACATTGCCACTGATCCTTGAAACACCTAAGGAATGTGTATTACATTTACTGTTTTGATAGATCACAACCAGCCAACATGACCTTCTACAGGCCACAGGTCAGAGAATTTCATCCTTGCCATGCCTTTTTCTTATTCAGCAGTTTCTTCTTCATTAGAGACCATTGTGAGACAATGAAATAGTTCCAGAAAAGTGATAGAATAACAGACAAGTCTGAGGCAAGCCAACAGCAGAAGCATCATCAGATCCTCAGGTCTATTTTCTTATTTTCAGTCCAAGAGGCTATGTAGTTTGTAAAGGTACCACAATATCTTCCTCTAGTTATTTTTGCAAATTCTGACTGCAACAGATTCAATAAAAAACTGTTGTCTTCCTTTGAATTAAAGGAAATTGTAGTGTGCTAGTAGTGTATGTAGTGTACTAGTTTGTATGTTTCCATATTTATTTCCCTAATATTTTTCTTTATCTTTTCTTTTAATCTCTGAAATGTGGTGAAAGGCTAACTTGTGTGTGTGCTTATTATGAGCAATTTGCACTGGTATAAAGAACCGCTCAAATTTTAATGGAAAACTTGTCATTTGTCTTGATTTTTTAAACACTTCTTCCACAAGTGCTTCTTTTCTGAAGGTGTTTCTGTGCCTGTTTTTCTATGGAGGTACGTTATTAATAATTTTTCTGTCTAATGAAATCAAGTTACTGTGGCTGATAGAACCAGACAGACAAATCCTGATCTTTTCTGTAATGACTCTACAGACTCTAATGAAATTGCCTTGGATTTGCACTATGAGAATGGGGAATAGCCTGTTTCCTGGTCTTGCTGCTCAAGTGTGTGCCCTCTCAACATGAGGTGGACAAAGATTTAATCAACTATTAGACTTGGTGTTTTGGTCATCGTGTCGTCTGTCCCACCCCTAATCTGTTTAATTTGCTTTTGTTTTCTTTTCTTTATTCTGTTCATCTGATTTAATGACTGTGTTTTTCTTCAAAGCTTCTTCTCCAGCTGCTATGAAATAAATGCATGGAGGTACTGCAGCTGAACACTTTCCTCTTTTGTAAACCTGAAGAAATAGATTAATGTAATGAAAACCTCTGATTAAAAAATTGGTCTAGCCTTGCTTTTCCTAAAAAGATTCTCTCATCTGCATCTGCTAATAATAGTCCTAGTTTTCCCATCATACCTTCTTACTATTCCCACCTTTGATCTTGTATACATGTAGGCTTTTCATGCTGAGAGATGGGACTGAATGAACATTGACACATCTGTGCAAAATAATTTTTTTCATAACAAAACAAAACAAAAAATTCATGCAGAAATGCTTGAGGAGGTGGTAGAAGGACAAATCTAAGTCTTACATTATACTCCTCAAACACAGGGACATTTCTTATTGTCTATAATAATCTTATTGAAAATCTCGAGTTTCCCATGTAACCAGGATTATATGATCTGCCCATCAGGGTACATGGTATTTCTCCATTTCAAATATACCACTAACAAAATGTACATTTTACAAATACTAAACCCAACAGATAAAATGTACAGGACAACTATTCAAATAACAGTTTTTCTACTGTTTGACTTTTAAAATGTCAAAGTAAAAGACATCTACAAAGCACACATTTTCACTTTACATTTTTAATGCATCCTGCTGGCTGCATGTTGCACATCTTGCGATAGCACTTGCATTAAAATCAACACAATGAAATGTGACGTGTCAGATCAATGAAATAAACAGCACTTCTCCATGTGTAAATTGAAAGGGCATGCAGAAAGTTTATGCAGAAAGAATTGACAAAACAGATAAATTATATTGTCTGGGCTATCTTTTTCTGTCACAGATAACAAAAGATTTGGATGGGGCATTAAAATGTAACATATCTTTTTATTTCTTGGTCATCTTGCAGTAATCATTATATAAAAAAAAGATAAATAATTTCTTAACGCAATAAAGGATTTTGTCCTTCTGTAGTCTAGTTTTTTTCGTAATTGTTTTGCATATTATTCTTGTTTTCTTGCACTATTTTCTGCATCAGAAAGTATATTCCACACATAAATGCTGGCTTTGTTTTTGTCTGTTAAAATGAAATGGTAATTCCATTTAATCTATTAACCACATTTGTTTGCAATTATAAGATATATATCGCATACTTTCTTGCCTTAAAACCACTTCACAATCTGTTACCTTCCATTTACAGAAATGGAAGTGCTATAGTTATTCTTACTCTTTGCTTACATAGGATTCCTCAAAATATCTCTAGTGACATCACACTTTCAAACAAAAATAATTATTTATTAGCAATTTTTAGCTGGATATTGTTGTTGTTTTGCCATCTCATATTAAATGTACTTCTTCCTTGGAACACTAAAAGAACATCATGTAAATTAATCAAAGCATACGAGCATATTGTTGCTTAAGGCCTTGAAAGCTATTCTATACATTCTGCATACTTGAGAAAAAAAACAAGTAATTAAATGGTTCACTCCTTCAAACTAAGCTAGTCTTTAAAAAAACAAAAAATCACAAAACCACAGCCCACTCTCTCACAGTAGTCTTTTATGCCTGTACACAAATACAGAACTAAACACTTTAAAAAATACTCCTTCCTGGAGAAGGCACATTGGGTTTTAATATTTGCCCCCAACAACGGGTTCACTTGGCTAAGCATCACTGAGCATCAATGTATAAATTGTGCACTCTCATTCAGAGCCAATGCATTTCCACAATATAAGTGCATGAGACCACATGCTGGTATTCTTCACAAAAGTCACTTGTTATTTAAATCAGAACTACAAACCTGCTCCCTCACCTCCCCCTCTCCAGCCCCTAGAGGGGCATATTCTCATTAACATTCTTAATGTTAATTGGAATTACATGTGCACATCAAGAGGAGAATACACCTCCAGATGCGATATTTGCAAGCTTCATATTAAGCCAGGCTGTGTTGAAATAAAACACATCATTGAACATAAAGTCCTATCCCGATTTTGAACAGAAATATATGTTTTTTATATACAAACCAGGTCTTAGACACAGACAAAAATGAATTCAGTATGATACAACCATAGCCTCCATTACTGTAGGATCTGATCTTGCCGTTTCTCACTCCTGTGAAAAATCCTACTGTCTACAAGGTACTTATAGGCTTATGATACAGCACATTTTTCTGTAATGGAAATTAGTTGAAGATCTGAACAATTTTAAAATGGTGACAAGAGAGCATGACTTAGACTCACTTGTTCAGGAAAGAAGCTATACGGTTCAGTGCAAAAAATAATTTTAAAAAATTACAAGTTTAGTGCCCATATTTTCTAACCTCATAAAAATAATACATTTATTTAAATAAAATATGTCAGTTCTCAAAATATAATGCTCTCAGAAATAAGCTTGCTAAAGTATAAAAAATAACCAACACTAAATGCACTTTCCAACATTCTTTTTAAATTCACTGTAATTTTACAGTTTTAATTACGTTTACACTAAGTTTTTTTACAATTTCTGTTTGCAAAATGTAAATGAAGAGTAGATTAGAAAACAGTGCAATCTGAAATCTGGAAAGCCCAAACAGATTAGTTAAATCTGCAGAAAATTCATGCTGGAACAATGTTTTCTTCACTGAGCCTTTCCACTTCAATGTATTTTCTATTGTTATTTTTAAGAAATTCGCTCAACAAATCATAAGCATCTCCAACAGAATTAGATAAAAGCTCAGTCCCAGAAGGAAGGGGCAGATTTGACTCAACAGGCATAAACTGAGGTTTCACTCCTTTGAAGAAACTCTCTTAATATTGTTACAGAAACATACATTGAAATAATGTCAAATTCTACTAGAAATCATAATAAATAAAATCATATGCTGAAATATCTCAGCTAGAGTTCTCCAAGGCTGTAAAACATACACATGCAAGTCAGACAATATCAAGGAAAATGGGGTTGGAGCTGAGGAAAATATTAATTTAGTTATGATCTTTCTTCATGTAATGACATGCTAGCTTTAAGCCCCTGACATCCTGGAAGTGCTCATGTAAATTCTCATTTGCCTATTCTTACTTGCTAGCAAAGATGGTCATCAAAACAAGACTTGTTTGGGAATCAGTAAGGCAAACGTCACATCTATCTTGCTAGTATTAGAGGAATATAGAGGAGATGTATGTTAGAACATTTTTAAAAAAGGAAAAAACATTCCCCTTCCCACACTAAAATAATATACTGAGTGCCAGGTTTCAGGTATGTGCAGTCACAAATGCATAGAAATGAGAGAGAAAAAAAAAAAAGAGAAGCCTTTCTAGGTCATCTATTCCATCCATCTGCTGGAGTAAGATCACTCTCTACAATATACATGCTAGAGCTTTTCTCAGTCATATTTTAAATGTCTGGTTTCCATCTGTTCAATTTGACCTTACCTATTTCATCTTGGGTAGTTTAAAAGGCTGCTGTACAGTGCAATAATTCAGGGCAACATCTAAAAAAATTTAAAAATCAGCATGTAAAAGTCCTCTTATCCTTAGTGCAGCTAATATTAAAGATAATGTTTACCCACAAAAGATCAAACTGGACAAACGATGCCTATAAGACCATGTCGTCTGCGTGCGAAGCATCATCTTTTACTGTATCATATGGATTAGATCCTGAGCTAATCAGTCAGATTCAGAGCTGAACTGCTTTGGGTCCATCTTACAATGCAAATATTGGGGGGTGGGGACTGTTCAACTAAAGTCTTCTGCATTTAATGAGTTGCCTTTTCCATTCTTATTAACTAAAATACTTTAAGCACTTTTTTTTTTTTTAAACTTAAATAATTATATTAGATGTAATCATTATTTTATTAACATTTTTCTCCAAGGATTTTTCTTTCTGATTATGAGTACTTTGCAATTTCAGACAGTATGATGGATGCTACTCTTCTATGACAAGAATTTTAACAGCCCTTCTTCAGCACTCAATGCACACCCAATTATGCGTCTGAGCTAGTAACCTTGAATTTATGTTGCCATGGCGACAAACTGGTCATGCATTATGGATTATCATTGAAATTCTACACCCCTACCTAGCATAATGAGAGTTGGGGACTTAATCAAATCAGCCATTCTGTGTGACACAAAGTGAAGAACTAGCTCTTATTGTTCAGCCTGGAGAAAGGAAGCAGGCCTGATGGAGTGGCAGCTGCAGTGCCGCAGCCTGATAGATTGCCCTTATATACATTTGTGAATGTATAGACAGATGGTTTTCAATGCCTGGAATTTCTGGCTTAGGAAGCAGCTGTTCGGGTAACCTCTGCCATCTCACCTTGTTGTCATGGAGCGTTGCACTGAGACTGAGAATGCGGACGGGTACATTGGCAATCTGACTGAATTTAGGCGACGTGGCACCCCTCTTTCATCCCGGGAGGCAGGGCTGGGGGGAGGCAGAGCTGAGAGGGGGAGCGCTCCCGCGGGCTGAGCAGGGTGCATCCTCCAGCCCCTCTCCTGCCCTGCCTGCACAGAAAGGGACAGGCAAAATTGTTCTGGTAAGTCATTCCTGGGGATTTAATCTAGTTTGCGTGTCTTCCACTGTCTTGAAATCATGGTGTGACGTGCTGTATGTGCGCAGTTCAGGCATGCACCCAGGTTTCAGGTTGCCATACCGTATTTTGTTTGTGTCTGAGAGAGAACATCAGCTAAGCTAAGGTCAGAGCTGAAGAAGGTTCATTGCCAGAATGAAAATCAAACCAAGTGGATATGAAAAATTTACAACCACTATGCACTTCTTACTTGCCAGATTCCCTCCTTATCACTGAAATTTCTGTCTCTAGTCTGAGGTATTGTAGGAAGCTACAGGAACTGTTGGGAATTCATTAACTTCCTTTTTAATAAAATAATAGTAAAACTGTAGAAATTTCTAGAAGAATTGGGCCATAATAAATATTTATAAAGCTTACATCTGTTTAGTATAAGTTCCTGAGTTTTATGTCCTACAACAAAAGGAAGATGATCTACATAGTATCACCCATTTGTTCTTATGGTTATTTTTTCTTATTTTAGCCATAAACATCATTATTTTTCTCCACTTTGTCCTCCATCCCTCAAAGCTTTAAAAGCTTTAATGCTTCAAATCTTCTGATTCTTCATATACATTTATTAAAAAATCCTTACTTTCCCAAAATCTTCATTAGCCAATTATTTTGTTTCATCCTTATTTTTTTGAAGTCTAGCTGTTTTTACTGTAATATAGTTCATCTCCTCATTCATACACATAAGGTGACCATCACCATGGTTTCTGCATAGGGAGTGCTATGTGTCTGTCAGCCTTGCCATTGCAGATTCTTTAGATCTGTGATTTCAAAGCATGAAATGTTGTACCAGAATAAAACCTCATATGACAATAAAGTTTCAGAGAAATACTTTATTTTGTATCTAACTGCTTCATTAACACCACTTTTCTTCCCATCAAACTCTCTGGTTTTGTTTTGATGTATAAAGTGTATAGCATGAATATGCTATAATGATATTTAATTTTCAATGAATGTGCAGGAAATTAATATTTCAGCAGGCTTTTAAAACAAATCAATATACAGGTTTTTCAGGAGCTTTGAGTAATCTAGTTATCTATCCATCTATCTATCTATCTATCTCTCTCTCTCTCTCTCTCTTTCTCTATCTCTCTCTATCTACCTCTACCTACATAAGTAAAAACAGTCCCTCACCTTCTGTGCACCTTTTTACTTCAAAAAGAGCCACCACTCTCCTGTATTGACCCAAGAGATTGCAGTAGCTCTCTAGAAGGTTTTGCAGTTTAACCACCAACAATTTGTGAACTGAAATGTCCCAGGAAAGCCTGGGCATGAGAGGCTGCATGCATGTGGGGTCTGATTCTGCAAGTTTTCTTCCAGCTGGAGCCAAGGAACATGTTCTTGCCCCTCCCTGGGGGTTCTTTCTCCCAGGTAAGGACCCTGTCATGTCAATAAATTTGTCCTTTAAGCACACTCCAATCTTTACAGTATTAGATTTCAATTACTGTTTCGTTACTAGAGAACATCAGGGGACTTTCAGAATTTCTTGAATTATAATACCTTTTTTTTTTTTTTTTTTTTTTTTTTGTAAATGTGCTTCACAAAAATTTTTCATTCACACAAAAGTGTCTTTGACAACACTAATTTTTGACTTAGAGTAAGGAAGAAAATTCAGAGCTAGGGATGGATGGGATAAATAAATAGACATATCATTGTAATCTTTCTCAATGAAAGAATGAATGAACCTTCTTCAACTTTAATTTACAGTGCCTGGAATTTCCTTGTGTTTCTAAATTTAAGCCAAACCCTTAAAGCTAATGTTAATGTCAACTTTACATTACTTAAATTAAATTTTTTATGGTTGAGCAGCTTTTATTGTGTGGGCATTTTGGAAAAGGATGTTACAGTTGGATCTAGCAGAGTGAGCCAAAAAAAATAACAGGGCATGCTTTAAATTAAAACCTATAGAGAAAAATAAGAAATAAAAGATTACTAACATGGACAAAGGGAACTAAGTGCCTTCTTCTGTTTAAAGATATTCCACAAGAAAGGAGATAAGTTTTTCAGAACGTTTTTTCATCAAGTGTTTTAAAGAAACAATTTTAGTAGGGTAGGCTGACTTCAAAACCAGAGCAACAGGATGGTAAGGAAAACTACATCAGGGCAAGCATAAATACTTGGGCCCAAGTATTTGATGTATGATCAGATTGTATACCTCAAGGAATAAAGAAGTGTGTACAATTCTGTTCCTAATATTAACAGCAAGGAAATAACTAAATTTAGAGCATATTTTTACAGCCTTTATTTAGGCTAAGTAGAAGTTTTCCAGGGAATTACATCTGTTGGTCTCAGTAAAATTAGTATCAGGAGTAAATTTTTCCTTAGCATAACTTATGCTCCCAGAGAAGAATCTGAATATGAAAAAGTATTTAAAGTTTCTGCAACATAATGTTGCCATTAGAAGGAAAAGCTGGGGAAGACATATTACTTCTGAGTTATTGTCACTTTATTTTTATGCTAATTTGTGTCAGGCATTATTGACAAAGGCTGTATCTGGAAATAAACTAAAAGCATTTATCTGCAAACTTTAACCCTGTCAGATTTAAAATAATGTCTCTTCATCTTCTTAATCAAAGAATCATCCAGCTCCCACCTCCTCCCCTCCCCACTCCCCCCACTCCAGCAGCAAGTAATCAAGCATTAACTGTTGCCCTGATAAAACAACGCTAAACCAACCATTTTGTGGGTTGCAGAGTAACTAATTTTTCTCTTTCAATTTACAAAAACGAGAGACAACTGTAAATTTTAGTTTTCTACTTATATTTTTTCCCCATGTTATTAATGCACTTTCTTGCAAGGGTAAGTCCATATAAATGAATATTGGGTATCATTTTTTAATCATGTGTGAGTGTGGTGGTTGCAGTTCATCTCTGCACTGTTTGATGTCCTTGGCTGTCAGTCTTCACTCACCATAAGGAGGCAGAAGAAATGATGCACTTCTCATCTAGCTCCTGCTCACTTTACTGTGGTGACAGCCAAATTGTTAGCATTTTAGGGACTCAAAATATAACTTACTAAATTCTTAAAATTTGCAGGCTTTTTTAAGAAATAAGGGGGGAAAGCTGCATTTTAGTCATTTTGGAACGAGGAGATCAGAGCTGAAGAGCTGTGCAGGGTGATACAGGATACAGGTAGTGTTGTAATTTCAGAGTTTGAGCAAAGTATTGTCTCCATGTCTAAAAGGCCATGACAGTTAGTGTACTAGTAATTGCAGGTTTGCTTAAAGACACTACCTCAGTCTTACTGTGTAACCCCTCTCATTTTGCTTAAATTCACCCATTTTGTCACAACCAGTGGAGCCAGATGATATGTTTCCCTTCACTGTGAAATGCATTTAATCACAAGAGTGGAATGCCTGTGTAGTGAGAACATTTTTATAATCCACTGTACCAGCTTGCTCACTTCCAGGATCTCACTGATGCGCTCAGGAAATCTTTCTACTGTCACACTGAGATGTTTCATTTCTAACTGGAGCTCAGCTGATGAGAAACACCAGAGTTTATGATTATACTGACAGCAGGACTCACAAAAATATAATTAAAATTGCCTTATTTTGTGCATTTGTGCATGTGCGTGAGACTTGCAAGACGGTCACATGAAAAGCCCATCCTCCCCATGGCTTTTGAAGGGCAATTTGAAAGCTAAGTATTTACTGGTATGATTCAAACGGATCCTACGAGTCTCTTATATTGCATTTTGCTTGAGTACTTGCTCAAAGTTGTGTACAGTCAGGATCCTCAAGGCACCAAAAAGCCCAACCAGTTCTGACCAGCCTCCCCACACCCTGCCTATGGCACCAGGACCAGCCTTGTGGCTGTCAGTCCCAGCCCCAGCAGCATTTGGTCCTGGCCCCCACCTCTCCCAGAAAGCCCACAAGCCCACTTTCCCACAGCTCAGCATTCATAGAAATACAGAACAATAAAACCTTTTTTTTTTTTTTAGTTTAACAGAATCCTTTAATATCTATATGAGGTTCTACTTTGCACATTTACTCACCATTAGTTTATATGGGAGTATGGCGAATAGAGACACAAGAAATTGTGTATAGATACCATGTACCAGTTTGGGCATTCTGTGCATGAATGTGTGTATGCACATCTCACTGATAGATGCTCTTTTGGACACTTCTCTTCCTCTGTGAATACTCAATCTTGCATTTCATATAAATATTCAGGAGTATTGTTCTTTTTTTTTTAAGGCAGCCATGCTTAAGGTGCATATATATATGTATATATGTATATATATATAATATATCTATGTAGTTACATAAACCATAAGGTGCTCCAATAAAAGCAAGCACACAGGGAAAAAATGTCAAGAAGGAGATTATCTTCCACAGTGTGCCACTGCCTGAGCACCGGGCACGTGTCATGAGTAAACACCTCTGCCTCCGCCATGGGGGTCTGGCTAATGCCACTGGCTCAGCTCTAGTCACCTCCACCGATTTACACCAGCTTCACTTTTGATCCAGAAGGTCAAAAGTTGATTTTCAGAGAGAAGGTATCAGATAAGAGCTAGAGCGTTTGCAGCTTAGCAGGCAACCTCCAGAGGCAAGAGGCTGCTCTTCATTTAAAAAAAAAAAAAAAAGTAATTCTTGGGAATAAATTTGTGGCAAACAAGTTTGTTTTCTGGTACCAGAGTACTTGTGATAACCTAGATAGCAGCATGTGCACTGAACAGACAGTATGTCCAGAGACAGGTTCTACACATTTAATTATGCTAATTGGGGTAGCTGAAAATCCACAATGATGATGCAGAAAAAGAATGTCTTGGGATGGTCATTTAATCTGGAAATAGCTTTAAAAACTGGAAGACATATGTCCCTGAGGACAGCCTCTGACAGATCAAGCGCCTGGGCTCTGCAGCCCTCTCAAGGCAATGTTTTACTTTAATTCACTCGCATACAAGCACACTTAGATAAATACATTGACATTGCTAAGATTCAGTGTGCACAAAAGATACCTCTCAGCACACTAATTACAAATAAACCTGAGTGGCATTAAACATGTCACTTCTACCAGAGCTCAGCATGTGATACCTGTACACATTCCTTTTCAGACCACATTATTATCCCTTCTTCCCTGGCAAAGCCTCTCCCAAACAGATGTTAAGTCAAATGGTGAAGATACTTCTATATCTCTGCAAAGTGTAAAGCAAACATTAAGAAAATGAAAATAACATAGATGGCTGAATAAGAATTACATGGTAGACTAGATTTTAAACATCAGATTTAGACAAAAGCATTATTGTTTCATGTGAATATGCAGCTAAATATGGTGATGCAATGAATGAACAAATGTAGATACTGGACTTCTTTTATGCACTCTCACTCCTACCTCACTATATATGTAACGTGATACAATAAAAGCTTTCATTTCGTATACAATGACAGAGCTTAAATAAGCAGGCCAGTTTTTTTCTTATAGACAGCTATCACCAAGATAAAGTTTGGAAACAGATACACAGAGCTTTTCTTGGGGAGCTAAAACAAGGAAGGTTTTGGGAACATCTGTGAGAGACAATTTTTCTCTTTCTAAGTAAAATAAATTAAAATTTCTCACAGATATAAACATATTAAGTGTCTCTTCTTTCCATAGGTATGGATTTCCTCTAAGAACAGGCAAAAATAAATAAACCAAACATTGCCTTATTTATACAATTCAGTGTTTCAGAAAATTAGTAGAGATGAGCCTTTATAGTGAGAAGAAGGAATTCCTGATGTTGTGGTGCTCAGAAACTGGCTGAGCTCTTTACTGAGGCAGGAGTCACCAGGAAGAGCTGGATCATGGACAATCCTCTACCTGCAGACAATGGGCCAATAAGGGAATAAGGAGTTAATAATTCTCATATTCCAGCTACTTACACTACAAAACATAGACCTACATAATATGAGAAAGGGCTTTTGAGTGCTAAAAGAAAGTGTAGCTAAAACTTCTTACCCAATATGCTGGGCAGCACTAGAAAGTATATGGACTACTTAGTGAAAAGGAGATATAAGATTCAGCCAGTCTCAAAACGTGAGAGAAACAAGAGCCCAGACTTTTCTCCTAATGTGCAAGCCAGAGCGAGGGCTGGCCCAGCAAAATGATAGTGCTGCATATGTAGGAATCATGGCAGCGAACCAGCAAGGTAAAAATTTATATTCAGATTTTACTCTTCTATATACAAATTATGTGCAGAAAGTCTGTCCAGAGCAGCCCCACATATTAGAAATATTTGAACTAGTTGGAATCTACATCAATATCTTGCTTAAATCCTTGAGATACGCTGTTTTTGAAAGTATAGTAATACATAGGAATATAAAGTCCCCTCAACAGGGCTATGAAATGCAACCTGTTATGGGGTAAATCTACAGAGCAAGCCTAACACTGCTGAAAATGCCTCAGATTTGCTGCAGGACTACAGCGTATGACTACCATGAGCATGTGAGCTACTGGATGCAATGTGCAGGGTAAAGAGCATGTGCACGGCCACCACATTGAGAATCAACAGAACTTTTAGGACTTTTCACCAAGAATAAGAGTACTACATGTGAGGAAATCCTGACAGAAATTCCTCAAGATTTATCCAGTGTACATCTCTGGGGGGAAAACATATACTTCAACAAAGCCAAACCAAACCAAAAAAAAAGCAGTCAAGCAATAATCTTATTTCTCTAGCCAGTAAGTAAGTCAGGTTTTGTATGGTTTTCCAGAAGAGAAAAGCATTAAGTGTTTGAACATTTTATGCTTTTATATCATAAATGTGACAAAATAACACATAAAAGGAGAGTGAAGCTTGAGAGATACCATGCTAAGCTTTCTTGGGTACAGGTTGCCTGTGACTGGGCCCACCAGTGGTGCCACTGCCTGGGTGGTGGGTATGGGTCTCCTTCACCAACAGTGACAGAGACACGGCAACAACTCGAGCGTAGAGATGCTGAAGCAGAATGTGTGTAAACCTGGCCTAGAGGGATGCTCACAGGGAGGAAGGGTCAACCCGGGCTTCACTATCTTAAGCTTTAAACTGCTTTTCCTAGCTTCTAGGTGGAGTAGTATTTATATTTCACAACATCTGTGTACCCTACATAAATAAAACTCCATTTCACACTCAGTTTTCCTTTGGGAGAGGGTAGGGAGGAACTACAGGCCTTGGTGGAAACAGCTTATGGCAGGTTCAGGCCAAGACTCTATAAAAAAATATAAGTAGACAATACCTTCAGGAGCTATCTTTGCTTGCCCAAAGAAAGAAGTGCATGTTTACATGCCATGTTAGCTTCCTGAGTTCTTTTTTTTTAAAAAAAATAAGCATCAGAACCATGGGATTTCTTATTTCCTTACATATATGAAAAAGCAGCACATAAAAAAAACACATTTAAAAAATGTACTTTGTTTGCACACTTCAGTTAAATGTTATTTATCCTCTCCTGTGAGGAAAAACATCGTTCTACAGCCTCTTTCCACAGTGTTTAACCTCGATATAAATATGTGCAGTCTTCATGTTTGAGTTTTTTTTCCTTAACCAGAAACAGTCGGCTGGAGCATAAATTGATTTTTTTAAAGACATATTATAACATTATGTGTGATTATACAGTAAAATAATGGGTTTGTGTCTCCTGCTTTATGTTCTTTAGATCAGGACCATCTTACTGCCTCAGTGAGTCTGTCTTACTGTGTGACCTGTTTAACTGTAATCATACCTTGGAGTCTTTGATTACAGTAAAAGCTGATGCCATGGTGAAATTCCCTTTAATATTTACATTGTGAGATCTGTTGAAATGATGCAATGTCCTTCTCTGAAGTGCATTACCTCAGTGTGTCTGTGAATCAGCATCATTAGATCTGCATGAGTTCATCCTTAAAAAGGATTTTAAAAAATATTCCCTGTTCTGGAAATGGGGGGAAAAACACTGCTAATAGCAATTCTCATTTTATTCGGAGTTTATGGCATTTCTGTCCTTGTTCTGCTCTTCCTTTCACTTTGGATATTTAACAGTTGGGAGTAAAACTGGTAATTAGGCAATAGATGGACAGAGATTTTGGTGTACACTGCTGCTTATCTGCAAGAAATTATTCAAAATTCTCTGTGCAGAGGAGAGCCTGGAGCATCTATCTGTCTATCTATCTATCTATCTATCTATCTATCTATCTATCTATCTATCTATCTATCTATTAAATATTTATCCCCCCACCCATGGTCCTTTCTTATCAAAATTTCTTGGACTGATTTACTTTTGTCTGATGTCTGAATGTCCAGGATGTTCTGCTTACTAAAAGTCAACACAGGAGAGCAAAAGAATAGTAACATCTGTCATGTTACAGGAGTGCCACTAATAATTCTAGATAAATCTCTGTTGGAGTTTGTACTGAAATAAGAATTTAATTTTTTGTTGCATTTAACACAAATTATTCAGTTTATAATATTTTATTTGGGGTAACAGCAAATGAAAATAATGTAACTTCAACTGCAAATGACATTTTGTCTTATTTGTCTGGGTAGAATTTTAAGTCCATATTGTCTTATGTGACTTTTCTGGAGGGGAAAAAAAAAAAAAAAGGTAACCTTTCAGTATTATAGGTCTCCTTTCAAGATACCACAGCTTTTATTGTCTTTTCCACTTGTCCCAACATCCAAAAGCATTAAAAAAAGAATTGTACATTTTCCTGGGATTGCTATCATACAATCTATAGAAAGGCTTTCTTTGTGAATCAGAGTTTGAAACAAGTTTTATGCCCACATTTAAATTTATCGTTGCTGGTCACTGTGGATGAGCCCAAGAAAGGAAATGTGTGCTATTCTTTACATGAGCCCTAAAACTCTTGCCAGTGCAAATTGTATGAATAGCTTTAAATTATTGTCTCATGATGATCAAGATAACAAGAACCAATGAAGCTTGAAGCATTTTGATGAGATTTTATTTCTTCCAATCAACATTTTTCTTCATATTCTTTCACTTTGTTTACCAGTTTTGCCAACATATTGCAGTTTTGGTGATCAAAAGTACTAGAGCTTCAGAATTTCTCTGAAAAAGAGAATTTTTCAAAAACATTGTTATTATTGTCAATTTTTCAATTAATCAAAAAAATCCTAATATAACAATGTTTTGTCAGAATTCATATGACTGTGTTATATGGTTAATGCATTTGTGTCAGGCAGAATGTTAAGAAATAGATATATTCACCAATTTCCATCAGTTTCAAATTCAGATTTCACATAGACACCACGATAATTGTACATTTAATCTATTCTGAAACAATTTAAAAGATTGAAAAGAAAAACCATCAAAGCAAATTAAAAAAATACTTTTGGCTATAATGTCTAGGCATAGGTTTTGATTCAAGTGTACTTTTTCTCAAAATCAGGTAACACCCTATTGAACTGGGTACTTCAACATTTGTTGTTTGACATTATCACATGCAACCTCATTCACTTTACTGTGAGACTGATAATGTCACTTGCCTGGACTGGCTGGTGCTGTAGTGGAAATCCAATGAAACTACTTGTGGAAGCTATTTAGGAAGAGAAAACTGCACCAGCAGTCTGCATAAAACATCATACATACTGGACACACATATACATGCATACAGACATATGTTTACCTTTACTGAGTTCTGCATCAGTTCTGCCACCATCCATAATTTTTTCCCCACTAAAGATTCAAAGTGAAATATAAAAATGTAACCATGTAAGTGAGAATTTTTATTGCACAAGGTGTGCATTTCTTAAAAGTGGGGTTACATGTGCACAGAAAAATGCAGAAAATATATGTAAACAATGCTTGTATCCACTACATCCCATCCCTCCTCCCAAAACAGTGTTTGAGCTGTTAATGATGTAAGAACACAACCTTCTAGGCTAACCAGTATTTTATTTCACCTCTATTTATGTCTGTAAGTCACTTATCTGTCATATTTAGATGTGAACTCCCTGGGGCAGAAACCATCTTTTTGCTCTATGCTTGAATAGAGCATTTTATATTGGAGCTGTGCTCTGTGGTAAGATCTCTATGCACTGATACATAAAAATAGTATCATTACAAGGCATTTTGAAGCTAACAAGATCAAAATGCCATTATGAATGCTCTAGACTTCTTGACAATGAATGGTTATTGATACAGGTTCAGACAGCCGTCCACTGGCTCTTTAGAATTTTATCTAGGAATTACCACAGCTAGAGCAGGTTCCAAGAACCATCTCCTTAGAGGAAAGGAGAATCCGATGCCAAGACACCTTTAAAAAAGTCTGAGGGACAGATACTGAAACCTTCACTCCCATGACACAGTACTAGATTTTATGTCTGATCTCATTTCTTCTGCTAGAAATGAGATCTCACTGCTGGCAGTGCACATGTCTAGTGAACTTGTCTAGAAAAAGGGGCAGAATCAGGTCCTGAGATGTGTACATCCATTCCCCACCAAGACAGTAGAAAACACTGTAACCTGCTTGTCTTACTGATCACACAGAAAATCCAGAGAAATGTAATAGGGAAAAGAGTGATTTGCTTTAAAACATAACGGTACAAAAAAGCTGTTAAAAGACAGAGTTTTCTTTATATACTTCCCCAATGTATTGGCACAGATATCAGTTGATCCACATGGAGCTCGAATAAACCGAAAGAAACTTCTGTGCAAGTTTTCAATGAGTAGCACAAGGTTTTTTATTCTTCCTCCAAGAAGCTATATTATTCATTCCATGGACTTACTAAATCAGGTATTTAAACTTGGTCATGCTATATAAACATGACATGAGAGAAAGCAATTACTTATTATAATATAGTCTAGCTAAAATTAGACACTGATCCTTCAGTATCTATTTAGCATAGGCCATTAATTTTTAAGAACTCTTTTCAGCTTGATGTTGGATGGCAATAAGAAGAAAATGTCACTTCCAGAACAAGTATTACAAATGTAAGGCCTTATATTTAATAATTACAGAGTTGTATATCTTCTGTGTGAAAATGCTATATAAACTCTTTAATGGTCGCAGAAAACAAGATGCTATATTGCTGCTTTTTCATTCAAGAAGACTGAAGCACAATGACTCTAAAGTGCTTACCAAAGTAAATCAGAGAGGCACACGAGATGAGTGCTATTTGGAAAAATTCCTTGGATGGAAAAATGTAAATTAATTGAAGACAAACTTCCTCTAGGAATTTGACAAGTTTTGATGGTCTGCTTATTTGGAAAGACTGTTTAAAGGTGATGGCACTGTACAATAACAACCAGTTGGAATATCTACCTCGAAAGTTGGAAAGGAGCATAAGAACAAGTCAAACTTGAAAGTGTTTTCCTGCCTGGATTTCCATGGGTGAAAGGCAGCTGGATCATTCACCACAGGTAATGTCCAGAGCTATTCTCTTTAATGGGAATTGTTTCCAACTCCACAGTCACTGGGGAACTGGAGGTAACCTGACCTTTTTGACTTCTTTAATCAGTTGCCATTTGGGTTAATTGTAGATATAAAGTAGGCAATTGCCTGCTTGTGGAAAATGGCACAACTTCTCCCTGGAAAAACAAACAAAGAAACAAGCCCCTTCCCCCCACCATGTTCCAAGTGCATTTGGGGACTGTCAGAAGGTGTGTTAGCCCAGGAAGGATATGTGCATTAATTTACCTGACTCAACTGCTTGCATAAAGAAACATCAATTGGCAACATCCCCAAAGCAGTGTTTCTTTCCCAAGAAGATATCCATGCTGTCGAATTGGAATTAATTCATAGACAGACAGAAAGTATCTTCATGACAGTGGTGGATATGAGATACAACGTGTTAGGAAATTGGTCATGCACAGCACCAGGAAGAGTTCAAAACACCTAAGAAGAGAGGGAGTTGCAAAGATGCAAGGAAAGGCTCTTTAGTGACGTCTGTGAAAACACCTTCCTGCTAGTATTGCTCTCTTGCTCTTATTCCCTCCGAGACAGTGAAGATTGCTTCTAAGCTTACATTTGTGCTTACATGTTTGCTGTGGAGGCCAAGAACACTACCATATCTGGAGCTAGAGTCCATGGTAGGAAAAGACTCAGGTACGTGCTTGTACTTTAGGCTATCCTGAGTCTGATACAAAAAAAAAAATACATTTTTTGGGCCAATGTGCTGCCATGCTGCATTCTAGTGGATCTCCATATTGCTACAGCTGGGGTACCAGGTCAGTGGGATATGCTGAAGAGAAGACCTTTTCTACTAGATAGATACGAATGCTCTAAAACAGACCATGGTCCATAGGTCTTCAGAACGCAAGGACCATTAATCTGCCTAACACCCTCCTGGCTGTGAGCTATTCTGAAAGGTACTGAAGGTGTAGTAATCAGGAATGGGTAATGGTGCACAATTAACAAACTGGCATATAGGAATTGCACCTTTAACTCAGAAAAACATACAGCTCTTCTTCATTGTTACTCTTCCGCCAGAAAACACTGGATACTTTTCAGGTGTCCTTTTGCCTGAAACGAGCTCTTCTGAAGCCAAACAGAAATAAGTCTGTACTGATCCTATTCTTAGTGTTGAAGAAATTGTCTAAATAGACTTATTTTCCATGTTCAAACAGAAAAGAAAAACAAACAAACAAACACACTTTTTTGCAGCTGAAGTTTCCTGCTCAGTATGTAATTGATTGGGAAAAAAAAAAAAAGGGGGGGGGGGACTGAAAACATTAAAAGCATCGCTTTGCCAGGCTCTTTAAGGGATAAGAAATGTTCAGGTACTTGCACCTTCCACACTGGGAGCAGGGATACAAGTAAGAGTTGTTCTGTGGTGCTTTTGTGCCTTGGCTGCCTCCTTTTCCCTTTGCTCTGCTCCATCACCCTGTGTGTTCGCTGTGACTTCCTCGGCAGCTGAAGTGGTGGAGAGCTTAGCAGGCTTCAGGAAAGCGGCTGAGCTCCCCCACCACCACCACTTTCCACGGTCACAAGTTCACAAGCATTGCTAGAGTTTCAGACTCCAAACTGAACGTCTGTGGGACCTAAAAACAATTTCCCTGTCTGCTTCTGCCGGCTGCTCCCACTCGTTGATTTACGCTTGCAATGCTCAGAGCTGCAGCATAAATCTGGTTATGTAATAGAAACTTGATAACAGAGAAAGTCAATACAGGAGGGCAATGGAGCTGAAATTACACACTGGCACTACTTTTTATTAACCCCTTCATAGTTCATCTCAGCTGCTTCTCACAGACAAGTTGCCTGAATTTAAGGAGAGGATTTTCTCGCTATTTGTAGCAGCACCATGCTGACCACTCTTCCCTCGGTCTTGCTGGAGCCAAACAGAATAATTTTCCAGAAACACTATCCTTTTGCAACGAAAAGCTCTTTATATCTTTGCTTCAGTCAATTGTATAGTGAAAAATGGCCAATTCTTTTATATCAGGAGGAATATTTTTATAAATATGCTATTTAAAAAACCTAGATATTTCATGTCATCAGAGTGTTTCCAACTTGGACAGGTTTTCTGAGGGAAAGGTTTTTTGTCAGTTTTTTTGTTTGCTTGTTTGATTTTTGTGGCACCTGGTTAATTTATTTGCCACAATTTCACAGTGGAGACCCAGGCTCTGTGAAAGCAGGAGGTTTGGCAGGCCCACAGAAGAACTTCTGACAGGTTCAGTCTGCATCATTCCTCATTTAAAGCAATAAAGAAAACTTAAGGTTTTAGTTATTTAAACCATTCATAAATGAAACTTCCACTTTTTGTTCTCATAATCTGATTCCTGCTGTTATTGGAAACCTCGCTGTTATTAGAAACTCATTTATCACAAATCTTGGCTTCATGTATCACAAATACATGGCTTCATTATTTGAACTCCTGATGGTGATACAATTTCAGTTTCTCTTTTTTCTTGACTGAAGCTAGGGGATTTGCATATTTGATATCTGGGATTTAGGGAGAAACATGGAGATGAATATGAATAAAATCATTATCTGTTCTTCAAGGTAAGCTTTGCTTCTCATGAATATAAGTAAAATACATTTGATTTTATATGCATATGTTCTTTATAAAATTCAGGTAATAACACAATCCTTCTGTTACTCAGCATAAGATGACTTGAATCATCAATAACTGAAATATATGTGAAAGACATTAACAGAGTTGATATAAAGCAATATTTCATTAGTGTCCCAAGAGCAGTATTATGAAATATGAAACTAACACTCTTATAAAAACTTGTCTGGAAACCATTACTAGAAGACTGGAAGAAGTCTAAAAATCCCACTTTGTCCAGGTGCTCCTGAAGTTGCTTAGCAACTGCCTCCTTAATCACCTTCTGCAAAAAGGGAGGTTTGACAGAGGATAGTAATTAGATGGTTTCTTGAGGAGGGTCAAGACCTCAGCATACTATAGCCAGGATGCCATTTTGCCCTTCAAAAAGAGGTGTTAATGAAATGCCCATCCACTGGGAAAGTGCTTCCTTACCGACTTTCATAAGCCCCATGGTTCCTGGGACAAGGAACTGTCAAAAGCAGCCCTGGGTATGTTAATGACCTCTTCTTCTGACATCCCTGGTTGATGGCTGACAGCTTCAGATATGAATGTTTTTGCCCATCAAAAAAATGAAGATGAATTCACTAATTTCCTGTTTCAGAGAAACAGAGCTGACAGGGAACCCAACCCTCTTCAGTAACTTTGCCAAGCAGCTCTTAACTGTGTTCATCACAAATGTAAATAACTATTCAGATAGGAAATTAAGGTAAAAGAACTGTAGTGAAGTATATAAGGGCGATTATTTGTGAGGTTAACACTTTTGGAAAGAGTTTTCTGTCACCACAAGAAATTCCAAACTGCAATTTTACTATTGAAAACACAAATATGGTCTTTGATCCCATGAACGTGAAAAAAAATTCATGAAGTCGTCTTTAATAGTTGGAGAAGACTGAAGCAGAGGGGACACTGAGGGGCCTTATCTGTCTCCCTTGGCACTGAATCATCCTTCCCATTCAGCAGCAGTCCCAAATTTTCCTTGTTCAGTTTTTTGCTACTGATGTACAAGCTCTTCTTCTTTTGTACCACGGAGTCTCAAGTCTACCTGAGCTTTGGCTTTCCTGACACCTCTCTACACGTCCAGACAATGTCTCTGAATTTCTCCTACGTACTGTGTCCTCCCTCCCACCTCTTGCCTTTTTGCACTGCGTTGCACTAGATATGGACAAACAAAGCTTCGTATCAGGTCTAGGAAGGGACACCAAGTCAGTCTCACAACGTTAATTTTTAGCAATGTACTATGTGTCTGTTCATCACAGAGTCTTTTAAAAATTACCCTTGTTGTTGCTTGTTTGTTTGTTTGTTTGTTTCTTTTAAAATAATCAGTTACCTTATGAGTGACTGATTCCTATCAGTTTTGGAAAAAAAGTTGGCCCTGGCAATAAGTTATTTATTACTGTATTTTCCTATCATGATGTATTTATTCTTGCACTTGTGCATACACACCTACAGAAACTGTTGTTCTGTATTCCCTTATCTCTTTTTTAATTTTGTTTTTTTTTTTTTTTAAAAAAAGTTATTTTTTAATATGCAGACTTTAGTTCATGATGTTTTTTCTTTGCTCCACTTTTGCTTAAGACCATATATAAACTTTTAAAATAATTTATTTATTTATTTATTTAGCTGTTTATTAATAAAAATTAATATTTATTTCTCAGTCACTCATAATATTTGAGAGATTTTCCTTTCTTGAGTTTAAATGTGCTACAAAATCAACTCCAAATCCAACATGTAAGCTGGAAATACTTTCAGATTATTGCAGAATATTACTAATTCACCTCCAGATTTTAACAAAGGCATTTTACAGTTTACTTGAGGCCTTAAACTTTCATATCTTTCTCATATTGCAATTGTATTTGTACATGATTCCTCTCTCCCAGCCTTTAACTTCTCATTTCATTTAGATAAATAAGTATTTGCAAAATGTTTTTCTGGTCTAGGTAATAAATGTATTTTTACCTTGAGTAGCATTATAGTAGGAACTAAAATATTTGTAACAGTGTGCAAAGTAAGGCCCTAATCTGACAAAAAGGAAGGAAAATGTCATTTTCAAAGTTGGATCTGCCTGCACTTTTTATTCTGAACATGTGTGTTTATGTCAATCAAACCTAGAAAATAATAAAAATATTCAATAGATTTAAAGCTACCATTTTTCATTGTAAAACTCTTGTTTGTTCATTGCTTAAACTCACGTTTAAACTCTTTCCCACTTTACCAAGTAAATGACTGATCTGATCTCAGACATATGTAAAACTGAGAGTTTCAAAATAGACCTGCAAGATACTATTAATTATCCTTATTTTTACTACTGCAACCTCCTCCTTTCCTCATTCCTGACTGTAAAACCTCTTGGAACAGATAAGCATTGGCAACAGGATTAATCTCCTCTGCTTGAGTAGAAAGGTTGTTCTGTGGCAAAGTCAGAGTCTAGAGCTGGAGCTCCAAGAAACCTGTCTTGCGAAGCAATAAAAATCCTTGAAAGTTGTTACACAAGGGTGCTTCTATAACCTGAGTCAGGACCGTGATTCTCAAAGTATACAAAGGGAAATGTTTACTGAGTTAAAAAGAAAAAAAAGGTGAATGTTTCAATGCTTTGTGTGATTTAGGATATAACTGTTTACATTAAATTTAAAAGTCCTCTATATGCATTGGTGTATCACTGCACAACACTAACTTATTTAATGTGTACAATTAAATGTAATCAAAATGCCAGTTCAATTAATCAACAGAAAGAATAATGCGTACACTAATCAGAGTTCTTTACAGAAAATGTTTGTCACTGTTGATGGTGTTATTTGGGACTTTTTGAATGGAAGTTGATTTTATAGTTTTGTAGAGATTTTGTTGTTATGTGAAAATTGTTTTATGTCTCTTTTCATTTTCTGTTTTGGGTGGTTGGCTGTTTTTTTTGTTGTTGTTTTTGCTTTTTGCTTTTGTTATATTTCTTGCTGTCTGGAAATGCTGTATTATTTTATTTGGGACTTTTGAAAAAAATTATTCCATTTTTGCCTGTGAAAGTACTAAGCTTATGACAAGGTCTTACGAAACTGAAGCTGAGGCAGACACAGAGCAGAAGAGCAAACAACACTAGAAATCTTTCATCCACTAGCTAATTATTAAGAAAATATTAAAAGAAATCAAGTAAACAGCTTTCTCAATTTCTTTCCTTTCTGTCCTTTTAAGCACTGAAGATTTTTGATGGCATTGCAAGGATTGCAATAGTAGGTTATGGCTGACAGTTCCTTCTGGGCATAAGAATTTATGTCTAGTTAAGAGAAAAATAAATGGGAAAGAGGCTCTGGACATTCATCATTTACCCAACCTCAGTAGAAAAAATACAGACAGTTATTTTCCTATGTATCCCTTCTCCTCTCAGTGTCCCTTAAAAATCACCAATAGTAGTATTTTTCATACGACTTGATGGGATTTCCAGCACCTGCTGGAGGACTTTCCTACACATGACAAAACTCAGGTAGTTTACAGACCATATTGTAGGGGCCTCTGGCCGTTGCTCTTCAGGAAAGGTGTCCAGCTGGATCTGATGTGTTTTGCATTTAAGCCTTGTGCATTGGATCACTTAGTATTGCATCAGGAATCCACTATCGGAATGATTGATTATGTGGATAAGTATCATTCACTCATTCCTACTAGCCTGGTCATGATACCCTGAAATGGCAAGCACCTGAGTCAAGGCAGGGTTTTTATTTTAAACTTCAATGTTTCCAAGGTGCATAAAGTGCACAAGCTCACCCACTGCAGCTCTCACTCCACAGAGGGACTTGAGATCTCTGCAAGGCTGAAGATGAGGTAAAGGCCTTTGGACTAATTTCTGGAGACATCTTTTTCTCTACATTGACTGAATGCCTGAATATCTAAAATAGGTGCCCTGATCTACCTTGCTGAGATTACTCATTCATTGGGGTATTTAATTGAATCTCCTACCATTAAAATACGGCCTTGAATCTGCTAGTCTTAGATACTTTATCTTGGAGTTGGATTATTCCTAAGGAATTTAGGAACTGCTACTTACAAGACTACAAGTATGCTGTTTTTCTTCATTCTGGTCTTCATTAAGAGCATCAGTAGGCAGACCTATCAGCCTCAGGAGGTAATCTTTCATGATAATAATCTAATCAAGACATACATACATCTCTTCAGGCTAAAAATGTAAAATCTGCCTTTTATTATCCCGGCTTTTCAAAGTACAATATACTGTATATGTATTCAATTTTGTTAATAATTGTAAGGGATTTTGTTGGATAACATGTTTACCAGTAGTAATTAATAATAGATCATAATTTTGATTATGAATATGATAATATTTTTCAAGTTAGAATTAATTCCCAGGAAATACTGGGAGTACTGTAATTACACACATACATGGGTACACATTTTGTAATGAGTATCTACAAGACCTCAAAGGTCTTATATTTCTATTGCATTATTATTTTGCTTCATTTGTGGAAAACCAGTATGTTCTAATTATCTGATAATTATCTCCCACAGAAAATCATATCTTGGAACATACAACCCTTATATTTTATTCAAATTTAAGGCTCATCAAAAACATTGTTTTTGTATAAGTTTGAGAGTTTCTTTTGGGATACAAATTACTTTGTGGTATCCCAGAGTAAAAATTACCAGTGTTTCAGTTGGTCTTTATTAAATGCTTGAATACTGAGACTATACGTTTATTATACAAAGAGAATATGCAAGTGATCAGATGCTATTGAGTAACTGACTGACAGTCTATGAATGCATAATGTTGTCTGCCCTTTTGTGACTTTTTATGTGTCCCTGGGCTTATTCAAAGGTACATTTAACAGCATGATTAACTTTATAAGTGCCTACAATCCAGTGAAGTTAATGAAAGCAAGTATAGATGCAAATTCGTTGTGTTCAAGCACACAAAACTTGATACAATAGTGAAGGAAGTTATTGTTGACTTACTGGAAGTAGTACAGCAGACCTAAACTGCAAAAGCAACTAAATGTAAAAATAAATAAATAAATAAATAAATAAATAAATAAATAAATGGAAAAAAAACCAAACCAAACCAAACCAACCAAACAAACAAACAAAAAAACCAAAACAAAAACAAACAAACAAACAAAAAAAGAAATAAGACAGGCCAATGTTGCGGACATGAAAAGGCAACAAAGAACAATACACTTTGTGCTCACCTCTTTAAAATTCCTCAGCTCTTAATAGCAGAACTATATGCTCCACACCATCTGCCAGCTGTGAACAGAAATAAAATCACACATACAGGTACTGTAAAGAATAATCTAATTAGTGTACTAAAGCTTAATATATTTGAGATTTTTTTTTTGTAAATATAAAAACAATTATAATAGAACAAATCTACTCCCATGACAATATAATGAAGAGGCTTAAGCTTCTGTAATGAAATGTTTCATTATTCTGCATCATGCCTTACTGAATATATTATATAGTCTCATGTACAGCAATTAAAATGGTAATATAAAGGAGCAGACACACAGAACCTCAATCACTATAGAGTACAGAGCAGACTACCAAGATTTACTGTCTTTTTCATAGATCTATGACTCTGAGGTGTAACTTTCTTGACCTTTGTGACTTTAGATAAGACCCTTCAACAACAAAAGTAAAAGAAAGCAAAACTTCAATATATCTAGCAGTAATTGTTTCTTCAAATTAAAGAAAAATATATTTACATGTATAAACAAAGGTATTATTTTTCCAGAATTTAGACCATTCACTCTACAAGCTTGAGGACAGACCTGCAAAGTTATGACAAGGAAACCTCAGTGGTGCAGAACAGCTATGCTGATACAGGGAATTGACAATGAACTAATTAACACTTAAAAACTAACACTTGACACTTAGAGAGCTAACCCTTTAACCCACATCACTATTGCCTAGCCTTGCTTAACTCTGTGTAACTTATTGTTCAAAAAACAGGACTTCACTGACGTCTTGCAAAAATAATTATCCTTGGGGGCATCCTTGCTGCATCCTTGGGTGAACTAGATTACAGAAACTTGGGCACAGGACAGGAGATACGCCAGTTTTAACCAGCTCAGCAGTCTGAGACCTAACCAACTCATCACACTGGACCAAAGGTGACCGTGTACAGAGAAAGAGGACCTGGGTTCACGATCACTGCGCAGCTGCAACCAGGAGGAGCCAGAGGTGGAGACTCTGGAAATGGTCTCCTGGAACTCATTGTAATAAGAACCGCCTTCTCAGGGACAGGTTATGAATATGTATAGATGTTCCTAAAACTTTCATGAATATCTAACACTTTACTGTATTTAACCAAGCTCACAGCTACTGTAATTTTACACACGCATTAGGTGAAATGATTCCCCGTGTGTCCAGCGTCGTAAATAAATGCATACCTTCCTTATAACCTCAAGGGTTGTAAGGTCATTCCGCGCCTCAATGCGAAGCACTAAATTTGCACAGGTTTCATGCACAAAACCATGACTTTGAAGGATCAACTTCTCTCCCTTAGTCATTCAGGATTTACGAGAAACCCTGTGGGATGATTCAGCCCATTCAGGAGTCAGCCAACAGGCACCTTGATGAGAAGGACTATGCCTAAGCATGATTCAGACTCCACGTTAAGAAACACCATCCACTCACTGCTGTAGATCAGCAGGAACAATGGTTCTCCTTTTGTGTGGTGGTCCAGTGCAGTGTTTCTGAAATTTCTTGAGAATGGAACTTTCCCTTAGACATTTGTTGTATCCTTTAAGTTCTCTTCCTTAAGGATGATAAAACCCAGCTCTAACTGCTTAAGGGAAATTATTACTTGTAGCCTTTTGTTTCAGATGAAATGTACCCTTGCTGTCAATTAAACATAGCTAGTGACTGTCACACTGTCTGAAGCACACAGCTAGAAGCAGCAGCTGAAAGCCACTTGGACTTGATCTTAAAGGTCTTTTCCAATCTAAATGATTCTATAAATAAGCAAGAAGGACCATGGGTCTGGTGTCCAGTGGTTAGGTTGTCAGCGAGCACAAGGCATGCCTTGGTTTCACTTAAGAGTTTCTGTTTTCTTTGAGAGGAAAATATATAAACACTCCAAGGACCCATAACCAGAAACATACCCCAGAGTATCATATTGTGAAATCCACATTTGGGATATGCTGTAAAACCAGTAAGAAGCAGTTCTAGGGGAAAGTCTTTCCGATGGAGAATTGCTTGACCCCAAGAGAAGAGCAACAATCCAGTTTCCTGGAGCTGATTTTTAATAACCACTTCAGGAACAGATCAAATTGCCTTTACAATTACTATTAAAATTATTTGGGGGTTTGGAACCTAGTCATAAAATGTAAACAATTTCGGCAGCCCTGCTGAGGTAAAGGGACTAGGTTTCAAGTGCTGCTGCATCTGACTTAGGTCTCTCATGTAAATCGTCTGGATCATTGCCTGCATGGTCTGCTCTCTTGATGCCAAGAAGTACAGTGGTGTATCCACTGAGATGACAGAGACCACACATTGCATACTGCTCCTGTGAAGCATTTGCTTTCGAATTTAATCTTGTCTGCTTGGGCAGTCATAGTAACACAGCAATACAAAGCATGTTGTATTTTAAACAACACTCACCACAGCTGGTAGTGCAGCGACAGGATTACCATACCTGTTTGCACAACACACTGTATGAGCAACCTTGTGATTACCCCAAAAGCAACAAAGAACACTATGTATCATAAGTCATACTATGTATCTTATGGCCCTAGTGACCAATATGAGACTGAAGCCACTGAAAGAATAAATGAAACACATTCATAGTCATAATTAAAATAAAACACTACCATTGTTTTGCTATAGACCCAGTGCCTATAAAGTCAGTCATGGTTCTCCTGACAGCCACCTCTGGGATATACCATGTGGTCATGACACCTTGTTTTTGTTGGTGCATAGCATGCTTTGCTATGGGTTTCTTTTCTTTTACTTTCCTTTTTAAGTACCCCAAAAATGTACATTTAAATGTCAATACATCCTTGGTGCTGTTATAGAGGATATCTAGTACAGGGTTTGAGACTGTAAGAAACTTTTCAGCTGCTCATGCCTGCTGTATTTGCCAGCTGCTCCAGAACAAAAGGGTTTCCCCACATATTATTTATATTACCTCACTACTAATTACTGCAAATCAATTTTCTGCAAAAATTTCATTCCAAATCAGAAAAGAATTTTTAAAGGTTTCACAAATCCTTTGTCATTACTTTCTGGGGAAACATCTTTTTTTAACTCTTTACAGGTACAAACTCTCAATTATTTGATTCATTTGTTGAGAAATGTTTTTAACGTGCTACTTAATATTAAAAACATTCCCTAGAGGATTGTTGGGAAAAAAGGCATGGAGAGAAAAAAATGTTATAGAAATATATATAGAGGGACCAGTTTTCATTCCCCAAATTGGGGGAGTGTCTTACAGTGTTAGCAGTCATTGGCTGACAGGACAGGGACAGTGACATGAAAATAGGAATAAAATAGAGAGGAAACACGGGGTTTGAATGATGGGAGGTGTCTGGGAAGGACACAAGCTGAGATCACATAGAGGTGGTGGGAAGACACAGGTAATACACAGGTACTAAAAGAAAAATAGAAAGATTGGGAAAGATCATAGAATACCAGGTTGGAAGGGACCTCAGGGATCATCTGGTCCAACCTTTCTTGGCAAAAGCAAGAAGATGAGCCTGGATCTAAATGAATGTTTTCCCTCTGCAAAGTGCGTATTTTCTACGGTGACTGTTCCCTCCCACTGTCAGATCTATTCTCACACTCATTGTCTCTACTTTCCATGCAAACGTAACACTGTATATATGCACAAACCTATGGATTTACTAAGAGTTCTGTTTCAGTAACTTTTTGTGAGGTCTATTTAATTTTTTTTTTTTTTTCTAAAAGATATAGCAACCTGGTTACACCACTACCACCCCCACCATCACCATCAAAGCTTCCCTTGGGGAATTATCAGGACGTAGACTTCTTTAGAAGACTTTTGAAATGTGTTGCTTTTGAGAATTCTGTTGAAAGATCTCCACACATTCTGTAAATTAAAAAATTATATGGGACATGAATACTCATTTTCAGAAAAAAAAAAAAAAAAATTGTTTGAGATGTTGCTGTTGTTCTTGTGTTTGTGAAATTTGGTACAGATCAAGAAGACAAACTTGTCTTTTCTCAAATTGTAACTAGATATAGGTCATTTGAAAATATGCGGACAAATGTACATTGTATTAAAATACACAAAGTCCTTGTATGGACAGGTTAAATTGTCTTAGTGTGTTGAAAGTGGCTTAAGCGTATTGGAGTGTGAAAATAAAAAGTAAACAAAAGCATAATAGACAGGACTCTGCTTCTTTCTGAAAATAAACAAGGCTGTAATATACAGCTTGGGGTGAAAGAAGACAGGATAGTGGTTAGGGAGAGTGATCACAAGGCTTTTGTGCAAATGAGGTACACCAGAGTATGTTAGAAAGAAGAGATCCAGAGCATAATAAACCCGTTACTCAGTTTCTCCCATTCCCCTCTACAGACAAGCATTACAGGACGTCTCATCTCGCAGCCATTGTGGCTTGAATACTTTCCCATCTTCGATACGTTCCAAATTATTATTAATTCAGTTTCCCAGATAAAAGTCAGAGCAATGTAACGTGCTTTTGGTGTGAGACTGAAAGCAGACATAGCTACATCCCAGCTGGTGGAAATGTGGTAATGAATTTCAAATAAATTTCAAACATTTGTTAAACTCTTCCTGAACAGTTTTACTTGCTACCAGTAAAATATAGATGCCATAACTGAGCACTCATACTGAAGATTTTAATTAGACTTAGACTGAAAATAGTGTATAATATTGAAATAGTCTATCTTCTGTTCCACTAGCCTTCTGCCCTTAAGAATTTCAGAGTAGATTTTGTTTCTCTACTTTCACTATTTCTGACTTAATTTGCTATTAAAATCTACAGTTTCACAGTGGCTATTTAAACTAGTCTGATTTACATCTGATGATTTGTCTCAGAACTTAAAGACTTACATATATTTGAATAACTCCTTTGTTTTTGTTTTAGAAATCTCTAGGTAGATTTCTTTGAAAAACAGATTTCACCAAATCTGTTTTCATAGATTTATACAATTCATTAGACTGTCTTCCTGACTCATGTTAATAAAAAAATTAAATAAACATGTGAGGATCAAACAACAGGAACTGTTTAGCAGAAAAGGGCCCGCCATGTCAGCTCAGTTTTTAAGAGTGGGTCAGGAACTCAACTTCTTTCACTTCAGTGAAATTCAGCCAGTTCCTCCCAAAGGAGCTTTTGCCTCTGCCTAGTCAGAGCAAAGTAGCTATCTTAGTAGTTTGTAATTACACCAAGTCTAATTACATATAAAGTAAGGGAGCTGAAACATCTGATTTTAACTTGTAGAAATAGAACAAGCATGTCCTATTTTCAGTTGTCCATTTAAGTTTTTTGCTTCTTTCCTTCTTCTCCTGAAAGGAAGGATACTCCATCCAATATCCGTTGGCACAGGAGGAGTGGAAGGTGTGGTAATGTACATTATACATTCTGAAACTCAGTAAATTGCACTAGCTGCCAGTGAGCACAGAAAAGATTCTGCTTTTCATTGCTTCCATCTGCTGGTTTCCTTTTGTGTTGAACTGGCAAGATGAGCAGCATTTTATCACGTGAAATTGGTGAAGGTCTATCTAACAAGAAAACAGCAGTTTCCTCTTTTGCATCATAACCTGCTGTATTTTGTCACTCTGTGAGGTTAATATAAAGCAACACAAAAAGACAATTACACAACATTTTAAGCTGCTACCTCATGTCTAGAATGCAAGTTTACTAACATTTAGCATGGTATTTTTTTCATAGATTCCCCAAATTTGTTAGCTAAGGACCCCTACATAGGAACCTAATGGATTTGCTTGGTTTTCAAAGGTGTGCTTAAAAGCTTTTGTAGTATTTGTGTATAGTCAACATTAAAAAAAACCCAAACAAACAAACAAAACAAAACAAAAAAACTTCATTACATTAATTAGTTGATTAACTTTAGGCATCCAAGTGTGAGATACTGTGGCATTTTCTAACAGTTGCAAAAAATATTTTACTGAATGTGCAAACACACCAACATTTTAATGGAAACCCATTATTTATTTAAATAATTTGTTGGCTGCCCGGAACCATTTCCATGTGAATAGTTTTCTCTCACGTTGCAATGTATATGATTAACCAATTTCAAATGTTAGTTTTTAGAAGTTATTCTTTAGTGCTAAAAAATCCACTCTTTTGAGACTATGCAATATTCTCAGTATGCAGACATTTGAATGATGGAGGTATTCTCTTTAGATGAAGCTTATAAAACTTGAATGTCTGAATATCAATTGGATGTGATGCCTATCCATAAATAGCCAAGATTAGTTACCCTATAAATTGGCCACTCTGGGATGCCTCTCTCCCCCTCCTTTTCTGCATTAATTTCATAAAGAATAAAAGCAGATTCTAAATCATCCACATTTTTTGAAAAATAGCCTGTAACCCATAAAATGCAATTAATTTGAACTAACTATAAATGTTTATAATGTAGACATCTACATCTGAGATGCTACCTTACATTTCTTCACATGTAATTGGAGGAAAACACTTTTGGAGAAAAATTCATCTTAACTGTTTTAGATACTTGTTTTAAGGTGAAAAGAATTTTTTGGAATAACGCCACGTTCTCTATATTATCTGTAGAGATGTTGTAGACAACTAGCTCTGATGTTTGCACCTATCTTTCCAGCATCTGAAATTGGAGAGGCATGTCTCATTCTTTGGATGCAAACAAAGTGATGTCTGTTAAATCTTCTGTCATTGCTGACAGTGATGACAAATGGAAAACCAACCATGCATGCCCTTTAAAATGTCTGGATTTTGAGAAGACAGCACAGTAAATGGGTCATAGGCTCAACTGCAAATAAAGATGGTGGCAGTTTTTCAGCAAGCTTTGCTTTCACATTTTGATAAAAACATACCTCTGTCTGGGCCCTGAGATATTTAAAGCTGTCAACCACAGGAGAGCAAAGATAATGTTTAGACATATTACATAGCTTAATCAATTAACTGATCCAAAGAACTTTCAGGACTTATCATTGGGATAAAGCATTCTTTTTTCTTCCTTTTCATTACAGATATTAATCTCCAATTTAATTTCCAAAAATTAAACTACATTCAGTATTCTAATGTTATAACAAACAAACAAGCAAACAAAATAGGAATAAAAATTCCTAGAAAAAAATTTGGAAATATGTTACCAAGGCCACCCATATCTCTTTCCACTCCTTCCACAAATATTTCTATTTAATTTAATTATATCACAGAATCACAGAATGTTAGGGATTGGAAGGGACCTTGAAAGATCATCTAGTCCAATCCCCCCACTGGAGCAGGAACGCCTAGATGAGGTTACACAGGAATGTGTCCTTCTCTCCAGAGAAGGAGACTCCACAACCTCCCCAGGCAGCCTGTTCCAGTGTTCTGTTACCCTCACTGAGGAGAAGTTTCTTCTCATATTTAAGTGGAACCTCCTGTGTTCCAGTTTGCACCCATTGCTCCTTGTTCTATCATTGGTTGTCACTGGGAAGAGCCTGGCTCCATCCTCATGACACTCACTCCATGATCTTGACCTGTTATTCACTTCAGCTTCATCTGAGATAGTTATGGTTCTAAAATAAACAACAGATAATAAATCTCAGTGAACAGTTGTGCTAAAAGCCTTCATGAAGGTCTGGTCATCCTCAAACTACCTTGCGTTAAGGAATCCATAATCTCTTGCCTCATTATATGAAGGGAAGAAGTACCATCCTCGTGAGTTCACAAGAACTTACCTTTAAACAGGCTGTGATGGGGAGAGAATAACCCTGACAGTCTGAACAACTGACAGCAGTCATTATACTGTGGCAAAACTCTTCCTGGATTCTCAGAACCCCAGAGGGACATTATCACAACTCAAGAAGCCTGATATGAATATTTAATCTCCTAAAATTGGATGATTATGCAGATACTGTGCATCTGGGAGAGCTGTTCGCCCAGGGGCTTATAAAAATAAATACTACATCTAAAATGTAACAGCCAAAATACAGGTGGTGAATTGTCTCCCTGTCACTTACTTACAGCTCTACTTGGCTTGTCCTGATGGGCCACTCAAACAAATGGACCTTCTCTGAAAAGAATTGCCAAGGCACATGCACCATCTACAAGGGATGAAGGGGTTCATCACTGGAATATGAGGTGTTTCTCCAAGCTGTCTACTACTGTATGGGTGATTGGTTTGATAATACAGAGAATAGTTTATAGGATTTCTTTTTAGTGAGTGGTATATTAGCCTCTCACATTTTAATGAATTCCATAAATAAAAAATGATGAAATGCCAATGTTTTGCAAACTAGATGCAGTTAGTTTAATCTTGAAATGTGGCTACATAAACAAAGTTATAACCAATATTTTTTACCCTATCTTCTGTGTTGATGTTCTTGGAATTACTAGTTAAACAACAATAGATCACTTTCATTACCAAAAATAAAATATTGAGCCAGCATAAGTCTGGTTTTTGTACTTTCACCTCAGCTCCATCAGTCACACTGAGAGCAATTGACCTGTTCTGGGTAATGGAGACCCATCTTCACGTGGGAAGCGATTTGTTGTTCTAGCTGAGGCCTTTGGCACATTTTGCTGCAGTGCTCTAAAAGAATACCTAAACTCAGGACATTAGGGTCTGAGCCAGTCACCTGGTCATCTTCTCCACAACGTTTGGTATTAGACTTTGGAAAGTTTACACTGGAGAACAGAGGAACTGAGATGTAGACAAGCCTGAAACAGGAGGGTTCTAATAGGGTGATGTAAAAGAGTGTAAACTCTCTTGGAAATGACCTTTTTTTTTTTTCCCTTTCTGGATGAAAATAGTAATGAAGCATTCATCAGAGATTCTGGTTCCGCCAGGAACAAACAGTAGTTTGAAGAGCTTCTACAACTGCTCTTCATGCACATACCCTGAGGAAAAACAGAGAATTAATAGCTTATTTGCTTTTCTTAGTGAGGGAGAAGATAGCGTTTGGAAGAGAATATTTCAGTTAGAGAAATTGCTAATAAATACATAACTTCTTGCTTATTTTTAGAAAAAAAGTCAACTCTGACTAGAGATAGATAGACTGATCTTTGCCAGACATAAAACCATGTAATGTGTAAAGGCTGCTCTTGGTGGTAGAGGATCTTAATCTCATTTAAAAAATAAGCCTGTGCTGCAGAAGCATTCAGCATATTGCCATGGAGAGGGTAGAAAGATTGAACAGTTTTAATTCCCCTTCAGGTAGCTGGGCTGGAGCACAGTGTCGCACCACTGATCAAAAGCAGAGTATTTGTTCTCTAACCTCTCTGCACCCATCCCCAGTCAAAGAAGCAAAGGTTACAGAGCAGAGAGGTTACCCTATCTGCCACCCCAGCCCAGCAACTAAGCCTCTAGCAAACACATTAGTGTTTAATTTGTCATCCTCGATGGTGTGGCACCAGTGTTTGGTCTCCCACCCCTCCCTCCCAGTGGGCTGAGGGGCTTTGTGCAGGCAGCCAAGCGAGGAGGAGATGTGCTGGCCAGGAAACACATTAACGCCGGGGCTGAGTCCACATTCTTTTGAGTTTGTTGCCTTACCTTGAACACGGGATTTTCATACACAGCTTGAGAGGCAGCTGGGAAGGGATGGGAAGGCAGCAGCCACACCAATGAGCGGCAACACTGTTTCTCCAAACATCTCCCCCTCTCCCCTCACCTCCATCCTCCACTGCTCTGCAAACAAAGACTGTTTTGATTGCTTGGATGACAGCACAGGAATTTGCCTTTTCAAAAGCACTCGCTATATGTATATACAACCTAAGTACTATAACCAGAAGCACCTTTAAAAGCCATCATGGGGAATGGAAGCTGTGGCAGTGACCGGTTGCATTCTGAACCAGAGTTTCTAATGAACACATAAAACACAAAGACAAGTCTGCACATTAGTCCAACAGCATGATGGACAACAGTCAGTAAAAAATGATTTAATAGGTTGGCAGAATAGTTTCTATTGCTTTTGGTTATGTTTGAATCCCTCCAGTCTCTCTGTTTTGTAAGTCCTATGTTTACAAATCTGTCTCAAATATACCATTTAAATTCATTGCATAATGCACAAAAATCAATTTTCTTGTTCAGCAGCCAAAGGGCAGGAGAACTAATTTTTGTGCACTACAGCATCATTTCAAACTGGCCCATTTGTGACAGATTTTCAAATGTACTTTCTGCCAAGTTAGATGAAAGGCACTACAGGGTGATTACATACATTAAGGGTAACTGGGGAGGCAGTCATCATAGCTTTCCAAAAAGGAGAAAAGATTTCTGGGAAGTCTGAGGAGCATGAAGGCAGCTGAAAAAATCTGTATGCTGCAGAACTGCTCATTTTACATAGAATTCTAAAAACTAAACTGTGTTTTACAAAATTTGTCTCTCTTGAGTACATACGCTTTTTAGCTTGCCCACCTCCTATTCCACATGAAGACCTTGTCTCTGATGTACTCGGGTTTTTCCATTGTAGAGTTTCCCTAATCCTGGTGCTCTCATGTTCTGCCTCTCTATTCACTTGTTAAACTTGTTTTTCAGTCTGTCAATCATCCTGACTTTAACCTGTTCTAAACTTAACTCCTGCTCACCCAGTACTCCAGCTTCTGAGGTGCTACTGCCCAGAGCTCTTCCTCAGTCTTCAGCTGACCCTATGGGCTCTTTGATCCACCTTGCTATTCACTGCTCTGCTCTCTTTCTTAGCTCTGTGGGCACCACCTACTCCTACTCTTGTTCTTCTGAATGCTCTGGAGAAAATTCCTGAACTCTATGAAGTCTTGATGAACACAGCTTTTACAATTTCATCTCTCATCCAGTGTAGTTCTTCAGGTTTTATTTATGTCATCTCCCAACTCTTGTTTTAAAAAGCTCTTTGCGACTTTCAGTTTTCCTCTCCTTTCTCTAAGATCTTATTGACATTTCAAAAAATGAAACAGGCTCATGCACAACCTATCTGTGCCTTTTTATTTGCGTCTCTTTACCACCGCTTCTCTTTACGACATCCTTTTCAGTTTCTGGTGTCATTCCCAGATGCCTCAGCTCAAGCCCACCTTCTTGTTTCTCAGTTCAGACTCCCTTCTTTTTTTCTGACACATTATCAACCACTTCCTTTATCTATTCATTCTTCCTTCCCTATCCGTACCTGGTTGGGGTCTTTGTGATTGTTGCACCTCATCCATCTCTCCTTATCCCCTTTCCTTCTCTCTCTGTCCTCACTGCAAACGGGATCTCTGTGCCCGAGGATATGACATGATGCTCTCTGACTCTTTCCTTATTCCCCTCTAGCGTTGATTCTAATCTATGCACTATATTGTATTTGCCTTTATAAAAGTAAAAAGTTCTTATCTACCAGTAAAACAGTCTTTTCTATTATGATTATCATCTATCTTTTTCCTGAGTTCACTCCCCAGCTCCTCTTAACTCACTTTTGGTGGAGTAAGTACCTTTCCAGGTTTTTCCTACTTGACATCACATTTATTGACTTTTTCTCCCTCTCTTTGTTCTCACTACTCTGCAGGCGATACTGGCTTACTCTTTTGTTTATATGGGTTACTTCCAGACAGTGAGGTCTTATTTACAACATTTTTGATAACTGTTCTCATGTATTGCTTAGCATCCACAAACTCTTCCTGGCTTCTCAATGTCTTCTCATAAAATACGTCACCTCTTACCGAAATTAGGGTATGCATGACAAAACCTGAACATCTTATTTTCATCTTCTTCCACTCCTTTTCTTGATTTACCAACAATTTTTCTTTTTAATTCTTAATTTCAGAATACCTCTCACCTCTCTCCTTCCTTCTGCCCCATTCACACAGATTCCACCAAAATTTATATGATTGCTATTAATAAAACATATGAAAAACCCCTTCCCCTCTCTTCCCCTTTGAACACACTTTTCCAATACTTTATTAGTTTTAGACCACATGTAGAGATGCCCATTAGATCAGCAGAAGTAAACTGAGCCATGGAGTTTAGGTACCTGACTCTCTTCATTGTGTGTCTTAAGAGAAAGAGAGACATTAAATGTGTCAGCCTTTTGCAAAATAGCCCATGCTTAGAAAGGGTCTGCAACTAGAAATATGAGTAACAGAAACAGAGGAAGATTAGATGAGAAGGACTTCAAATTATATAGAGGGATTCCAGGTCTTGTAATATGTGCAAAGGTCACATCAAGAGCTCCAGGTCTTCTTCCTCCTTTCATCAGGATGTAGTTTAAGCCTCTGTCCTATCTGCTTTTATTTTAATTCTTTGATTCTTGCAATCATGGATAGCTAGAGAGCACTTCTGTTTGGAATGTCACTTAGTGGTTATGTATTTTTGCATGCAAATCTCACCTAAATTTCTACATTTCCAGTCTGGAAAGAGCACGGAATCAGGGCTCTCTGCTTTCTGTATCAGTGCGATAAGTTGTGATGCAGTCAGTGATGTTAGCCATAGACTCAAGAACAAAAGCTAAAATCTGGGCCACCAAAGAGCTCTGAGGCTGTGGTAGATGCCTATCTCTGCAGAGTTGCCACATAGATGTGAAAGCATAAAGACAGGCACTTAGAACGTAGCCAACATCAGGAGGTACACAGTGAGTTTAGGGTTGTACAGTATTGGGTAGCTGTGGACAGCAGGCTGCATGGATTATTATGTGGGACTGCATGGATTATTAGCTGGGAGTTGTTTCAGTCCCACTGTGAGAGTTGGGGACAGTAGATTGACCTATGTGGCTCTTTCATCCTAAATGTTACTGCTTTGTTTAAATAGTCACCTCTAAGTGTCCATTTGTTTTTCCTCTTATAAGTTAGCTGTCTGCTGCAGTAATGTTATGTCTCAGGTCCTGACCATTAAGAAAAGTTACAATAGCATTCCTGTTCTGCAGGTGGATGTCTTAATCTTAAAGCCAAACACTAAAGCCAGGATCCTACGTACTTCTTTTTCCTGAGCACTAAGCAAATAGCAGACAGCTAAAAATCTTTTTGATTTTGGCTGTACACTGGAAGAAACCAATAGTAGATTAAGAAAGAGTCCAGGTACTTTTGAGATCAAAGATGGCATGGCGGCCACTAAAAGGACCTCCACTTGTGTATTGTGTTTCTCCAGTTTTGATTGCAAAATTTATTCTGTATTTTCAAAATGTATTAACAATATCATTATAAGATAACAATGCTGAAGGGACAATTATATTTGTTTTCATTGAGTGAAAAAAGACTCTCAAGAGTGTCAAGAATTCAAAAGCGTTTATTCCCCTTTATGGGACTTCTTTTAGATAAGCACATAAACACTGGAGTGTTATTTGATTCTTTGCAAAGGAGATACCATCACATCTCTTTGACCATCAGAATGTAAGCTGGTGTCAATTTACCCTATTCAGATCACATTCAAAGCCCTAATTACCCTTCTGTAAGAACTTTATAGTCATTCAAGATACTGATCACAGCACAAAGTTACTGTATATACTGATTTTATCCTATAGCTATTTTAATAAAAAGGAAACCTGTACTAACAGCTTGACTTTCTTGATACTGTTAGTGCTGCTTAACTGTTTTATTGATCTTAGAAGCCAAATAACATGAAACATTTTTATTATATCATTTGTCGGGTCTTAGGCTATTATTATATGATAAGGAATGTGCTGTAATCACTTGTGAATGAGATTTGGTGGTATATCAGTATTATGGTTTGTTACACAGTCACCTACATGCAGATAAAACTAGTTTAGTTACTAGAAGGTCAAAACTAAGAAGACAGTAAAATCTTTGCTATGAAACTCTGGTGGCTTAATTAACAGACAAATTCTGATTTCATCCTGCTGTTTCAAAATGGAAATGCTTTTATCCTAAACTAATTTCTTGCCCACCATAAATAATAATTTAAATTTCCTGCTAATCTTACATAGATCGCAATCTAGCCTTTCGGTTGGCATTTGGAGGATAAGGACATCTTATGTTTATAAATGGTTTGCTGTTTTTTAAAATATTAATCTTTTTCGGAAGGACTATATAGCTTGCCAGCAGGATATTGAAAGAGGGTTTGGGGGATGTTTTGTAATCGTTCCTCTGCAACATTTGTGTTTCATTCTCCCCATGATTTCTTTGAGCTTAACAAAAAACAGAGTTTAGAAGATTTGTTTGGTGTTTAACTTGATTATTTAAATAAGAGATAAGCAATTGCCATTACAGCAGCTAGCCAATAATTTCCTGGAGTCAGAGTCTCTCCTGCCCAGCGTACACCCCTATTGTTAATGGAACTGAACATGCACACACGCATTTTTAGAAGGGAATGTTAAACAGTCCCCATTTATTTTACAGTGCAAACACTTACATGACAAAACACAGACAGACTTCAGGAGTCAGGCTGAAGACTTTAAAAAAAAAAAAAAAAAAAAAGAAAAAGACCTGGAAGAACAAAGAGATTGAACTACTTAACCATTACATTTCTGTCCTGAGTTCGAACTTTAGACCTGCAAAACCTTACTTAACCATCATAACTCCACGGACCCATCACCTAATCCTAGTGAGGTAGGGCTAGGGCCCAGATACCAACACTTTACTTAGCATTTCTTCAGTGGACTAGCTGAGCTCTTCTTTCAGAAACATAGTACATCTCACTAATTGTACAGGGAGCCTAGGTACAGGTGCCTACCAACCAAAAATTCACTCTCATTCTAAAATCCTTAAACAGGTTTCTGGTTCAGTTGGATGAGTATCCGTAGTAGTATTAAGTGTTAGGGGTCAAATTGTGACTAATCAAGCACTTTTGCAGGGTGCAGTAAGCGCCCAAGAGCAGGAGTGTATCAGTCAGAACTCTACCATTGTATCACTACATGATATGATGATTTTTTCTCCTTAATACTGGTGTATGGCTCTGATTGCCTTTTAGCTACCTTTCAATGAGCACAAAAATGTACATTCCCTCACTTTTCTTGACTGGGCTGGCTTCAGCAGCTATCACTGAGCCAAAAGTCAAAGTGCAGCAGGTGGTGTATACTGTTAGCAACCCAGAGCACCACTGAATCCCAGGACTGAAAGTCTCCCACCCCACACTACGGTCACCTCTTCAACCAGAACAATAAACCTGACTGAAGGATTTATTACCTGTGCCCGAGGCCTCACTTAGTATAGTGCTTCCCCTATATCACTCCCCCTCTCTCAGGTCAGGAGCAGCTTAGACCTTTTACTGCTGGGTAAAAAAATGAAAAGGTGATTTGACTAGTTCTGAAGGTAACTTTTACATTTTTAACACCTGTATTTTCTAGGCCAGGATTTTTTTTTTTTTCTTCAGATGGAGTGGGTTTGCAATTTGCAGTAACTGAGTACCTTAAATATGCTTTCCAGACAGTTCTTGAAAGTTCTGTGACCACAGCAGAAGAAGCTTTCCCAAGGAAGTCAACTTTACAATTGCTTTATAAAGAAAGAATATTGCCATCTTGACATTTATCAGTAGTGAAAAGTATTTTTCAGGGAGGAAAATATTATGACAGAGTTCAATCCTTTCAGCATTCAAATGACAAAGATTTTACAGGTGTTCCCTGTTTATTAAGAGGAAAGTTCCTGTAGATTTTAAGAAGACTTATGTTGCTAAATACTTGAGTAGCTCTTGGAAATTTCACCTTCACAATTCTTGAGGATAGCCCTTGTGAGAAATTGCTTCATGGCTAATCCAAGACAATTGCTTGTTCCTGATCCTAATCATTCTCTTCAGCTACTGCCCAGAAGATGTACAAGCTCCTGGCAAGCGTGGCTGAAGGACTGCCTGTGAATGGCAAAAACCCAAGCCAGTTTGATCCCTTATTTCTATTTTGTTTCTTCTTACAGTTCCAGAGAAATCTGTGTAACTGACATGAGAATGAGCTGTGTGGCTTAGAAAGAAATATAAAAGTAATGATACTTGGTAAGCAACCATGAGGTATTTGCTACAAGGATATGGCAGGCTCTGTGTCAGATTCAGTGGTGGTGTCTATCTTTAATGACAATCTAGAAGAAGGAACAATATGCTAATGAAATTTCAGGTGACACTATATGTGAAGATGCCCCCTGTGAACTGCCTGAACTAAATAGTTTCTTCTGTAGTGGTAAGCAAGCATATAAAGATGTAGTAGCACAAGTGCCTTAGGGCATTGCCCCTTTCTTAGAATGCCAAAGCTTCAATTCCTAAAATGAAAGCATGTTAAAAGTAAAAAAAGTATCAAAGGAGCACAAACCTACAACATCTTCCTTGAAAAAGCTGATATTCAAGAGATACAGCATATGAAGACAAAAAGACTTTGCAGAAGCTGTGCTTCACCCACAGAGAATGCATATTGTCAGCTACAAAGTGTCATATACGTCAAACTTTACTGTAAAGTTTCTTACCATGAATACAGAGATGTTCATCCTGTTATTGGATGACTTGTTAAGATGCATGAAGTTGTCACTCCAGCTAGAAGAAAGAGATATGTTTCATGTTGCATATAGAATATGTATAAAAAGAACAGTGAGGCTGCTTTATTTAACCATTAAAATTGGTCTAGAAACTGTGTTGAAGTCCTTTGTGTATCTGTGAATGGCTTATCTCAATCTGTGGACAGATTTTTGTCTAAGAATTGATATAAAGCTTTTCCACAGATACTTTTTTTAGATATTCCAAGCTTCCCTCACAATATGTGAGAATTGCATTTAAAGTTATGAAGTTTTCCAAGCAAAGAAGTTCAATGAATAGGATGCAAAACATATGAGTGTATTTTGCTTGGTATCTATAGCCCATTGTCTGAAAGATCTTATGTCTTTGACATAATAGACAATGAACTTCCTTCTGCTTTCAGTTACACTTATATAAATCTGGAGCAACACCTTTGGAATCGAGATGAGTTCTGCTTCAAACTCTCTCTTTTTAGATGCTGGACGACAGCCAAGCTTTTTACTTTGAATAACTGCCTCCATTGCTGTGATTCTATTCACAAGTAACCCATACGAGGAGCATTAGAAAATACAGCTCTAAACTCAGGGAAACACTGGGCAATTAAAGTCTGTACCACATAAATCCAAAGTCTACCCCGTAAGTTTCAGGAAATGTATCTGACCATGTATCCCATGCAAGCAGCTGAGAGCAGGCATGCCCACACAGGCTCTGCAGCCAGCACACCGGCTGGATTGTGAGGTTGTTCCCACTTTGCAAAGGCGGGCAGGATCTCTCTGCTCTTCCCTCTTCACGTGCCTTTCATTCATCTGGTTGTATTGCACTTCCTTAAGTAAAATTTAAAAATGTGTCACCATCCCATTGTCACAAGCATATAGAGCTTTAGGTGGCCTTGCAAGCCACTGCAAGTTGTTGCGCGTTACATTCGTTCATGCATTTGTTCTGCTGAAAGGTGACGCTACCACAGTTTTCACACATCAATTAGTTTTGCTACTTTTGAAACCATACTGCAGAACAGTGTAATAGAATAGCCTGTGTTAAAATGAATGTAAACAACTAGAAAAAAAAAGTTTTGGAGTTGTCAATTTCCTGCCAAATTATGTCCTGAGATATATTTGCTTAAATTATTATAGAATTCTCTGTTTTGCAACTAATTATTTGAGAAATATCTATGATGTAGAAATCCATTGATATCTGCAAGTTTAATACTAAGCTATAGAAAACTGACTAGATAGGGATCCAGTGCCTCAAGCTCTTCATGTCAGGTTCAGAAGCATCCTTCTGGCTTTACTTGGGCATGCGTGTGGATGTGTATGCACACGGTTTCTCTCCATCATAGTTTATTTTTTATGTAGGAAAAAATTCACACAACAGCAACATTTTCTGACCACACGAATTTGGACTTATTTTATATTTTGTTAGGAATACTTCCTGTCTTGTATGCAAATTCTTAAACATCTTTTATTGTATTTAACAGACAAGAGTACTGCATCTCCAGCTACTTAACAACTCATGTGTAATGTGTTTCTCATTTCAACAATTCCCACCACTCAGCTCACAGTTTCATTAATTTTTCAGGTGAAGTTTTGCTGATATGTGGTTAAGGAATTGAAAACATGGAAATCCATTACACTGTATTTCTTTGCTATAATCTGACCTTGGAGTAATTTACTTAGTGCTAGTACAACATCACACCACTCTGTCAAAACCTGAACAAAAAAAATAATCACACTTCTGAAGACAAGAGCTGGTAAATCAGTTTTGCACTAGCTCAGACAGATTTTTCCAATAATAAACCTATCAATAACATTAAAAATTACATGGGTTAAATTATCTGCAAATGTTATTTTTGCGAAAGCAACTGACAGCATAGTGTGCTTGTTTCTGGGAGAAAAGGGCAAAAAGTGGGATAATAAAACTGGAAAAGTTATTTTTTAATTAATAATGATAGAAAAGGAAGTAGAGGACTTTCTAGTGTCTGAACCATTCTAAAGCAAGCAATGACAAAATCTGAAGTCATGCAGACAGAGAGGGCTGCCTTGCAGCACAGGGCAGTGCTCTCAGCAGAGACAGGCTGCCAGCCTGCCTGGCCAGTTGGCCTGGCCTGGTCTGAAGCACTTACCTGGAACTAGAAATCACTACGACTTTATATAGCACATTTTAAAACAAAAGTTATTATTTATGAGGTAAACTATGTCATCAGTCCTTCTAGGCTAGTCAGAATCACTGGGCCGAATCCTGATATCCATACATATCTTAATTCATACAATATTGTGAAGGAACCGAGGAAAGGAAAGAGCTTTAGCCCCAAAATGTTACCTTAAGCCTTAAACGACCCTATGATCTTAGATCAGATATCTCTGGAGTGAACTGACATATCTACTTACTTCATTATGTTCTAGATGAGAGCCAAAGGGCTGTAAAATTTAAGTGTGAGAGTAGGCCTTTATTTTACACCATACGTGCACCTGTTGTGGAAACGTGGGTTGCTTCCAGTTAAGGTAGGAGCTTTCAGTACACTATCAAATAACAGAAAACTTGCAAATCAGCCATTCATGGCATTCAGACTAGTGCTTGTAAGGGACGGAGAAATGCCTGGATTAAATATGCTGGAACCAATGCTATGCATATGGCATAAAGGGAGGGCTGAGATTTCCAACACCTTCCAATCAAGAAAAGCGGTGGATATCTGCGTTTGCACCCAACATGCTTAAACCTTGAAGAAATTCTTGATTCAAAGACTACTAACCAACTTAATTATGTACCCTGTGTGCCAAAGCTTTTGTTGTCTGTGGGGCTTGCAACGGGGAAAATAATCCAGACTATTCAATTTAAAATATTGTTGAGATGTAATTTAACAAAGAAATCCCAACTGGGATAGTTCATAAAATGCTTAATATTGGAAGTTTTTTATTTTTTTCTTTTAATATAAAAACCAAGGCTGAATGACAGATGTTACGTGTGTGCCTTGGCAACAGGATTAAAATCTTTCACTGAGTTTAGGGAGGTTTTCGATTTCAAGGTGGGTCTGGCTTCCCTTAGGCCTTTGCTAACTCTTCCCGGGTGAAGCCATCCCTGACCACCTGGGAAGCCGCTGCAGGGTCACCCTCCTCCCGCGCCCGGGGAGGGAGGCAGGGCTGGTGCACAGATGGGGACTGCTGGATACTAAAAAGGCACCATTACCTGCCCAAGTCACAGGGCAGCCCCAATTATTGCAGGGCACTGGGTTCATTGTCAATTAGAGTGGCAACAACAGCGAGCAGCAGCTGTGACAGATGGCTGGGCTCCAGCCACCTCGTGACAATGGGATCAGAGCCAACTCAAATCTTTTCTTCCCCCTTAAAAAAAGAAGGAAAAAAAAAAAAAGGAAAATGACCCTCAAATCCCAATACATAGTTGTCAGTTAGTTGCAACATATAAGAGTGAAGTATCATATCTACAAAGGCATCATTTATCTGTTCCCTATTAACCCTTACTTTCAGCTTTTTGAAGTCAAGATTTTGATTATTTATTACTTCAAGCATGTTTTAACAGGATATTCAACCCGGAAGGCAGTTTACATTAAACCTTTGTTCTGAGGGGAACTTACAAGTTACTTTTCTCATAACTGAACAAATTTTGCCCAGTTGTTAGCGTTTTAAATAGAAAAATCTTTCTCTCAGAACTGTACAGGCTCCATTTTTGAATAAAACACATTAAAATAAATCCAAATCTGAACCTGTTGTCTTTGGTGAAATCCAATTCCATTTATTGCCTTTAGATTATATTTACTCCCTGTTAAAAACTGGAGTCACAGCACTTTTCTCAGTCTCACACAGACTCAAGCTGCTCTCTGAAGGGCTTTCATTACTTTAATTTCCAGGTGATTTGGACTGTTAGGCATCCCTCTGTTCTTCTCTAGGTTCACCCAGCCAATGTCAGCCTAAACCTGTTCTTGTAGACACCAAAGAATGCATCAAAATCTGTCCAAGTACCCAGAGTGGAGCAATCAACAAAAATGTAGCCAACATGGGCCACATCTTGACAGCATTCTGCACCAAATTAAACTTCCTGAAATATTCAAGCCTTTGACTACAGAGTACAACACTGATAATCTGGTCAGATATGTACTTCAGGCTTATTAATACCATGTGGGCCACAGCATTAACAAAAGCATAGCTTTCTGTGGTGTAATATTGGTGCTCTGTAAGGAGATGAGAGACAATATGCAAACAGGGATGGTGGGATCCCATCAGAGGAAGTTCTCCTCTTACCTCATCAGTTGCCAGTTTCAAAACACAAATGAATAATCTAGAAATTGAGCGAATGGAGATTGTTTGATGTTGAATAAAAGGTGTTGACAGGAATTAGGTATAAATCAAAGAAGGAAACATATTGAGATTCTTTGTCAACTAAATCAGTGATTCTTTGAGAAAGAAAAAGCAAGAGGAAAGCAAAGAAAGGACTGGGTTACATTCATGCTTACTTTAAACTTGTCTTTCTGCACGTTCTAGGACAAAGGCTTTTTCCTTCAAGATTCAAGCAGCTCAACAGAGATCTTAAACCAAAAAACCCAAAATATTTTCAACTATCCAGAATAAAGAAAATCTCTTTTCATAGAGGAGGAAAGTTTGGGCAGGCTAAACATAAACAGAGCTAACAGGATCTGGGCACACAAAATTGGAACAGTCTGTCACAAATGGAAGACTGCAAGACAGACTTCCAACAAATACTGAAACAGAGAAAGAAAGGAAAAATTGAAGCAGAGCAAGTCCAAGCAGCATTATTATTTGCTATATATTTTGTTACTTATGTTATAATGGTGTCTTGAGGCCCTTACCTAGAGTTAAAATTTAAGCTTGAGATATGAGCTATTGTGTATCTCGTTGGTTAATGTCCCCAAGGGGGTGAGATAATTGAAAGAAAACTTAATATCTCATTGTTAATATTGATGGCGATTAAGTACAGTCTTAGGACAACACAAAGGCTTTTTTTTGTTGTTGTTGTTATTATTAATTTGAGCTTTATGATAATTTTTTTTAGTAAGAAGAAAAAAATTTCCTCAAGCTGAATTCAACAGTGAAAAAGGGGCTTAATGAAGTGTTACTGCTTAATCTTTGTGCTGCAAACATTTGATTGACTTACTCAACATTCTCCTCATTCATTAAATAAATAAATGAAATCAAACCAGGTTGTTACCCTATTATGCTGGAGCTTTTGTTCTTTGTCTATGGAGAAAGAAAAAGCTTTTCCTTTTCTTAACCTTTGGTGCAGAGGTTGTTTTTTAGATGATGGCAGGACAAGAGACCATCCTCTCTTCTCAAGTATGTTTACAATTCAGCTCAGTGTCAAAAACATAACTATAGCTGGTAAATGTTCAGCGATCTGAAACCAGTGTTGCATGCAGAATAGATATTTCCTTCTAGCTTTATTTTTGTCTTTCTGTGGACTATTCTACTCAACTGTGCAAGCTGTGACCAGCCACTCTTCCTTTTCCCAAAAACTGAAAAGAGTGCTATTTCTTCAGGTTCCCTTCAGGCATCCTGATAATAGAATCAGCTCTCATATTTTGAAGGACACACATGTCAAACTAGGGAGGAAGAGATACAAGGTCTTTAAAGAGAAGCGAGTATTTGCATTTATTTGTATGGACTTTGGCCCAAATCTCATCAAGATATGAATAAAATGATTTGAACAAAAACAACCTACTGATGAAAATAAATCATTCTAAAACACAAAGCTTACTGAGTAGCTTTGGATGCAGTTATCCAGAGAGATTAAAACTGCCTCAGGAACCCTTTCCTTACCTCAAAATAATAATCCCTGCTCTGTATTTCAGTGGAATCTTGAAAGACTCTTGAATATATTATTTTGAAAAGCATTGTTAAAAATGGCAACACATTGTTTGATAATTATTATTCAATCTACTCTGTAATAAAACTTTTGAAATTGTGCTTTGAAATAATTTTAAATGTATCAAAGAAGTTCTCTCTTCACCATTATATCACCTCTGCAGTTTCAGGCAGAACAGAAGTTGAGATCTTTGCAAAGGTTAAAGTCAGATTTAAAATTAGAAGATACTTTCAACATTAAGCAGGTGAATAACTTTACACATGAGAACCATTCCATTTGGCACTATCCATGTCTATAGTCTATATCATTACACTGGAGTTTAATTCTGTTGGTCCTTATTTTGGGCTAGGTCACACTGATGATTTATAAAAGACTGTTCATCTATTTTAGTGCATATTTCTGGTTAGGATGCAAAAGAGCTCTTCCATTTAAAAATATTCGCAAGAAAAAATCTCTGAGAAGTAACCCCTCCCTTTGACACTAAAGTTTTTGTTTTCACTATCAATAGGTAAAGATAATTCAGTCGTTAATTGATACAGATGATATGCAAATGAATAACCAGTCTGCAGCAAGGAAAAAAAAAATAGATAAGGCAGCTTTTTTATACAAGGCCACCTTGTTGCTCTTTATTAACTTGCAGCCTCTGCAATATCTTGTATACTGTTGACATTCCTTAGCCTGGCTTAACAGTAACATGCATACAATGCTCCCATCACACCCTTCACTTGCTCAGTCAGCCCTATTCATGTGTTACACACCTGTGCATATTTGCAGTCCATTTAACTGTGGTGTGAGAAATATTAGCTTTCAAGGTGGACTCTATATAAAGATGTTTCCTCCCCTCTTTGTGCTTCACAAGCACTAAAGGAATAGTTAGGAAGTCACAGGCCCTACATGTTACACAATTCTTATGTTTGATGCTGTTGTGATCTTGTATCCATTTCACTTTGTCAAATAGGGGTAGAGGTCCATCAGCAGAAATGCCACTAGGCAGTACTTTGTTCTTCTCTCAACTGTACTAGATGGTCCAATGACAGACAAAGTTTATTCCCCTTGTATCTAAGATGACAACACATATTAAATTGTCACTACCCTAAAAGTTTAAATCATATAAAACTATCTCAATGCCTTGGAGATACAATAATTTAAATGTTTCTACACTGCTAGATTGTACCAGAAACCATGGCGTATCTTTTAAGGAAATGATGAGATTATTAATGACAGTAATTTAATAATTTATACCAACTTTTTATAGTCATTTCAGATGTCTGTGTTTGGTTATTGCGGACAAAATGCATTGTATTTATCTTGCCACACTGAAGTTCTGATCGATATGGAGGACTCAGTAGATGAAGGGGATGTCACTATCTGCAATCTGTTGCAGTACAAAACACTCATATTCCTAAATGCCTGGGTCTCCTGCGTTAAAATATGGCAGTGCTGGAAATGTTTGTGTGTAATTCAGATAAAATTTAGTCCCCATGAGACTGGGGATGCCCTGAGGTCTATCATCTGACTGCTGCAGTTCTAGCCTCTTCCATCATGAACAGATTATTTCTGCTTGACCTGAGTGAGGACACCACAATTCCAAATTACCTGGGAAGTCACCCCAGCCAGAGAGTACATAAAAATTTTTCTTTAATAAAAGCTACTTTCTATTCATCAGGGGAAGTAGCTGTCATAATTGCTCAGGACTAAAAGAAAGTTAATGAACAGGTAAAATATATATTTACAAAAATCTTTTATGTATTATACTCATATATAGTAAAAATGCTGTTTGGGTATCAGTACTGGAGGACATAAAATTTCACTTTAAGCTTTGGGTAAAATTATAGGTTAAAATGACTTTGAAAAACAAAATAAAGAACAATAGGTAGTATCCTGTCTCAAGTGTTTGGTGAATTCTCCTTTCTTATGTTTATTTTCATATGGTTCAAGGATGCATGCTACAGCTCCTGAAGATAGGCAAAAGCCATAATTCATGTTTAAAGGTTTGTCCTCACCTTTCTCCTGATTTACCCTTGTGTTTAAAGCCCTTTTAATATATCTTACTGCACCATCAGGGGATGCTGTGACTGGGTTTACTATTGAATTACTAAAAGTGGGAAATTAAAAAGGTCTAAATGCTGCATGACAAGCATGGAGAACAGCCAAAAGGTAGCAGCTTGTGAATGGTAAATACACTTCCCCTTTTCTTCCGTTCTTTCAAATAACTTTCCAAGAAAGCAGGGAAATGCATAGTTTAAAGACTTTTAAAACAAGGTCTTTATAATTCTTAAATGAGTGGACAAAACATTAGAAGAGAGATTATAGACACAAATTCATCACAAGCAAGTATTTTGCTGAGTGAATAGATAAATCTTTTAGTATTGCAATTTCACTGAATCACACCATAAAGTAATCATACGAATTGTCAGATTTCTTTGGTAGAGGATTCTACTGGGGAGGTGATGACACTTGAGGCTATGATGTTATGATTCTGCCTGCCTTAACTTTTACAAAGAGAGTAACTGAACATAAGATAATAAATATGCATCTGTGACATTTCAGGGAGCATTAAACCACTGCTCTGGGAAGGAGAAAGAACAAACAAACAAACAAACACATTAAAAAAAACCCCACAAAACAAACCCAAAAAAACCTGAAACAAAATCAATGATTTGCATGTAAAAAACCCCTTCATTTTGCTTTGAATTGGTAAAACGGTTATGAACCTCAGAAAGGAAAAAATAGTACAGAAGTTCTGCGTAATTTCTTCCAAGATCCTTACCAAAATGCATCCAGACCTGAGAGTAGTGGTTCTGCAATCATGGAAAGGAGAATCATGTTTCAACACTTCTTTCTCTAGACCACTTATTTCTGTTAGTGAGATGATGAAAATGAACCCAAAGAACCAATTTGAAAATGATTAATTTCCCCATTGCAAATTTTAACATTACCTTAAGGATACAGAAAGCATAGGACATTACAAAATGAAATATTCAGTTGTGTCTAGTTAAGTTTACATGGTACCAATAAGAATTTTTACAGACTCTTTTTAAACAGAAAAAGTCTGTGTTCTAGTTCTGAACAAATCTGAGATCTCAGGATATATTATTTTTAGCTATCTTTAAGTAACATATTGTAACTCAGTCACTGGGAAGATTTTATATTTGTGTTGTCTTAAGCTAAGTACAAAGAGCTAAAGTGTAATGTGGTATAACATGTACCTGTGTGAGACTACAGCATCCTCAGATGCTTTCCTTCAGACTCACTGGTGTTAACTGAGTATATCCTTATGAAATCAATACAGAACTGCTAGTTATGCTGGTTAGGAGTTTGTCTGATAATGTTTAATATTTTTTAATGAAATTGAAGTATTTTTACAATAGATTTTTAAAGCAATTTTCCTGTGGTCTAAAACATATAGCTAATTGCTGTAAATCAAGGAGTACATCAGAATTACTTCTAAAAAACGTAAATAAATTAAACAGTCACACTTTGAAGGTTTCACAGGATTTTATACATCTTTAAAGGCTGTTGTGTTTGACAGCGTAAGTCGCAAATCTGACTTCAATGAAAACACCTTCATAGAAGTAATTGCTGCAATAATTACAATGTGTAAACTTGGAAACATGATGCAGGATTTATGGTCACTTTATATTATATTTATCAGGTGGGAGTATACACCAGTGATAGTCACCTGAAGATTCTTCTGCAGGCAATGGTTTTGGGACAACATCAGATTCATTAAGTATCGGTGTCTATTTTAGGGTAAGACAAACTATGTCTTGGGATCTATTTATTGTGTTGACTCGATCTCCAGTTGCTACTTCAGTAGCCTAAGGTGATTAACTCATGTTTTATTGGCTATTTTGTGAGCAACCACTGTTAGTGATATGAATCTCACCACTACTATCTATACTTATTTCTGTTTAAATCATTGGTAAATTTGCCATTAAAAGTGAGTTCTTTGAATTACATCCACACACAAGCAAATAAAACCATTCATTTTTTTCTACACCTTTAATGTTAGAAGCAGAAATCTCTTGAAAATGTCTGTCTTACTGCTTGAGTGTATATACTTTCCTACAGAAATTCCCAGCTACTTTGATTTCCTGGTCCCATCATCACTTAAACCAAGTGTTACTTCGGGCTGCAACTGGAACTCCATGTCTCTTGAACTTCAGTAAAGCATTTAATCTCTGATTTCAAATGTCTTCATTTCATGCAAGTTCATTGTTCTCTTGCCAGCTAGGATCATAAATTCTAATTTATTCTAACGTTAAACAGATCCATTAGTCTCACAGTTAAGCAAGGTGGCAAAACACAGAAGGAAAAGGAAATCACTGAAAATCGTGTTGTTAAACTGGCAGGAAACCCAAACAGCTCTAAGCATGTGATACTGTGAAATGAAAGAGAAGAACGACATAATTCACAATGGGCCTGCTCCAGCAAGACTGAATTTAACAGAATTATTGACATCTGCAGGAGAATCAAGCCTCCTATAATGATAATATTTAGAGAAATGGTACAAAAGCACCTGCCTAGATTTTAAGAATGCCTTTGATATAATTTCAAGAGAAATCCATGTGTAACAATTTAAGATAAATTATTCCTTTTCCTCTAAGTAATTCTGAAGTATCAGACTAAGAAAAGCCCTGTTAGGTCAGAGTAAATGTCTTCAAATCCTACCTTAGCAAGAGGCCAAAAGCAAGGGAAGAGATTAAGACAGGGAAAACCTGCAGCAATGCTTTTGCAGCAATTTACAGCTCAGGGACCTCCTGAGGAAAAGGTGTCTTTGCATTTAAAATTTTCCAATAGCTATTGCTTCCTTTAATATACACAGGTATTTTTTGATCCTTTTATTTTAGCCTTTTAGCAGCCACAGTGTACTATAGCAAGGAAGTCTAAACAATGTGAAATGAACAACCTTTTTTTGTTAGTTTTGAGTATACGATCTACAAGTTTTATCTGGTGCTTCCTAGTTTTCTTTCTTTTTACTTTGAGAAAAATGGAAAGCAACTATTCTATACTGAATGTCTCCAGGCCACTCACGATTTTATATTTCTTCTGTCATATTCCTCTTTTAGTAATTTCTTTATTTTCCTCATAGGTCTCAGTCCACTTAGTCTTTCCTTATACAGAAGCCAGCACATAATTTTCATTTTTTTTTAGTCCTTTTCTGAACCTTTTCCAGTTAAACTATATACTTTTTTGAGTCAAAGGAACCACTCGTTCAAAAAATACTTGTAACTGTAGCCATACACTAGACTTATTTGCTGTTTTGCTATTTCACAGAATCACAGAATCACAGAATCGACTGGGTTGGAAAAGACCTCAGAGATCATCGAGTCCAACCCTTGGTCCACCTCCAGTCCGTTTATTAGATCATGGCACTAAGTGCCATGTCCAATCTGAGTTTAAAAACGTCCAGGGACGGCGAGTCCACCACCTCCCTGGGCAGGCCATTCCAATGCCTGACCACTCTCTCTGTAAAAAATTTCTCTCCTAATAATTTCTAACATTTGGTTAGAGTTTATTTGGCCATTGCTGAGCAATGATCTGATGTCTTCATAGATTTACTATTAAGTATACATATATAGCATACAAATATATACAGCAATATTTGCTGATGCTTCATATTTTACTTGCCTGTTCTTGATGCCCTGATGGCATTTTGCAGCATTTATTTTAATCTTATGTTTTGGTTTTTTTTTTTCCTTAGCCAAAGCAGAAAGGTAGATACTCCTATAGAGTAATCCAGAGCAGAGACCAAAGCCACCTCTTTCTCTCTACCAGCTGCAGAAGCAATTGAGGGAGACTAAACTACTAATTTAGCTGATGTCTAAAACTATGTAACATGAAAACCTCTTTAGACCCTGGTGTACTGTTGGGTGAAGATCGCTTTGTTTGTATGCTGGAAAAGCACTTCCATACTTCTTACAGCTCTTCTTCAGATTTAGAATTGTTATATCAAACTGAGATAAAGAGTAAGCACAAAACCTTCAATGACTCTCTGAGTAGTTTACACACAGTCATACGATTGCAGGGTTCAACAACTTATCTCCATCTCAGATGAAGGAATACAGATTGAACTCAGTCCCTCGTTAACATTTAAAACACTTTGCCTTGCTTCTCTGAGACATCTAATACAGTTCTCTTTAACCTATTGGCTGGCCTCATCCATACCAAGTATTTTTCTTGCTGCTTGAGTGTTCTTATTCAAATCAATGAAGGTAAAGGTGGCATAATCTGCCTATAAATTGAAGATGTCCTTACATATTAAATGCTCTGACATGTTGGCTAGATAAACTTATTCTCAGTTCACAAAGAAGTTATGAATGTATTTTAGCGGAAATCCCCTGGAAGAGCCAGTTTGGCCTGTAAATTAAAGTATTATCCATAAAAAAAAAAAAGCCGTTCTCTTGATATCTATCACCTGTACAAATATATGGTATAATACATCACCTCTATTAAGATTCAACTTAGTATTGATACTTCAGGATCTCTGATTTTTGCTTCGAAGATATGTCAGAGTGCATTTGAACTCGGTTCACAATGTTACACTTTGAAGTACTTTCAACTGTAGTGACAGCCAGGATTGAAAAGAAGCTGCCTGGAATCCATGCAGGGTCAGATTTCCTTGCTAGGAATCAGTTTTTTAAATCATATAAAACATACAGAGATGTGCTCCTGGCGGAGAGACTTTTATTATTTCTTTATTACTAACTGAAATTATTTTTGCTTTATAACCTACACTTTATGCCAGAATGCCTTTTTTTTTATGAGAAGGTGCCACCTCTCAGAAGTCAAGAAAGCATCTAGAAAAAAGGTGATAATTTTACAGCTGTGTTATGAAAAGGCACATGTTTGACGAAGTCAGCTGGAGTAGGAAGAACCAGCTATAGCAAAGGTGCCACAACCTGGCCAAAAAAAAAAAAAAAAAAAAAAAGAAACTCTTAGAAAAGTCTCTCAAATAAGCTGAGTTCAATGGTTAACTGAAGCTTGGAGACTGAGATCATGTAGCCTGCAATAAAATAGATTGCGCTGTTCCAAAGGGCAGCAAGAAACGGTTCTGGTCTTACCAAACTAAATCCACTGTTCCTGTGACACAGTAAACAATTAGAAGAGAATTATGAAGGCAAGAAGTGGTTGCTTCAGGGGTACCGGTACATTCTTCAACTGATGTTCTTCTTGAGCTGACTTTCATGGAGTCACAAGAATTCCAGTAAAAGGCAGAGGTATTGCATAAGGCACTCGAGGAGAGCAAGGCTCCTTATTTCCTCCAGCTCAGGGTGAATCTCAACTTGGCTAAAATTTTTCTTCAACAAAAGCAGTGGGGTTTTGGGGTGCCTTTTGATCCTACAGGCAAGGAACAGAGTGAAGGAGCAGTGACAGCACTGGATGGCATAAACCTTAGAGCAAAATAAGCCACAAGACTCTACTGAACACTCTTTTTCTGTCTTCTCTCTGTTTTTTATCCATTTCCTCTATTCTCATGAGCCCCAAAGCTGTTTTCCTGTTTGCATGCTTGACAGAGAGAAAAAATGCCAAACCTTTTGAAGAAAATTTACAATACCTTGGATTGAACCTACTACTTACCTATCCCTGTTTTCTCTGAAAGAAACATAGGGATATGAATCAATCTATTGTTCCCAGGATACCCTCAAGGAGAAGTGGCTCAGCTTGCTGTAAAATCCTGCCCTAACAACAGCAAAATTAAATTAGCAGCCACATGCCTGTCCCAGGCAGGAATGAAAAACATCTGAGATAGGAGTGGAAGTATCTGGGATACTGGCATAACACAGGGATGGGAAGATCACTGTGATTGTGGTCACCTGCACAAAGTAACTGGGTGACCTTCAGGTGTTGGGAATGCTTTGGATGAATAAGTGAAAACCTGGCTCTTTGTGTCTTAAACAAAGTTCACAATATTCTAAAATAAGGTTTTGCTAGCTATGCTCGCTTCGTGCAGACAGTGCAATGTGTTATGTAAGAAAAGGATAGCTATACATTTTACAAATTATTCATTTAATTTACATTACATTTGTACATACATGTACAGATTGTTTTGGCAGAGTAGCAGTAGTTACATCTCATAGAGAGAGCAGGTGGAAAGACTTGTTACACGTATGTGACACATCAAGAACAACAACACCTCTCTCAGTGGGATCCTCTTAGGGCTACTCTCAAAGAAATAATACCAATAAGAGATATTTAATTCATAAGAAAGGGGGTTTTCTGTGTGTGTTGTGCTCCCTAGATCAGTAATGATGAACAAATTCTTCAGTTGGATGAGGAATATTCAGTTGCATTTTATACAATGAGCTTGTTCATATCAAATTTCAGTGTAGCTGTTTGAAACATAAGAAGATTGTGTTATGTTTATAATTAATAACTGCTCCAGTGATTTCACTGTTTGGGAGACAAATCTTACTTGAAGATTTTTGATTAACATCTCAGATCCACCCCAGACTCTTTATATATGTTTTAAATAGTGACAGCACTATTTCAAATAAGTGGATAATATTAGAAGGCAACACAGATTAGAGTTTTCTTAAGTCATTCTCCCAAGAGATTATTTATGGTTGACTGTCCCATGAGATTATTTACGGTTGACTCTTCCCTGAAAATTTTTTGGAGGAGAACAAAACTGTGTCAGACAAACTATTTGCTCTACAAGGTTGTAAAACTAATAATTCCCTCTGGACCTTAGCAGTGTCTGGCTGGATCTTAGATATAAGGCCTGGCTTTCATTTTATTAGGATGAACTAGCTTTGAAGTTCTTCAGCTTCCTACCAGGACACACTTTCACTGGTAACATAATTACTTATTTGCTTTCTCCTCCTAGTCTGCTATTTCTGAAGGTAATTGTAACACACTTCAACTCCCGCACCAGCTTCGAGTTACCTTTACAAAGGAAGTAGGAACAGCCATTAATGGCAGAGACGAAAAAGTGCAAGCCTGCAGCGTACCTGGCCTTAAGTAGAAAATCAGTCCTGATTATCTCATATGTGAAATTGAATTAGAAACATTTTCTGTACTCTGTTTTAAGTACACCTGCCTGTTATCAGAAGATCAGATACTGAAAACTTGCATAGTGGATTTGACAATAACTAGGGATCTGCTCTTCAAGAACTACTTTTTGAAGCAGATGTGAGGAGTTCTGACCTCTGCCAATCAAAGTTGTACATCTCGTCGAGGCTGGTAAGGCATGTTTTGAACACCCAGACTTTGGTTGTCTTAGCACATGTATCAGCCTAAAGCTGCAGGATCTTTCTGTAACTCTAAGTATTAAGATCAAAAACATATTTACAAATATATACATTCATGATCCAGCCACTACACCTTTAATACATTTCTTAGTTTTTGCTCCTTTTCATCATCATTCTGGTTTTTAATATGTTTGAAACCAAAGCCATGTCCAGGAAGTCTAGAAAACAATCTTTCTAAGAAAATACTTTCATCTGCAGTCAGGCATGTGAAATTAAGAACGCTCAAATTTACCAGATGAATGCTCCACCTTATCCAGTATCTTGCCTCCAGACACAGCTAGTAAAGATAATTCACAGGAAAAGACAAAATGTCTTGAGAACTAAATAAAACTTTCAGTTCTGCTCTCAATGAAAGACAGTATCTATTCTTTGTTCTGTATCTATTTCTTGTTGCATTTTGCTTAAGTCATGACTTAGCCTTAAAAATAAGCTTTTTTAGTTCATTGCCTCGGTGTGTTAATTACACCTAGTTCAGAATAGGGGGATGTAATGAAAAATTTCTAGTTCTCTCTTTGAAGAAAGTCAGCAGTTCAGCTTAAACAGAGTAAACATTTTAAGGCTCACGGGGGCCAACAGAATGCAAATGAATCATGCAGCTGACATTACCTCTTACTGCCTCAGCAAAAATTACTCACTGACAGTGTGGTAGGGGACAAAGTGGTGAGATGGGGAGAGAGTCTATGGCAAAAGTTTATAAAGATTATGGAAATCATGCCTCTGGAATAAGAGACCATTGTCATTTTGCTTCCACACCTTATATTTTCCTATTGTGCTTCTTGTTATTTTAATACCACTAGTACTCACACATATCCCCTTTTGTAACTATCTGTTCTTCCCACTTTGATGTCTAGGTGTTACACAGAGAGTTTTAGGAAAGTGAGGAATAAGGCTCTGTAAAGTATGGAGTACTCTTTGCACAACATGAAATCATTGCAATTGGAAGTGGTACATGAATCAGAATTATTGGAAGCCAGAAATAACTCACGTTAAAGACCTAATTGCCGCGTTAAATGATTTATATTGTGTTGTGTTATATTGCACCTTGCCTACCTGTTTTATTATGACTGCTCTGTACAACAGTATCTAATTCTATTCTCTATGATACTTAGCTGTCTTCAGTCTATGGGTATAGATACTTCAGGACTGTGAGTGTGCATAGCTTGTTGAACTCTCTTCTTACCAAAAATCACGTTACCCTTACCTATGAAATATTTTCACCATAACACTGTCCAATTATTTATGTCAACTGGATCCTTCAGTCTCTCTTGGATTAGAATTTTTTTCCACATATATTTTAATTTAGTGCAAACTAGACTCCACAAAGTACTGAAAAGTAATTCTGATAAACTGAAAAAAAAATCTTTCTTTGACAATTCTAGTAACAGAAACTTGTTAGCTTGTAAATTATTACACTGGTAGAAAATCAAGTTAAAGCAACTGAAGCCATATACGGTAGTTCAATTTATGCAGTGAAGATTGGGTTACAAAATACGTAAGTCTAACTGTTAACTGCTGTGTGTATGTCACTGGATACCACAAACATATCTTGATTGCATCTTCTGCACTGATTAGGAAGGAATATTCTGTCTGGCTATATAACCATCATCTGCCTTCTTGCATATTGATATCTTATTCATGGTAACCTATAAGATGATATATGGTGGATTTTTGAAGTTCTTCTAATTATCTCTCCTAATTCTCCACTGCAAACTAGACGGAGTTGTTTAAATCATATATGGGAAATTGGTTAACTGGTCTTCATGTTTCTGTGTTGATTTCAATGCTGTATACAGTTAATCAAGAGGTGTCTTTTGCCTGCAAGTCAGATCTAAATCCTTAATGTCATTAAAATTTCCTGAATAGGAATGGTGTGGAGATTTAGGTCTTGAATGCTAGTAATTATTACACTTCATGGCTGATAACAGCATAAACCTTCACTCCATTTCCACCATTTCTACTGAAGACATTCTTGTTTGCTTTGGTGTGAATCTATGAAGAATCAAACTCATAGTCACTGATTTATATATTTTCATTAGGTACAACATACCACTTAATTGTCATTTTTTTATCATATGGCACTGTTCAGCTTTATCCTTAAGTGTCTGTTTGTACTCCATGCATATTTAAAACTAAAAAAAAAAAAAAAAAAAAAAAAAAAAAAAGTGTACTAGATTTGCAAGGAAAAAAATTGTAGAAGAAACGCTATTATGTTTGTACTTTTAATTTAACACTGGTTGGGATATATGCCAATGTAATATTGGCACTTTTCTGTGCACTGGAAAACCCAATTAGGACTTGTTCTTAGTTTGATTATCAGTCAGAAACATGCATACAGAAATATTCATTAGAGACCTACTGAGAGCTGTGATAAAGTAGCAGACAGCTGAATTATGGAGTCTGTCAGTATCCCCACTACAATTTTACATTTGCTTGATAAAAGACAAGTAACAAAATATCTAAGATGTAATTTGGTGCCCACTGGAACTGTACTTCATTATGGTGGATATTGTTCTGACTCTCTTCAGGAGGCTGGTGAGTGTTTCATGACATGATATTGTGCACGAATGATAAATCACAAGGCTAAATGTTGCCCCAGTCTTACACACACACAGCGGTAGCACGTGCGTCAGCTGGTGATCGCCACTCAGTCACAGCCTAAAGCCAGTAATTTTGGGGCTGGAAACGTAGGACAGATTCCAAAAGCTGGCACTCAAAATGATTATATTCTTTAAAGGATGATGATTCGACTGACCTCACTCACCCAAATTCAACAATAGTTCTATGCAGAGGCTAGGCAAAAAGGGAAGGAAAATAATTCCTCTTTGGTTTTATGAATTGAATTTGTGCAAAATATTACAGTTAATGTTACACAGGTGGTTTTTTAAGCTTACAGACCCTTTCCTATTAGTCTTAACTTCTAGCAGTGAAACTCATTGTCAATATAACACATGATCTGAAATGGTAATAGGCTTTCAATAGAATTGAGAAGGACATGTGCATGGAACTGTGGTATCAGTCAGCTAGCTAGATCAAAGTCTCTCATCCAGTTTGTTTAAAAAGCGCTTGGGAAATCTGCTTCCAATAATGTGCTTTCCCTTCTAAACAGAAACAATATCACATTTGTAGATGAAAAAAAAAACCACCAAAAAACCAAACCATCAAACATTTGATCCTTTTATTGAATGTGGAGTTTTAGTAACAAAGTTGTTCAGGATATATAAACTCTCATCTAAAATTAAATTAATTAAATAAATATTCAAAAAACTAGTTAGAGTGGAGAATAAAGGTCCATTCAATATTCACCATACAAATCAGAACCATTAGTGGTGTACTGGTTGCAGCAGTTCACAAACTGATAAAAAATAATAGTAGTATGTATTCTTCATTTCGTGATTGAATTTTATTTAGACTGGGATTCCTTAGCAGTCTTTATTACACACCATGCATTGCATCAACAAGCCTAAAATAAACACATGTTAAATCATGTTATTAAACAAAACTGTTGAAAGATCAATTTCCCTAAGCCATTCTTGCTATATGTGTATTCACAATTCTGTATTCAATAATTGTACAGTATTCTCTGACGGAGGATTAAAACCAGTAGACCATATGAAAACAAGACAGAGAACCATGCCTAAATGAACTGCTTTAAAACATGCACAGTTTTTTAGCAGAACAAGATACTAAAATACATAAGTATTCCCTCCTTAGTATCTTAATAATTTTCTAATTTGGGACTAGATGCATACTTTTTTATAGCTATCCAAGATGCCTGAATGGCATATCTTACTTCAATGCTTGAAAGCCTCACAAGCTGTGAAAGTATTTTCCCTCAGAATATATTTCCCTGTCATATAAGGTAATATAGTTTTCCCCAAGTTACCAGACAAAGAACAGATGCACAGAAGCTATGTGTAGGTGTACATTAGCAGGTACAGGCAGAACTGAGCTCGGTCTTCCCATGCTAATATTGGAATTGCAAATATGATGGGAAAAGACACCAATGTAGGCGTCTGCATCTAAATTTTTTGGTCCAGAAACAGTTCTAGCCACATGCTGCAGCACAGCTAACATACTGTGCTGAAAGTCTGGGAGCCGACTTTCACAGCAGAGGATGTGGCTGAAAGGATGGCTCAGACCTCCTCCTTTGCTGCCTGTGTGTTCCAACAATTCCCTTTTGCCTGGCCTGAACTTAGCTCAGCTGTGTGGAAAAAAACAACTCAGAGATATTACCCAGCTAAAAATCTGCCCAACAAACAAAAATGGTCAGTTTTCCATCAGGTCGAGTCCCTTCTGCTCACTGTGCAATGACATGTTTCCTAGCACTGGTGCAAGGCAAGTAATGGGGACTTGCAGTTGTAGCAAGATAGAGAGGACTGAGCTACCTCTTTTGGTCACACTGATGGTTAAGGATAGTTTAAAAAAGCATTAGCCCCACCCAAAACATATTTGCATGAGTGTAGTACTGGAGGAGCACCCAGTGATTTTCCTGGAGATAGAAAAGATTCCTTTTAGGGCAAGATTTGGAGCCTGGAGATGAAACCTTCTCAATTTTAGACCACCCCTCTGTTCTCAGTGATCTCCAATGTGTCTTTGTGCACACCTACTTGTTGGAAGGTAAAATTATGGCATCTCCATAAGTAAAGCACTTTTGATATGTGTTTAAAACTAAATGTGAAAAAAACATCCTGCTGAAGAAGGATGGTCTTAAGTCTGTGGCCAAATCAAGATCTTCAACTTGGATACAAAGTTCAAGGAATTAATAAAGTGAGAAAATGCTTGTCAATCTCCATGAGTCTTGGTTCATAGCAGCTCATTTTTACAGCACTTGGACCCATTTTTAAGTATCATCTATTTAGAGCTTGGGGAAACAACATATTGCCAATAAACTCTTTGTAAACTGTGAATCTACCCCATTTTTTGTGATTATATTCAGTCTTCTTGTACAAAAGAATCATTCTCAGGATACACTTCTAAATGCACACCTGATTATGTGGAGCTTGAGTGGGACTTACATTATGGTCGGATATGTATTACGTAGAATTTGCCTTTTCTATCTCAAGCTGGGGGAGTGAGTGGACTGCTGGAACCATATGGACTCTGTAAGGATATTTGCAAATGTAGTCACTTACATGCTCAGATAGTTCACGTTTCTAATATTTTAATGTTATTTAATTCCTAGTCTCGTTTTATTTTCATTTTAAAGAACCATAGACTTTTATAGAACCATAAAGACACACATACATGTATATTAATACCATATCATACATTTTTTTCCAATTGAATTTCTTTCTGAAAAAAACAACAAAGCTACAGCTGAATACCACATGAAAAATATTTAGCCTTGCAAGCACTATTTATATATCAAAAATCTTTATTAAAATCATGGGAGCACACTGCTGAGTAAAAACATCTGGCATTTCCCCTCCATCTTCTTTTTTTCCCCTTAAACAGTAACACCCACATTTCAAATGGCTGAAGAATTTATTTAAGTTATTCTGAGCATATGGAAAGTCACTGCATCATCCATACACTAAGACAGATAGCAGTGAAACTCTGAGATGAAAAACTCTAAAACACAGAACATGAAGGGAAAAGAGTGAAAGAAAACACAATCATTATATGCCAGCACTATACTATAGTGGGCTTGGGGATGCATATTCAGTGTAGTTCTAGGAACTGACCTTTTACCTTCTTGTCATTGCTAAAGATTGGGTGGGTGAACCATCTTTCTTAAAAGATATATTTATGCTTTACTGACAATGTTGTTTTTCATGTTTAGAAATAAAATTGTTCCTTATAATAGACATAATTATTCACACTCTGGAGACTTCAGTCTCAATATGTGGAATACTGGAGAAAAAAAAGGATAGTCCCTACCTTGAATAGTTTATAATCTACTCCATAAATCTGTCATTTGGTATAAATTTTAAAAGCTGGTTAAATTTTTTACTCTTGTTTGAGCCTGTTTTTGCTTATGTTGCTTATATATTGATAGTAACCCTCCAACCTCCATAGTCTTGCTCCTGATTTATAGCAGTGCACCTGTAAAGGAACACGTCATGTCAAGTGGCTGCTTGGATGAGCCAGGATACTTGAATGTGCATGAGCTGAACCGCAGCAAGACGGCTGTAGAGGTGGGATGACTTATGAGACAGCACAGCAGCAGCAATAAGAACAGCAGACTGAGGTTTGTCTCTTTGCTGATGGACAGGTTAGGTCACTCAGCTTCTGGGACTCTGGAGTCATTTCTCATGATTTTTAAGGGAAAAATCTTCTTATCTTCAGCAGCTGCACAATTCTTGATCAGACATTACGTGACACTTCTTTTTCCAGAACACAGTTAATGACTCTGCCCTGGCCTCCTGCCAGATATGCATTTACACACTGCTTCAGCCTTAGTTGTCTGGAGAATAAGAGTGAGAGAAAAATACTGTGCATATAACATATAGCAGAGTTCCCATAGGGCAGTGAAATGCTATGTATAACTGTGCTGCTAGACCAGTTTTGCATTGGATAAAAGCATTCTTCTCCCATCTTTTTCTCAGCTCTCAAGGTTTTCCTTTCTTAAATTTTATTTTAAAAGCTTATTTTATAAACATTTTATTTTCTCCTTGAATGATAAATGCATGCCTAACTCCACATTTCCCAAAGTTGCAGGATCTAAAATTGTATTTGAGACATACACAGCACTATCTTGTCTGCGGGAGTAACTTGGTCCATTCCATTAAGGAAACAATCTAGCTTTTGTAGTTGCATGTGTTTAAGTTTTAGGAATGTTACTGTTTTTACTCGTCAATCTGTCTGCCAGGCTTAAGGTCGATAAAAGCAAGAATAGTTTTAACCTGGGGACTTTTCTAGATCTCACAAGCAAGATATAGGTGAAGGTGAATTCCCACTGAATTGAGTTAGAGCAATAACCCAGCTACAGCAAAATGGTTTTCAATATTTATTAGCAATCCTGAGCCAGTGAAAGGAAACTATGGATTTTGACAAATGTTGATGTTTCATAAATATGCCAGATAGCAAGGTATTTTAATCTGGTTAAAGTCTGCTCTGATATTTCTGTAAGCTTAGCTGATGAAGTTTGTGGTATAATTCCCCACAAGTCATCTTCTTTTCCCTCCACAGCTGTTATACTATGACATTCACTGTTTGGAAAAGAGGAGACACAGCTGGCTGCTTCATCAGTGCTGTCATTGACCCTTACCTTGTCCATTAATAGTCCATCACTGGCAATATCTGCTATCCTACCTCCTCATCACACATTTCCATATCCAGATGTGCCTCATCAGGTGTCAAAGATGTGATTGATGGAAAGTCAGACACAAGTCCAGATCTAGACCATGAGGAGCTGTACACAGTACAGAATACACGTTGTCCACCCACTTAAACAAACTCTCTAGCTGCAGTAGTTGGCATCTGTGATGCATTGAATTTGCAAAAGTACAGGATGAAAGGGGCGGGAGTGGTTATTATTTTCTGAAAGACATTGACAGGGGATGTGCTTTCTGTCTCAGAGTGAAAGCCAAAGTGCTGGTAGGGAGAGCCATGATGAACAAGGAGATGCAAAGCTGTCTGCACATTTGAGCAGAACAAGCTGATCTTGACAGGACCCTTATATCAGCAGAGAGGAATAAATCAGTGTGAAACAAAAACTTCTGAGACATCCAGATTTTGCTCCAAACAGTTAAATGATAAAAGACTGAAACAAGTATAGTAAAAATTGCCAAAGAATCTTTCCAAGACTGCAACTCCATTGTCTAAATTTCTGTTTTTAGAACAGCTTTGGCACAGACTTAGCCCAGGATAATGAACACTTTCAGAAACAATTCTTGGGTACAGTTCAGGAATTGGCAATGGCCAGGAATCTTCTCAATATGAGACACAAATACAACCACCTTACTCTGAATGCCAAAAAAGTTTAGTAGTGTGAATAGGACATACCAGGCAGTTGGCTTCAGTTCCAGAGAACACAATTTATCAATACAGATTTCCAGGCTCCAAAATGGAATGCTCCTGTAGTTGCCAATGGCCACCAAAAGGACAGAAGAAAATTTCTTTGAACTGAAGTGTTTCTTATTGTTTCCTGCAACAAACAGAACAGCACACCTCTGGGTCTCTCTTAAAGCAGATTTTCACTGGTAAGGCAGCATCTAAACCCAGAACATAAACTTGTTTGGATCCTTTTTCAGTGTCTCTGAAGAAGTTTAGATGTTAAATCAGGCAGACATAGGTAGGCACTTGCAATAGACTGCTGCAGAGAAAGAAGTTATAGACCTGTGTTCAGATCAGATGGCAAACTAAATGTCCAGTGAACCATTCATAGCCTGGTCAGACTTTGACTCACATTTACAATTTTAATATAATAAAACTTAAGCTTGTATTGCAAGGGACATTCTACTACCAAGCACTGTTTGAACATTGAAGCAGGCACACTCTTTTTTTTACCTTGTATTAAGAGTGGATTTAAGAAAATGTGGGAGAAATTATTCTTAATCCAAAGTAAAAATCTCCAAAATCTATGTAGTTGCCACTCCTTCAACAGCCAGACTTTTCCGTTTCCCATTTCCCGTAAAGCTGTCACTGTCAAAGCTGCTCTCTGCAGGTGGCAGTGCCTTGCTGCTAAATGGAGAGAGCGAGCTGAGAGAGGAATCCAGGGCTGCTGCCAAGAGAAGGGATTTGCTTGCAGGCACATGAAGAGGACAACAAACACGATGGATGGTGGAGGATGCTGGCAACAGGAGAAAAAGGAGACACACAGACCACAGGGCTGGAGAAACAGGGGAGATACCTTTAAAAGCAGAAGAGGGAAAATCCAGATGAGGAAGCAGAAAAAGTGAAAGCTTCCATGATGGTAGCTGCTCAGGAAGGGAAAGAAAAGGAGAGGAACAAAGTGAAGACTTACAGGAGGGTGAGGAATATTTCAAAGTATTTCCCCACCATGACTCCCTAAAGAAGCAAAGGGTGGCAGGAGGCTGATGGCTGATTTTGCACCTGCGGTACTCGTCTGTGTCTCCATGATTCATTAAGAATATACCTACTGCATATTTTATGAAGAAGGGAAATCCCAGTTAGATTTTCCCTTAATGGCCCCTCTTAAGGAAAGCTTACCGATTGCTCCTCAGTCTTTTTCCTAAGCATCTTCACAGCCCTTCAGCCATATCATATTTTCCAAAGGAAAAGAGAGTGATTTCCTCTAAATTCATGTTCAGCAAGTTTATCACTTTGTTACTGCTGTGATAGCATAAATGGGAAAGGCTTTGGGGGAAGGAAATGAATGTATCTAGAAATGGAAGTATGTGGCCTGATCCTAGGTGGCAAAACAATCTATGAGAATCTGAAAAAAAGACTGAACCACAGGGCAAAAGGTAGGTTTGGAGTCTAAATTTTCTGTCTGAAAACTTGGGCCAAATTTAATACGACTGTACAGTTACATGGTCATCCTTTGCTGCAGCTTCTTTGTTTGTTTTGTTGTGGTGTGGGTTTTTTTGTTTGTTTGTTTGTTTGTTTGTTTAGTTTTTTTGTTATGGTTTTTTGGTTTTTGGCTTCAGGGAAAGGAAAAGGGACCAAGAAGAAGAGATGAGAAGGGATGGCAGAGAACAAGCTAAGCAAAGTAGTTGCTAAGTTCACCTAGAGCATTTTTCTCACTGCAGATTCAAATTAATTATATTTCTGACCTTTTCTTTTGAAAAAAATTAAGAGTCCAAATAAATGGACTACTGCATTGTATTAAATAGTATCTCCTTTTTCATCTACAAAGTGTCCTTTGAATATCGTTGTTTACTAAATATTAAATAATTCTTTGAGGAGGGGATTGTCCCACAGACTGTATATTCATCTGCTCATTCAGGACATTTTAGTGGTAAAGTATAAGTTAATCTCATTTTTTTTTCTTGTTCTATTCTTTTTAATATTAAAAGTTATTCTTAAGCATTTAAAAATTATTCTTTTGTTAAGAATTATGAAATAAGTCTTTGCTTCTCAAACTAAATAGCTAGTTTCTCAATTTCTTATAAGGGTCAAGCAATATGTATCTTTCCGAGTGAAGACAGGGAATCGTGGGACTCAGTAACAGACCTTAGGGAACTGGACAAATTGGCATTGTACAAAACAGTTGCTCTGAAAACAATTGTGTCTCTAAACCATCAATTCTCATTCATATGTAATGTCATGATCCTGCTTCTACTGAAATAATTGGTAAAGCCTTTCTTAAATCCACCGGGACTAAGATTTGTCTTTTGGGCTTCCACTCTGCAAACACACATGCACGTTCTGAACAGGCCTATTCACATGATTAAGTTAAGCGTGCACATAAGTCTTTTCACTTGCAGTTTGCATATTACTAATGTTTGGAAAATGGAAAAATCACTTTTCTCCTTGAAACCTTTGGTGTAAAAAATCCACTGATTTCCATTGATTATAAATTAAAGATATTGACTCATGAACAGAAAATGGCCCATTTTTTTGGTGTGTGTGTTTTATTTTAAATCCTAAATATGAGTAACAGTGGTTACAAGGGGCCTTTGTCCTCACACATTAGCTGCAGGAAGAATTTCATTAAGTTGTTTATTGGCCGTGGTCCTTTTCCTTCTTGAAGTACCTTGAAAATCCAGACAACCCTCAAGGACATATATATATCAAGAAAAATATATTTGAACAGAATAATAAAAAAATACGTTCTACCAAGATGACATTGTTCAAAATTACTTTATCAAAATTAATATCCTTCCAGAAGCTTTTTTTGAGGTATCATGTAATATAGAGAAAAAAAAAAAAAAATGAAAGGACTTCCCTGTTTTTATATCTCATGCTACATGCTCTTTCCTTATATCTCTGTTCACAGACCACTCCCATTTCCTCACTTTGAAAAACAGTGAATTGTATGTATTAAATTTCTTGAATTACATGAGCACTCTAATCCCACGAAAATAAGAGGATTTATGCTAGCATTCCAAACGTCAAACCAATGTCAATATCTGCATTTTACCTAAGTAAGCAAGGTTGTCAGGGAATTCCTTTTTATATCCTGCTTTCCAGGAAATGTGGAATTCCTTTCTTTCAACTAATAGACTGGTAGGTTGGGAGCAGTAAGGTAGTGGGAATTCATATGGTATTATTGCTGGGGAAAAGGTGTAGAGTCAGGATAGAAATTCTACTCCCAGCAGTAGCTGGTGTTATTCTACCTGATATGAGGGGGGACTGAATTTGCCGTTGCTGCTCTGGAACCTGCATGTATGATACAGGGGAGATTGCTGAACTAGGCCCTCCACAACAACTGTGAAGGTCCAGGGAGAAACCTTCACAAACTCAGATGTGAGATATGAATCCTGGATTTCCCCCTCCCACTAAAGATTTGTTGATGTATTGTTTGTATATTTAATGCATATGGTATATATAGGATTTGTAGCAGTGGATAAAACCAGCACCTCACTTGGATCACTTACTTATGAGTCTGTGTTTATTTTTCTGCTATTATATTCTCAGTACTTAAAAAGGGCCTATAAGAAAGGTGAGGACAGACATTTTAGTAGGGCCTGTTATGGCAGGACAAGGGGCAATGGTTTTAACCTGGAAGATGGGAGATGCAGAATAAACATGAGGAAGAATTTTTTTTACAATGAGGGTGGTGAAACTGGCAAAGGTTAACCAGAGAGGTGGTAGATGCCCCATCCCTGAAGACATTCACGGTCGGGCTGGATGTGACTCTGAGCAACCTGATCTAGTTGAAGATGTCCCTGCTAATGGCAGGGAGTTGGACTAGCTGACCTTTGAAGGTCACTTGCAACCCGAACTATTTTATGATTCCATGATTCTATGGTTCTATTATATTCTCTTTGTCTAATCTTGGAGTATTTTTTGAAAGATATTTCAGTTTTTGTCCTTGCCACAGTTACATGTGTGATGTGAAAATATACGTCCTAAGATTACAAACTTCAGCTTATTCAGAGATGGAATTTAGGTTGCTTTTGTTCTAATACATACTTGGTCAGATTGGGCTAAGGATCACACGTAATTTCTCTCTCCTTTTGGGCTTTAGTGCGGCCTGGAAAACTTCCTTGTGCTTCACAGTCTCTAATCTTGATTGGTATGTATGAGATTAAGAACAGCTTTGATCTGAACTTCAGATGAAACATCCTTCAACTTTAATGATAGCAGAACAGGTAAAGTTTAGGTTTTAGGAAATAGAGAGTCTTCCTCTAAACATCTAAAAATTAGCTACAGACAATAGCAGTAGTGAAATACCTTTGCCTTGCTGACAGACATTGAGGTAAACCACTTTCTAAAACTGGGTACAGTTAGAGAATTTCCCATAAAATCAGCAAACATACTATGATTACTGTTTTTGTGCTTGCCTCTGTAGCCTATGATATGGACTTTATACTGTGTAGAGCCTGAAGTGACTGGCTCAATTTCCTAGGGCATGAGCCTTTCCTGTTCTCTTCTGGTGGCACAAAAGCTTACTGTTTTGTCTATTAAACATAGATTTTAAGAGACTTCTGGGAATAGTTTTGTTGCCTGTGGAGTTCATTGGGAATAGCTGTCCTTGCAGCATTTCTGAACAAAACAAGCCTGCACAATTTTCGTAAGTTTCCAGAGTGCTTCACTTGATGACTTGAATGGCCTCATCTCTTACTGTGCTTCTCTAGTCACTTAAACTCAGCTGCTGGTTGGGAACTAAAATAAGCCTTAAAGGTACAATTGCAGCTCAGTTTACAGGAAATTGCTAAGTGATAGGAGTCAAGGTGGATTTATAAAAAAAATTAGTTGCAGAACTTGGCTTTCTGCTGCTTTCTTGGAACTATTCAGTATTCTTCAATAAATATACAGAAAATCCCAACTGGATACAAAGACAGTAAAAAGAAGCTGTTGCTTGGGAATGAAAACAAATTGATTATATGTAGAAAGAATTACCTTAGCTACCAAATGTATTATGTTTTTTCCCAGTCCATTACATCCCAACAGGTGAATGCCTTGAAAAGGCACCCAAGACGCACACATGGACAGATGAATTCCTGGTCATTGCAAGGGATCTGCAAACAAGTGATTTGCCAGGTGCACCTCAGGATAAATAAGCCTTCTAGACCTGACTTGTTTCTTTGACAGCAAGAAGCATAGATGATTAAAGACAGCAGATCTCAAATACTAACGTGTTATCCACCAACTAAGAAGCTTAAGTTTCCAAAAGTGTCAGAGGCCACTTGGGCTAAGGATTTTTGTGCTATTATTAAAACCATGTAGTCTAAGTCAGTCAAAAAAATGCAAACATTAAGTTTTCTGCCAGTTTTCAAAACAAAGTTTTATAGGTTCTTCGTGTGCATTCCGTACGTGATTAGCAGGATTGCAGATACCTGATGTGTTTTTAGAGGACTATTTGTATGCCTGCTAGGGGAAAAAAAAAAATCTGTTCTTCATTTTTGAGGTGTTCAAAGACCAGGTGGCCTTTTTTACTTTATTATTTATATGCCTTCACTGATGTATTTGTTAAATTTAGTGACAGTTTATATCTGGCCCTCCTAGCATAACTTTAAGGTCAAACTCAACTCACTAAGAAAGCAACTCATAAGTTGCTATGGACATTGGATCGAGCTAATAGGAATCAGTAAAATCTACAAGACAGAAAGATACTATCTTTATGTTTCTGCTGCATCATATAAAAACACACTGTAACGATAATATATTTTTTGAGATCCATTTTATTATAATTCAATTATAATTTATTTATGTTCTTTTCGATTTATTTAATTGAAAATACAAACATTTGTATGAAGGTATCTGAGCCACAGAAAAGCTTGTTTCATTCACGTATTGATATGCTTACGTATATAGAGATGTACGTGCACACACACAAACACTTTCACTCTAGGAATTTTAGACATTTAAGCTTAATGGCACTTCTTTTTAACATAATAACCAAATAACTGGTGGCAAACAAGGACTTCTGTGAGAATTTCCATAATTTCTGGATATTTGTCATAAAGACCAACAATACAAATTTATTTATTTATAGCATATCAGTCTCTTCCCCTAAACATCTAACCTTGTGAACACATCAGATTATATATTTCATTAATCATTGTAATATTACACCAGTTTTTGAGCTGAAGCCTGAGAAGCTAGAGTTTTAAGTGGTAATCAGCAATAATGTATTGCTTGTACCTTAGTGTCACTATTGGTGATTTAGTGATTAATTATCTCACTGCTGTGTAGTGCTTAAAATTATCTAAATGCATAGGATAAATTAGTTGATCAGGAGAAAAGTCTGTCATGCAAATTCAGTTCTTACAGAACCTTCCTGTCACACTCATCAATGACAGCCTAAGTGGGTCACCAGAGTGGATGGCCCCTGTTAATTTATTTTCTCAGACATGCAATACATATTCATGATATCCTGCTGTTTGTCTGTCACCTCAAAGAAACTCTCCATCTCCTCCAAATTATAATTAATGAAAATATGCGCAGTTAGGCTTAGGGGCTTGGAAGAAGAGATACTGGTATTATGTTGCAGGGGGTTGCAAGGTGTTGGTATCAGCAGTTGTTTGTTAATGTGGGAGAGGAAAAATGTTACTTTGGCCAATGCCTTCTCTTTTTCTTCTTCCAAATGACAGATGTAAATGAACATGTAATAAAAATAAAAATTAAAAAAGTAAGTATGACTATGTATACATACATATAGAAATGTATACAGAAGCAGAGGAGCTTTTACTACCATACTATTCTAATCTAAAGTAATTGTTGTTTTTTTGTTGTTGTTTTTTGGTTGTTGTTTGTTTTTGTTTTGTTTTGTTTTGTTTTTTGTGGTTTTTTTTTTTTTAATATCACAATAGAAGGTCTATATTGGAGCCATTCACACACATTGCTATTTTTCAAAATTGTACTTGCCTATTTGCCTAGGCTGAGCACTTTTTGACAAGTGTGTCTTTTTATACAGAATTATCCATATTGATACCAGTTATTTCCTGTCATCACTGTGGCATCATATGACGTAGGAAACCATACATTTTGTGTATTTTTTTAATATCTTACAGACCTGAACAAATGCACCTTGTACTCTAATTAGTGAAAAGACAGAGGTATAAAAATGCAAACAATTGCATATTACTACACAAGTAATGGCAGTAGCAACAAAACAAATTGTATAGTCATATGAAAAATTGCTAGAACATGCTGTAAATAAAACTCATGCTTCTTCAATTTATCAGTTACCTTTGACTGTCTCACCTTTTTCCTGCCACTAATTCATCTCCTCTAAGAGTGGCTTGAACATTCCACACCTCTGAACAGCTTCAGACAACTGTCTGTTAAGTAAGAAAAAATAAAACCCTACTACCAAGGAAGAGATTGTTCCATATGGAGCTTTCCCAGCACTTACACCTGACAAAAGACAAAATGTCTGAGTCCTGGAAAAGTTGTTATTATTGTGTTATATTTTGCTTCCCATCAGGCTATGTTCTCCCCCCCGTTCCTATCAGAATCACAAGTCTACTTTCAAAGCATTATAGGTTATCTGTGTGTAATGTCTTCTTTTCAACACTGTTTTTACTCCCTGTCAATGAATGATAATTGAGTTTAATTTTACCAAAATACAAAAGTTTTTAAATGTTAAATTTATGTAGATATGTGGAGTCAGGAGGAGGGGTACTGATATGGAAGATAACAGAAATAAGAATTTTTAGCAGTTCTACACATCTAAAAAAATAGTTCTTCTGTTGCTAATATGTAAGAATTCATGAGAGTGAAGGGGAAGGATTTTATTGCTGACCTGCATGACTTACTTGTGGCTTTGTCACTCATAAATAATATATTCAGCCCCAGCTCATGCCACTGAAACATTTATACCACAACACATCATTGTGTATGTTATATAAATATTTATTATGATGAATTATTAAAATGAGCAATGAATATTTATTCTTCTTTCAGCATGATTATACACATGTATGTATATTCTGTGTTTATACCGATTTGCACATACAAAAATGTTTAGATAGTTCCATACACATGGATATATGTGTTCTCCCATGTATGTGTACTCTCATATATATACATTCATGCATACATATATGCACATCTGATGCACACACACAGTTGTCATTCTTGAAAGCTGTAAACATCCTCTTTATAGATTTGCATTATTTATAAATAGACGCATCCACATGAAAGGTGGAATTATGTACATTTAATATTTTTTCTTATCTATGATTAATTCTGACAGGATCATGGCTTAGCTGCAACTATCATAACAAAGGCAGGGCAAAGGCCTCAGTTGAACAGTATCCAAGTCTCTAAGAACACGACATCTTTCATTAGTCAAGATTTACAACACAGGAGAACTCTTTCAGCCACTGGTTTCACACATTTGCCTGCTTATAGCTAAATGAATAAATAAATAAATAAATAAATAAATAAATAAATAAATAAATAAATACTGTATAGCTTTTGTGGTAGCTGAAATGCATTTAAAGGAACAATGTTAGATTGTCATTCAGATGGCTCCCTACAACAGATGCCTGTTGAATGCTGGAGCCTGTCTGGGTATATCTATCTAATCATATCTGATTTCATAGATTGTTGGCACATTTTTGAAAAATTTGCCAGGAAATCATATGACAGCCCTGAGAATAGAGAGAAAACTATGACCAGTGCTAGGGGAACACAGGCCAGGGCAAGAGCTTGGAAACCAGACATGAGATACATTTTCCAGTCTCTGAGAAACTTTTCATTGCACACCATGACATAAAACATTCCAAAGTGGGATGTACATCTGAAATATTAATAGGAATGTGTCGAGCTCCACAGACAGCAGCTTATTTCCCCATTTGCTATGTACAAAGCAAAGGATTAACACCAATGGCAATATTTGTGTCAGGCCATACTGATTAATTTAATATTCTGATTGGATGAGCAGCAGAGCTTTAACGGCTGTTAACTTTCTGGCAAGCAGTGCTGAGAAGGTGATAATGAGATTAACATTTGGAGGACCTGATTTGCTTTTGCGCTGTATTTAATTACTACTTTGACACCAACTGGTATACACTATGGATTGTGCAGATATGCTGATAGATATCCATATTTGCTAAACTATAATATTGGCTTTAAATAGATGTGTTAAATTCTGTGATTTCTAAGATACTTTGCTCAAGACATGAAAAATATGTAATCTTATGCTCAATTTATAGCACCTTAAAGAGGATATTTGGAACAAGCAGAGTCCCTACAGGGAATGAAGAAAAGGACTGATCAGAAAATAAAGTGGTACATTAAAGGCTAGGATATACAATTACAAAGTAAGGATTGTCAAAAGTTGACTGAGCTTATCAAGCTGACTTACATTTTGCAAAGGAAACTAAAACAAAGCTTAAAAAACTCCTGAGCTCTATCAATAAAAGTAGAATAAGGAGGGAAAGGAGACTGTATTCAGGTTTGAGTAAAGGTTTTGGTGCTTCACTCACCTTCTAAAAAAAAAGAAGCATAGTTTGGCTCACTCTTCAGGAAGATTTTGTAGGAGCTAAATAATGTCATGTAAAGGTTTGACTGAATTTTGAAAGACAAAGTAATTAAGAATATGCGGTAAACAACGTGGAAAAAATGCAGTCTTTTCCCAAGCCAAGTCATGATTGGCTAACCTGATTTTCTGAACAAGTGGAATGTCGTATTGACCAGCCATGGATGAAAGGAGAAAAGACAATAAGTAAGGCTATCAAGTTGGAAGGTATTTTTTACAGAGATGGTCAACAATTGCTCTTGGAGCTAGTCTTAATGGCTTTTGTTTGTTTGTTTGTTTGTTTAATAAAATGTTGCTAAAAGCAGGAAGATGACATTTGTTGAATGAAAATTTGAATTTATACATAAAAACTAATGTTGTTGTTACTTAGTTTATCAAAAAAGCTTGCTACTATTACAGCCCATTTATAGGCTGTTCAGAACTTGAGGAAGAAAAGTATTTTACAAGTATCTCTTAAACTCCCAATTTGTACTAGTTTTTTAAAATCATACACATTGTTCTCAGTTTTCACTGACTGTGCAAACCATACATTTAATTATCCTGACCTGCACAAATGAAACTCAAGACAGACCTCCTTTTAGACAGCTATTGTTTTGGACCCAGCATCGAGCTGAAACAATCATTGTGGAAAAAACAGAGCAACTGGGACTGTTAACACATACAGAGGATGTCCTTCAGGACCATTCTCATCTCAATAGCAGATGTGTTGGAAAGCAGGAAATAGGGAGAATCCAATTGACATACATACAAAAGCCCATTTTGCTGTTCTACAACTGCAAATGCAATTTTCACACACTGTGTAAGTTCATTTACACTGTTAGTGCAGTGGAAAATGCCTTAGGCTAAATAAGAACCCAGTTGTCTGCTTCAGGTACTGTTGTCTCTTTGTAATAACTAATTGATATCCCTTGCAGCTCTCTTTTGCTGATGAAGTAAGTGTGGTCTGGATATCAAAGTTCAGGCTCACCAAGAGAGACCATGGGATGATTTTCTTTATCTTCCATTGATTCGTTGTGCTATACTAAGCACATTATTTATATTCATTCGCATTTATATTTTCCTCCTCCACAACACTGAAAAATTTACTTCACTGGTTTTGGACCAATTGTATGAAATGATAGCACTCATAGCTGGAGTTCTAGATAATAGCTAGAAGTACTGCTGTGAACTGGTGATTTGTAGATTCCCACCACTTTCCCATCGGTTTTGTGGAAACCGATACTTTCCAAAGAGGCCACCCAGTTTCAGCTTTTGCCACAGTTTTAACTTTGATGTCAACTTCACAGAAGCCAGTTGTCATGACTTCAAGGCTAAAACAGTCAAATGGGACAGACAACCCTAAGTCAACTGAAGGAGGACCTATTGAGCCACTTTGACTAGACATGTAACACAGGAGGTTGCGGTAAAGGCTTGTACGGTATTGCTGAGGAAATCTGCCATCATCCTGGCATGCTGGGAACACTGCTGCACAAGCCCAGGGCAATAAGTATGATGTTTTTGAGATTCCTTAGATTTGTTGTGCATATGTCATAGTTTACATTTATACAAATATGGTCATGTTTTTTTTAATATCCAGAAGGGTAAAGGAAGTCTTAGGTCCAAAACTAATTAAGCCATCACTTCCTACACTTCAAATTCCTTTCTGAATGACCAGGGATCAATCCTCCTCCAATTGCAAATGTCTTAGGACCAACAACAGAAATGAATTTCAACAGGGCAAGAATGAAATTCATAATCAATGATGCTTAAGAATTTGAGTCCACTTAACTAGGTCTTGAACTTTTGGTTCAAATCCATGGTGTATTCCCAGGAAATCTTAAAACTGTAAAAAAAAATACTTAGGGAAATAACTACAGTACAGTTTGAAAGCATCCAGACTGCACTGTGGTTCTTTGGCACCATGAAAGGAAAATTATCTAAATTGTTTTGATTTACTTTGCTGACTGATCAGAGGTAGAAGTCTTCTTCAGGAGTATTTTACTGAAAAACCTGCTATGAACATTGCAGAGAGATTTTCTGAGTTGTTGAGGAGACCAAGTAACTATTGAAGGAACTGTAAACATCATTAACCTGTCTAGACCCAGCAATCAACCCAAGAAATACTATAAAGAACAGAATAACAGCGTTACTAATTTTAAGAAAGTATTATTACTCGATGATGCACAAAGGATGGGCAAATTTGCATTCAAGCAGTAGTAGTAGTTTGTGCTGAAATTTCCTCATTGCAGATTTATCTTCCTAACAGCTCTTTCCAGTCACACCCTGGACATTACACATCTGTCTGCTCACTATAAGACCTTTTTTTTTAATCTTTTTGTTTACTTCACTAATATTTGAAATGCAATCCAAGGCATCTTGCTTATTAAACTGGAGAGACTTCAAATTTGCTTTTGTACCATTGGAGCTAATTGTCTGAGACAATTTATATCCATCAGCACAGTGTTTTATGGCTTTCAGACTCAGTGTAAAATGAATAAATAAGAGAGCTGAAGTCATTATTCTCCTTTATTACTGGAGATGTGCTGGCTAATCTGAGAGTAATTTGAATTCTAGAGGCCCATCAAACACTGGACATCTGTCAAGCTCTAGCTTCAGCAGCTAGTCAACAATCTGTGCCACTTAGTAGCCTCCTCTTTTTCTACCCTGAACATTTCCCAGGCAAAAACAAAAGTTAAAGTTAGTTATTTAGCATGTGCATTTTTTTTTTCTTTTCTTGTTTGAAGACTTATTTGGAAAGATTTATAATTCTACTTTTTGGTTAAATCTGGCTAAGACTTAATTTTCATGCCGTTGGAGAGTAGTACTCTGGTAAATTTCTAAGACAATTCTAAGATTTCATTGCTATGTTCGGATCAGTATCAGATAGAAATCAGAGAAAAAAAGACCATCTGTCAATTCCCACTATCTGTTTCCCTCATCTTCACACAGGTTTTGGCTGCTGTACACAGAGCCACAGAACTGTACAAGAGAAACAACAAAGAGAAAATTGAGAAAAAAAAAAAGGATACAGATCTAGGAGGGAGACCATAAAAAGCAACTGTGAGGAACAGAGAAACTTAACAACAGAGCAGACAATGTTTGAGGGATATGGGAAAAATAAGAGTGCAAAATAGTCTGGCAAGAGAGAAAAAGAAACCAGAGAGAGACAAAATTTATAAGAAAGAAATTGGAAATGCTTGGAAAGGAAATGTAGAGCAAAGGAGGTAGCTAGGCGTGAGACATCATAAGAAGGGAAATGAAAGGGGACAGGCTGCAAATCCATACCAAATACACAGAAAAGTTCAGGTAGGGAGAAGAATATTGTCTGGACTTGAAAACAATTTCTGGTCTTTCATTCAGAAGAAGATAAACTTCGTATTATAGTCAAGGAGGTCTCGGAAAAAACATAACTGCAGATGTTACAGTCACTTCTGTAATGTTTAGGTGGTATCAGAAATTCCACACCAGACGTACATATGCTATATACTTCCTATTTCTTTCCTCCTTTCTCCAGTGCAATAGATGTCTATATATCGGAAGATACCCTCACAGGAATTGCCATGCTTTGACATGGTGTTTGGCTACAGCTGCAGAGTTCAGAGAAGGAGTGGGCAGTCAGGAATCATCTGGCATCAGAGTAAGCTTCCAGAGCCACAAAGCCTATAGATTTCCTCATGTCTGATACCAGACAACCTACATAAACTCTGAGATTTCATGTTAAAACTCTGGATGTTCTTACCATACAGATCACTTACTGACGAACTGAAGTGCATCTGGGTCTAAGTATCATTTAGGAAGGAGACCATATAGTCTCATTATTGCCTCATGAGAGAAACTAATCAGCGAGTCTCAATATATCTTTTTAACATCTATTCTGCTTAATTTTATCATGCTCTCTTCTATTAATTACTATGTATAATAAGACATCTCATGCTTTTTAGGCATGCTACAAATTTCTTTGCACAGCTTTAATTATTCTTGCTACTCTGCCCAAAATTTTCTCTCTGTTTTGACCAGGGCTGAACACAGAATTTTGGATGCAGAGCTGCCACTGAGATATATGTTGTATTCTTTACAGCTATCAAGTGTTCCTTCTTAAGTAATTGAACTAACCACTTGGAAAATCCGTGATGCAAATGTCCATGGGAATTTTCTCTCTCCAGGGTTATGAAAATGCCTTCTTGCAGGTTTATTCATATTAGCAACCTTTTTCATAAATGTCCACAGGACCAAACAAATGTTCCTACAATCATCATCTTTGAAACAGAGGTTATTTTTTGCACATTTTATAGCTTATTTTTCTTTTAATTCTCTGTTTAGTAAAGTTTCCTTCTGCCCATTAGTCAGAAATTTTTTAAAAATTAGCAAATTCAGTGACACTGAATTTTCTTTAGGAATATGCAAACATGCCTATAAAACATAAAATTATAAACTAAATTAAACTAAGATAGAAACCTCTTTTTCTGCTTAATCTTATAACAGATATAATCTAGTTTGTTTTGCCTTCAGTATACTTTGAATGCATTCTTCTCCCCAAAACTAGAAGATGCATTACAATGTAATTACTTTGTTAATATGGAAATAACTTAATATTATAGTACCTTTTTTTTAGGAACTGTAATTAGGTCCTTTTGAATCAAGATGTGCATTTCTAGGGACCAAAACATAGTTTGATATTTAGCAACTTGTTTGGAGGTGATAGGTTTACATGTGAGTGATGTTATTATAAATAGTAATGCATTACAGAGCCAAATTTACATCACATGTTTCTCTGTCCATGTAAACAGTACCAAGAAAGCTTCCTTGTGCTATTCATCCCTGGTCAGTAATGTGGAGGTGTTGAGATGGTAGAGCGGCCACTGTGTTTGGACTGAAGCCACCTAACATTCTCCCGGACAATTCTGTTGGGCAGTTTGGGACCATTTCCCGATGACACTCTGCATGATGCTTCTGTCTTCTGGAGAGAAATAGAAATTAGTAGCATGGCTGCAGTATGTGTCATTCAGCTGGTCACAGCACCAGTGAACTGGTATTGAAGTCCCAGGTATATTACACCTACTAGTATAGATGTAGATTGTGCACTGGCTGATATACTACACAACAAAATAAACAGTTATTTCTAAAACAGATTGTTGTGAAAAGGGAAGGAAGGAGTAATATGTCCTTATAACTAATAAGGAGCTACAAGATGAGTGAGTGACATGTTTTGAAAACCAATTAGATGCATTAAAATAAATTGTTTGATTTTTACAGAGCTAGACTTACAAGATATAAAGCACTTCTCAAAGCTCGTCAGCAAATATCACAGGACAGAAATAGAAGGAAAAAAACCAACAACTTGATTTTGGATAATCTTGAAAATAAACAGCCTTGTTGTGGTGAAAACTGAGTTGTTTTGATAATACAGTCCCAAATTTCTACAAGAAATCATTAGCTGAATAGGGAACTTAATCCTGCATCCTGAAACCCACAGATGTGCTGCTAACATTTGCAAATACAGTCTCCTCTACAGGGTGAAGGGTGTGACACAGATTATCCACTGCTAAAATATAACCCATCTATTTTTTTAACATATTACAGTTAATGTGCCATAAGGCCTAATTTACAGTATGTAAAATGTTTTGAGATTGTGAAAGATTCAGAAGTGTGGCATTGCTTTTTTAACTGTAATTCTTTAATTACAATCCTTCAGCAGTCAAATTACAATACATAATACATATGATATTTTTTTTTTAACTGTTGTCTTTTATTTTCAAAAGTAGATTGCTCTGTCTTTTGCTGGAAATAAAAACCAAAAGAACAAAGGGAAAGGAAGAGCTTAGTAAATCTGTTTTGCAGATGATTTTCCACTGAATTCAAGCATTTACCTATATGTAGATGTGATCAGAATATGACTCGGATTAAAATTCATTTTACTACAGATTGATGCTACTTTAGTGACCTATACAAAGCTTGGAAGAGAGATGACTAATAGTAATCTTTGTTTGAGTGATGATGTGTCACGTACAGTATGAAGCGAATGATCCTCTGAGGTTGTACTTCAACTAGACTTGTACAATAATTGTGCAGAGATAAGGATTTGTGAATGATTTTTAAAATAATCAGGAAGTCTTCAAAACCTGTATAATAATAGACTAGATTCTGCAGTTCACAATGTTCACTGATTCATATTTACAGGTTATGATCTGACCTTAGTGGATCTGCAGATTAGCAGTAGCTGAGGGTCAGACCCCAAAGCTCAATATGTGCATGTTATTTCCTTCATCAGACATCAAGAATTGTGCAGTCTTGCTTTAGGTAATGGTTAGGATCAGATGCTTAGGGAAATTATAAAAAATCAAGCTAAATGTAGTTGCCTTCTACCTTCTGACAAATAAAGCGTTGCATCTGAAAACAAACCATTCAATAAGATTTTGCCAGATGACAAGCAAAAGCAGGAGGTCTGTCTGATTGGATGTGTCATACAACCAAAATTTATAATTCTGCTAGAATTTAACTGTGCAATTTACACCCAGATTCTGGTCCTCCACTTGGCCACATTGCATAAAGGTTAGTTTATTCCTGTCTCCGATATTGGAATAAACAGTCTAGTTCCCTCTAAAATAAATCCCAGATTTTTATTCCTGGAAACACTTTGTACTAGGCTAATCCCAGTGTTACTCAGTGTGCAAAATACCATACCTCTCCTATCTCTCTTCATCCTCTAGAACCATTCCACTCTCAAAAATTTCCAAACTCTCTCATGCTATAAACTTGAATACATCACACATACTGGTAGTTTCATGTTATAAGGACAGTAAAAGTGGAAATGAAAGTGTTGTCAGTAGCATTTCCAATCCTCTGTATTTGCATCTAATGTAGGAATATGTCTCAGCTATATTTCTGGTTACATTTAGAGAAGGAATATTTCAAATCAAGATTACATGTAGAGAAATACCAAAAGCCTAAATTAATATTGAATTATTTGTTTGTTTGGGTTAGACTGATGTATTATCATTATCCTTTCTTGCATAGATTGGTCTTTTGGCAATAGTTAAAGAAGGGAATTGATACCTACTGACTTGAGAGCAGATCTATAGTTGGATTATGTGATGTTCAAGAAGTTGCAAAGAGAGGTGGTGCTAAAAATACATGAGGTCTTCTCTTTGTGCAGAGATTAGTCCTTATGATAAAAGGTTTCCAGATTAGGCTAGAGTTTAGGAATATAACCTCTAATTAATCTAATTCATTATTCACTTCTCCAAGGCCCAAGAACTAGCTAGAAAGTGGTATTCAGAATTTCTAAAATCTTCTGGTTTCCTATAATCTGTTTTTAACTTTTACAGGCTCTGGAGAAAAGGAATGGATTACTGTTTAGGAAGATCAAAGCTGTGCTTTTTTTTCTTTTCCTTTTTTGTTTTTCATGTTTTCTTTTTGGCATAGATACCAATCCATTTGGCATCACTCTGCTGCTATTAAATTTAGAGCTAAGGTTGATATTTCATGTAGAATTGGGGAATATAAATCTTCAAAAGTCTAGTTCATTACTGAAGAGTTAGAAGTTAGGAAGAGGGAAGGCTGTCTACAGCAGACAGTGTCACTTGTTTCATTTACTGTAGGCTACAAATAGGGACTGGAGTGTAAATTTCAGGAGGAACTTAGGAATGAATGTTCAAAATTCCATCTTATTAACAGTCACTGAAGGGTCCACAGAATTAGGGAAAGGTCCAAAAAGTCATGTTCTCTTGTAAGGTAAAATTGGTCTTACAATAATTAAAGTTAAGTTTAATTAGGGTTAGAATTCAGGGGTATTACTAGGGTTAGAATTTGAGAATGCACACATTCAGAGCCATGATTACTTCTGGATTCAGAAGTGCCTGCAGGGCTAGGAAGAGGGCATGGTGTTAATAGGATCGAAATAATAGGATCTCATTTAGCTCAGGGATTTATTTCCTGGTTCTAATTACCATTATAGTAGGGATAGGGTTAGGAATAAAAAGGGTTTGAAAAATCTGTATTTTTCAGCTTACTAGTGAGACTTTCAAGGACTGCAGAGTCATACAGGAAGTTGGTCTCTTCATAGACATGGGTGTTTACATGAACTAGGAGAATAGTTAAGAATCTTACAATCACATCTTGATTATCTAATTCATTTAGGAGTTTCTATTTTGGTGTACAGTTCACATTGGAATGCTGTTTTTTATCAGACCTATCCTCTCCCTTATGGGCCTTCCCACTCACAGGATATGAGGGTTTTGTACAAGATTGTAGGGCTTGGGTTCAGGAATTATAAGCTTCATTTGTCCACTTAAATAACATACCTACCAGAATTTGCAGACTGAAAAACAGCGTTAGTATTCATAACTATCATGGCCCCTTCTTTCTTTAAGACCATGGATAGATATCTCCACCATGGTCTTAGGGTTAAGGTGAGAGTAGTGCTAGCATTCAGTCTGGGTGAAATTATAGCACATAAGAAGATACGTACCACCAGCAGAACAAAAGATAACAACTTTAAACCACTCCTTATATTAATAATAATAAAGGAATAGGTGAAGAAATGGCAGAATTTCTGACTCCAACAATGCAGGAATGTTGTCTAGTGAACAGATATTGTGGACATATCAGATTAAATACCTTTTATGTCAGTAGTAATCTGATAGGAATATAGCATATACTGAATGGAGTAGAAAATAACAGGGTGAAACTATAAACAAGGATTCATCACTGAGCTGTTGAAGTTATAATTGGGTTTTATTGGTAGTGCTATGCTATATCTAATGGCTTGGAAGAACACATGAAAGTTATCTAGTATTGCAGAGGATGCAATGACTGAGGACAGGTGACCAGTTCAGAATAATCTGAATCACTTGTAGACCTGGGAACAAAGAAAGTGCACGGTGGTATACCCAAACACAAATTTGTGCAGATTATGATAGAAAAGGTAGGCAACACCTGGAAGGACTGGAGGTCTCTCTCTGAGAGACTAGAGATTCCAAAAGGACTTTGGGAAACATGCTAACAATTTAAGCAAATATGTGCACCTGATGTGGCAGGAACAGCAGGTTTAATGCCAAACTTACAGGGGAATCTAGGAAGAAAATGTCCTATTTCCATGCTTTTCACACTTCCAACAATTTCATGCAAAATGTGTTAGCTCCCATGTTACTGCATTAAGTGTTCCTTTATGAACTTATTCAGTTTATATATATTCATATTTAACATAGTAAAGTAATAGTAATGACTAATGGAGCTTGATAGTTTCCACTTTGCTGAGACAATTTCAATAGCACCAATAACTTTCTTCTCTAAGAGTGTATTTTGTTTTCCTTTTACATGTGACTTTTCTTTCATGAATTTTGGCAGAAGAAGATTCTTCTCTTAGGTTAAAGAGCAATCAGATGTGTCTTCATTCTGACTGAATTCAATCATAATTGGATTTCTAGTTCCTGTAGCTGAGGTTGTAAAACACTGGGAACCCTTCTCTTCTGTAATGAGGATATGCTTATCAGCTTATAGAATTGGGTGTTTAACTTTCTAATATTTCTAAGTACAGACAAGTTGATCCTTTGCAGGGAGATTCTATGCTACCATGTGTTTCTCTCCATCTCCTCTCTCATTGAGTGTTTGGAGAATTTCAGTGACGGGACTGGATTTTTCCTTTTCTGATTAGTGAAGTCAACCTAAGGGGAAAAAAATCCAACACAATGTTTCCAAAGGAAGTAATTTGTCTTCACTGTTTATAGTCCACAACGAATACCAACTGCAACTATTGAAACAATAAAATACTATCTTTCCTTATTTTGTGGATATAATCACTGCTCTCAAGTGCTGGAACTGAGATATTTACTTTCAAGAGTGCAAATAATGATAATATTACTTTTTATATTACATTAAAGCAATATTCCTACACATAAGCTTCATTTTTCTTATAATTAACTGTCTTCAAGTGTTCAAGATCTATCAAGAAGGCAGATGGAATAACAGTTTTAATGAGAGAAATGTTGCTTCAAAAGGATCCCTATCAAGTCAGCTGCCATCTCAGGTTCTTGCAGCTCTGCATAACACAGTAACATTAAGGTTCACTGAATGAATATTGAACTTCCTACAGAATTCTTCAAACAACATGTATAGTGAATGAAATATTTAATGCAGGATTCAACAGATCTCATTCAGTTGTGAAGTGTGATCTCCTTTGTAATTGATGTGTTAAATTTGTAGGACAGTTTATTAATTTAGACAATCTTGATGGCTGTCATTGAAAAGAAGAGTGGTCAGTACCGGTAAGAACAGATTCATGGAGTAGTGCAAAATGTTTTCATATGTATGACTCACCCAAGAAAATAAAAGTAACCTGAGGATATGCCGACTACAAGGAGTTTTGACATTACTGCATCCATGCCATGACAGAGGTGAAACACTCCAGCTCAATACCAGTAGAGTGAAAGGGAACGAGAAGTTATGAGGTTGACAGGATACCTGAAACTAATGACACTTTAATTAAAGGGAAGACAGCTCTTATGTTTAATAAAATGTCAGAAGCTAGAGACAGATCAACCATTTCAGGCATAGAATCTCCTTTTCTATAAGTTCTTCCACTTCTACTGCCAAAAGTGAGCACTTTTCCCCCTGAGATTCTGCTATGACCAAATGAAGTGCTAACCCTGTGTTCCCTGTCTTTGACATGAAGACAGAGACAAAGCTCACTGTTTTATAGAAGTTTGTGTCTTACTATTCCAAAGGCAATATTTGAAGCATGAACAGTAGTAAGCAAAATAAAAAACTTTAACATAATATTTTTGTCCACTTTTACATGCTGTGAAAATCTGAACAGGCAATAGTCTTGGGATGAAAAGGGAAAAAATAATCACACAAAAGAACATCTCACTTTTGGAGATGTGGAATTTGAGCTGTATTTCTTCTAACCTTGGGTTCTAGGTTTAATTTAAGTCTGAATTATTATGGTGCAAGTGACTTATATATTTGATTTTACCTATTGGATTTTGATGGAACAGTGAGATGTGAATAGAAAGCACAGATACAGTATTCCAATTATACAGGAGTGATTGTTCCTCTTCTTTTCCCTGTCTTTGTACAACATCAAACCCAGAAATCTCTGTTATTTTGCCTGTGCTAAGGACTTTGCAGAAGATACTGACAGTTTGATCCTTTGACATTTAAATGAATAGGGCAAAAGCAGTGATTTTTGCTCTGGCTCTAGACTTGACAATAAGAGATCAAAGAAGTTATAGAAGTGTGAAATGAAGGAGGTGGAGGGGAAAAAGGAAAGTCATGAGTATTGAATATTCAGTCATCAGGCATGATTAATACAAGTGATTTAAGAGTAAAATCTACAAAATAATAAAGCTTTGACTGTTTTTCTGATATGACTGTTATTAAACATGAATCAATAGTTGAAAACATGCTTAGATCAGTCAAAACTTTGCAAGTAATAATGGAGTGTAAGGTTGATTGTGGCAACATATTTAGACTGAATAAGACTTAAAGTACATTCCTTTTTGGCTAGTCATAAAAAGAGATCAAAAACACGAGCCTAGAAGGACTGATAGCTGAACACTAATATTACACTCAATTTATTTGTAGGGAGGTCAACATAATTTTAAATTCAGTTATTAGTGATATAATTTATCCAGTGCAGTACAAAAACATATATGTGGAGAAGTGAAAGGGTAGCAAGTAGCCTCGTTGTGCTTTAATCAAAACAAAGGGAAGGCTGAGCAGGAATGTGTCTGGAATGTACCAAAGGAAACCAGGAAGACCCTGACAGATCATATCAAGCCTCCTACAGATAAAAAGACCATTTAAAAAAAAAATAACCCCAAACCCAAACACATAAACCAAGCAACTTTTATTTTGAAGGTTACATTCCTCCCCTTGCTCTCCCACAATGCTATTTCATTCTGAGGATGAAATTTTTTGAAGCAAAATGATTTTGTAACTGATTTTGGTCTAATTTACCTTTTAATTTTCATATGGACATAACAGCTGCATCATGCTAGTACATAAACGCTCTTTACAAGCAGAATTATTTTGTTGTAATGAATCCTACCAGTTATGAACACAAACCCCATCATTCTCACCTCCACTATTTTGATAACTGAAACAGATATTGAACTGCAGTTTGCATTGCCCAAGTGACTCCATAGAGAATGGAGGAGGGAGGTGTATATTAACATGAAAACCCTGTTATATCTTTACTGTTTTTTTTTTGTTTGTTTGACAGTTTGGTTTGGTTTTTAGTTCTTTTGGTTTTGGTTTAAGAATCTATTTTTGTGATATACTCCAGATATACTGGATGAATGCCCAAATAACTTAGGATAAAATTATTAATTAAGTATTTCCACAAAAATGTACTTTCTTAGAAAAAAAAATATTAAATTATTAGGAAGGTGAAAGGAAGGAGGCAAAGCAAAAGGAATTAAATAGAGTGGACATGCTGAACGATGTTAGTTCCTGAGTGCTGTCACTGAGTAGCTGTACAGCACATTTGAATTCAATTTGGTTTAACATGTTCTATATATGTGTCACCAAGCAAATTAGATTCTGCCCATTGTCAGCTTGGATGAATATTTGCCCCACTGTAAATGACATAAAATGACTCTGAGTGAGGCAGTAGCACTTAAACTTACGAATCAGCCACCTAAATGATGGCACAAGATGAACAACAATGGGACAAGCCTGAGAGAAGTGGGGAGCACCAAAGACAGCAGAATGAAGCAAGAGAGCAGTGAATGAGCAACCCTGGAAGACTTCAGAGTGACTGACAGCTCCCAGTGTGTGAAGGCAACAGGACAAGATGACAACAAAAGCAGATATGAACTTCAATAGATGGGCAACAAGTGGTGTACCGGTTTTGTTAAAAACAAGATCAGTTTTATTTTAGTGAATTTTTCCTTTCAGCTAAGTTCTTCTCAGTAACAGCACTTTTCGATATAGCTACATGTTTTTGAGACACTGTGCTCCAGACAGATAAGAGTGACCTATGGAATGCTGAAGAAGCCCATGTTTAGATTTATTGCTATAACAACCAAGAATTCTGATAAGATTTCACATGTTCTGTCGCAAGGAGAGGCAGACAGAACAGGTGACTAAAACTGACCAACTGAGTATTCCATCCCATCCACATCATACACCCTATAAAAGAGGCAAATCATGAGGGTCTCACTCTCTTCGACCATGGCCAGCATCTGAAGAGGACCCTGCCTGTCATCCCTGCAATACAAAGCCTGAAACTCTGCATATCCGAATCCAGTTCTGGTTTGTTGTGAAGTCCTGCCCAGGACTTCCAGGTGCCTGCCCTGCAGCTGCTGGAGTGACACCAACTCCATATCGGGCAACACTGCTCTACCCCAGGATATTCATGATTGGTTTTTTAAATTTTGTACATTTTCTCTATCTATTAGTAGCATTAGTAAAGCCTTTAAAACCTTTCCAACTTAAAAGTCTCTCTCCCTTTTTCCTTCCTATCACCTTTCCTTAGCGAGGACTTTTTCCTATGCGAGGAGGGTGGAGTGATTAACAGAGAGCATCTGCCATGGTGTATTGTCACCTTGCAGTTAAACCTTGACAAGTGGGAACAGTACACTGTGCTCAGAATAGTCAAGTCTTGGGGCATCTAGCTGGAAATATTGGAATTTGGATGTTATCCTTATTTGGGAATGGTGCGCTCTGATTTACACATTATAACTTTTCTTCTATCTGAGTACTAAGGATACTATATTTACATTAATCAAGTAAATAAATTAATAAGGTATATAGTATTTGGAAAAAAAAAATAGAAACCAGGGGCTGAACTAGTTTTGTATATCTGTCTTCTAAAACTCACTTATTTTAATGTTCTAAAGTTATATGGATTTTCTAAGACTTCAGGAACAATGCAATAGCAAAGGATGAACATTATTAAAGCCTTAGCAGAAATATAAAGAAAATATCTTATTTTTATTCAAGGTTGGAATAGACAGGCTTTCATTATACACTCAGTCGTACAAACTTCTCATAATCTTACAATGAGTTTTTTATTATTACTACTGGTACTGAGATAGATTTTTTTCGTTTCTTTGGGCACTGGGTTGTTTTTTTTTTTTATGTTGTGGCTGCTTTCAGAAAGAAGCAATCCATTTGGTCTGACATGTTGCTTATTTAAGAGGAGACTCTAAATCTCTCCAAATCAGTACTACTTTTCTGTTTTTTCAGACATACATTGGCATCTGATTAACTTAGATGCGACCAAATAGTAGCGTCAAACCTCTTTTCTATTGGTACATGAGGATCTCTGTCTGCTCCTGGAAAATGAAGCTGCTCACTACTAGACATAGTCAGCCAATGCAGATAAAAGGATTTCTGGGTGACCTGATCCATTAAACACTTTCAAGGTATATTGCTCACTACCATTGTGGGAAATGGGAATTCTACATGCAGTGAAAATTTTTCATGTTAGTGGCTAATATATTCAAGTCACTTGCACATGAAAAAAAAAATGAATAATTACTTTTAAGATTTTCTATAAAGCTAACTAAATGTTTAAGCTCCCAGATGTTACTTTTTTAATTTTTATATACACAACTTTTTATCTATAAAACATCTACACCTATGTCATCTTTTGGATATAAATGCTAGTGAATGCATGGTCTTGAAAGAAATATGTCTGCACAAATATTTTCATATAACGTGCAGACATTTTGCCTGAAAAACTGTTTGGTGAGCTAAGTACTTCAGCCTATTGATGGCTTGCAAATTAAAAAGCAAAATTTTTTGAACTGTTGCTTCAGAATCAACTCAAAATTTGATTTCTGCATAAAGCACAAGTTGTTGGAAAGTGCTGCTTCATTTCAGAATACAAAAGAAAAAAAACAAAGCAGAGGTTTGGCAACAAAGAGCTTCCCAAGAACATATGCACATTTTTTTTTAATCTCCTCTTCCCCTTGAACTTAAATCCTCCAGTTTTATGTTTTATAAGGGTAATTTAGATGAGTAAATGCAATTTTTTCATAAACTATCTTTCTAAAATTGTTTTCAACAGAATTCTGTCTGTCCTGTTTTCCACAGACAGACAACCACCATGATTTTCCTCAGGATATACTGATTATTTGTCAAATTTGGCTTTTGCTTTCACTACTGACAATTTGATCCTTGGCATCACTACTCATAGCAGTCTTTCATACAGCAGCACAAGCATCACTCTGGCTGTGATTTCCTCCAGCTGGTACTGCACAGCCAGTGCCACAACATTTCTACGATCTACTTTTTCTAGCCTAAGGGGTAGGAGTGTTGTGTTCCTCTGATCCTCATTAATACCTGAGACAAACTCTTAGAACTTGAGTCTTTGTGGTATTTCAATAAAGTAATAAAAAAAGAAGGATTTTTTGACCTTTTACTCCCACAATTGCATTGAGTGATAACATATGAAAATAGGCCTCTATTTTTGAGACAGTATAAGAGTTTCTGGGATGCTAACACTGTTTTGCATGTATATTGACATATTTGTGTGTTGCATGGAGAAAAGACTAGTAATGTGATATTATTGACCACCACCCCACATTTAAATTATTTTTTCTTTTGGTGAATGAGTTAGAACTGTTTGCTCTGGGGCCTGCATGATGACTATCTCCATCTAAATACTTGTATAGAACAGAAAATAGGCTGGTTTCCACAATATTTGCCAGTAATTTGCTAGTCTTTCATGTAAATTGATGAAAAGCTGACTAGTTCAAAATAAATCCGTGGTTATTCAATTCATGGCTGGCCAGGGGAAGGAGAAACTGAAAATGCAAAAGTGAATTAAAAAAGAAAATATGGTTTGCATACCATAATGTTTTTATGTATCTGTTTATACATGGTGTGTGTGTATATGTTTATATATATGTGTATATGCACACTACTGTGAACTATTGGACAGATCTGGAATTGTTCTTTTATGAGTTTATTACAGCTGAGCAACAACAGCCTTCCATGAGTAAAAGAATGGGGACAAACACAAGCTTTTGGTGAGCAACGAGGTCCAGCTACGCATCCTGCCATCAGCTGTGAGAGTGAGAATGGATTTTTGGTACAGAGCAGTAGCAAAGGAGGAGCTGCATCAGGGCCATGGCTAAATCTGCCTCCTTGCTTTCAGTGCCTGGCAGGGACTTGAAAGCTACTTCTGCTGTGATGAGAATGGGTAAGTTACTAACACTATGTCAAGGAAGCCAAAGCCAACGAGAAGCTGAAGCTTTGTTGATGAGCCCTGGGAAGTTTTTTCTGCTGATTGGTGCTTTCAGAATGGAAATATCTGAACTTTTTGGTCTGCATTGCTGCAATGTGCTGACAGACCACTGTGTCCAAGACCTTGTCACATGCAACGTCCTTTATGCCCACAAATCCTTTATAAATAATTAAGTCGATTACCCATAGTCTATCTCTAGAAGTTATCCCTATGATCTCGTGCAATATTTCTCCCAGATGGGCCTTTTATCTTGAAAAGAGGCAAGAAGTCTGTGCTGTGCTTGTTCAAAATGTGAAGCTGGGTAGCCCATTTTTGACAGGTAAAAAAGAAGGATACAAAATTCATTAGACCGCTTGCTGCTTCTTTGCTTCCTAATTAATCAGGTGGTAAAAGCACCTAGTGTCATAGTTCAAGTAAGAAAGACCATGGATAACAGTGATTCGAAGTCTTAAAAGGATTAAATGACCCACGCTCTGCTAAAACAAAATAGGGTAGTCTCTGCCAACAGTTATATGCTTAGAGTTGCTTGGAAGCCAGGAGGACTGCATGATGTTACTGCCATGAAGTTCAAACTGTTGCATAGAAATCAAACAGGAAATCTCAGACAATGGGAAAATATCTCAAATGGAGTAAATCCACAAAGTTCCATAGAGGCCAAGAGATGTGAACATTTTTACACCCTATACAAATGCTGGCAGCAAAATTTTGAAGGAAGGAAAGGATGATGTCTGGGCTTGGAGGAGGCTGGGATAACACCTTAAGTGGAGATGTGTGAAGATTGTGCTCCAGGAGAAACCTGTTCTCTCTCTCTCCACCCTCCTTCCTCTCTTCCTCTTGTTCTCTTTCTTTCTCTCCCTCTCCCTCTCCTCTCCTCTCCTCTCCTCTCCTCTCCTCTCCTCTCCTCTCCTCTCCTCTCCTCTCCTCTCCTCTCCTCTCCTCTCCTCTCCTCTCCTCTCCTCTCCTCTCCTCTCCTCTCCTCTCCTCTCCTCTCCTCTCCTCTCCTCTCCTCTCCTCTCCTCTCCTCTCCTCTCCTCTCCTCTCCTCTCCTCTCCTCTCCTCTCCTCCTTTGTAGTTTCTTCCTATTTTTTCAACTCAAAATTGTTTTAAAGAAGAAAGAAATTGACCAGGAAATTGGGATATAGGCTCTACCATGAACAGCAAGCTAATACCCAATGAATATTTGTTTTGCATTTTTGAAAAGTCTTTGACTATAGCATCTCAAACCCAATTTCTATGACAAGTCTGTGAAGAGACACAACAGCTCTCTGAGGTAGCTATTTTATTGGCACTATTTTAAACCTTCATAAAGACACATAAAGTTCAGGCTGTAGCTTACACATTAAACTATCACATGGTGTTCCCCAGTTGCTCTGCTTTGTACCTAGTCTTCTCTGTGGCTAATTTGGATATAAACACTAATCTAGCTGTGTAATGTGGTGTTTGTCATGCTTTAGACACCTGAAAATTAAGCATTTAAGAAAAAGATATTATTCATGATTCCCCTGTGATCAAGGAAGAGAGACAAACTTTCAAAAGAATGTTTCCTCCAATCTTAAAAGAGAAATTGGATATCTAAGTTTTGTAGTATGAATTGCCCCAGGAGATTAAAATCTTTATACTTTAGCTACATATGGAGCCTTAGAGAGCCAGCTTAGATTTGAAGTTCACATAAGCATAATGGAGGCAGACGACATCCCAAAATTTGTGGGTCAATCTTTATGATGTCCCTCTCTTAAACTTGGGAACTAATCTCATAATGTAAGACTCCAACTTCGTACTGCATTTTGGTCATTGATTTCCACCATGCTGTGATCTCGTTGCACAACTCTCTCTGCTTCCCTCGAAACAGGAAAAAAATAATTTGAAAGTCCAGTGCCTTGGGAGTTCTTTTTTATAAATACCAGAGTAGTATTCAGATCGAATAGTGACAGTAATAAGACTGACTGCAGAACACTATAGGCCAGTGTGCTACAACTTGAATATGTATTAGTGTTTTAGCACAGGTATTGACACCTCCATCCACACAAAATTAGTTCTGGATAAGAGCCATGCAAGCCATTAAACAGAAAAGTAGTAGCTGAAATGGAAAGTTGCATGAGATTAAATTAGTAAGTTCTGCAATCTCACTTCTGTAAGGCAACCATTTTTACCAAATTTACAAGGCAATGGAGGAAAAAAAATATAAGTGGTGTTTCAGAGATTGACTCAGCTGAATGAATCAAATAGCATATATTATTTATTGCAACTCTTGACTTATAAAAATGTATTGCTCAAACTGTGCTCCCTTCTCTGTTCTTCTTATTCTCTTCTCAATTTATTCAACATATTTTAGACATTTATAGAATAGAATTGTAGAATCATTTTGGTTGGAAGAGATCTTTAAGATCATTGAGTGCAACCATAACCTAAGTCTAGTACTAAACCATGTCCCTAAGAGCCTCATCTATATGTCTCTTAAACACCTCCAATGATGGTGACTCCACCACTTCCCTGAGCAGCCACTGCTTCACAACCTATTTTTCCTAATGTCTAATCTGAACCTCCCTTGACACAACTTGAGGCCATTTCCTCTTGTCCTATCACTTGTTACTTGGGAGAAGAGACCAACACCCTCCATGCTACAACCTCCTTTCAGGCAGTTGTAGACAGTGATAAGGTCTCCCCTCAGCCTCCTGTTCTCCAGGCTAAACAGCCCCAGTTCCCTCAGCTGCTCCTCATCAAACTTGTGCTCCAGACCCTTCATCAGCTTCATTGCCCTTCTCTGCACTCTCTCCTGCACCTCAAGGTCTTTCCCGTAGTGAGGGGCCCAAAACTGAAGACAGTATTTGAGGTGGTGCCTCACCAGAGCTGAATACAGGGAGATGACCACTTCCCTAGTCCTGCTGGCCACACTATTCTTGATACAAGCCAGGATGTTGTTGGCCTTTTTGGCCACCTGGGCTCACTGCTGGCTCACGTTCAGCTGGCTATCAATTAACACCTCCAGATCCTTTTCCACCAGACAGCTTTCCAGCCACTCTTCCGCAAGCCTGCAGATGTGAATGTCAATGTATTTCATTTACGTAATATTTCATCATCCCCGAGCACTTCACAAATTTAAGATTGCAACTGGCTTTTCTTAACACATGCAGGACTAGACTTTCCCCCAAGCATCCCTCCTCCCATCTACAATCCATGCAATCTTATGGCTACAAAGAATATTATAAACAAATACCACCTGCATAAAGAAATAGACAGAAAGAGGAAATGTCATTGTATGCTGTTTTATTTGACATCAAGTGAGTGCTTCCTGCATAAGGCAGTGTATAAACAATTCTCTTTGCTGAATACTGGTATTATTTCTCTTGTAACCAGCTGACAACAAAACCCAAACAAATCACATATATGTCTGTTTATAGAATAATAGAATCATTTGTATACATATATATAGATGTGTACATTTTATTCTCAGCATCATTTAAAATTAAAAAAAGAAACAATGAAAAACTGGGGAATTTTCTATCAAGGTCTGCTGCCAATAATGTGTAGCAATAACACACAGCAGTTTAGGAAGAGTATCTTCATTTGCTGTTAAAGCAATCAGGAGGGATTTTAGAGAAATGAAATGTAGTTACATCTTACAAACTGGATAAAAATGCTTTCATTAATTTCATTTGAATATTCTATTTCATTACAACAGCTCTGCAGGCTTTTGCAGGTGTAAATTTTGAATTATCCACTGTTTGGAGAACATAATTTATAACATTTTAAGGTTAACCTAAACTAAACAAAACAAAACAACAAAAAAATCAGCTTATGCTTGTAGGCTGTGAGAGGTTTGAGTCTTTCAGCATTGAATAAGTGAATTAATTGTATTGGCTAAGAAGAAGTATTTTCAGTGCTCATTAAAGGGAGACCTAATAACAATGAAAGTTGAGGGGGGCTATACGTGCATACAGTTCTCTATTCATGTAGCTTCTCCAATAGAAAATTTGGGTATTTCCTGTTGTGTATCTCTTTGAACAGCATGAACAGATATTTTAATTTATTAACTGGAAAAAAAACAAAAAACCAAACCAAAACAAAAACCAACCAACCAAACAAACAAACAAAAAACACAACCAACAGATTCCTTGTGGAAATGAACCTCTAGAACTGTTGAGGGAAATAATTGTTACATTCAAGGATATGTCTTTGTAGAACTAGAGCTTTTACATGTATGATGCTTAAGCCAGCTTTCAAGAAGGATAAATTGTCTCTCTTTTCATCTGCACGATTAATCTGAAACGCATGTAGCCTTCAAAAATAAATAGACCACTCACACAGGGTGCTACCACTGCCTGACTATGAATTCTCTCTAAGAACACTGCTTTTCTTGATGAGATTCAGGGGAGAAATGTCCATTTATGCCACTAGGATTTACATGTCTAAAATGCTTGTTGACATGTATAAAATACAAACTGACTAAAAACTAAACTCAGAGATGAGGTCCTGTGCCACAGGATTAAAGTAATGGGAGCAGTCTGAATGGAAAGCATCTGACACTTCTTGGGGCCAGCTGTCTGTAAACTGCCCCTTCTGTGCTAAGGTACTGTGTGGTCTCTGCTTCGCTGCATCATGCTGCAGCCATGCTACAAAGGCAAAGCTGAAAGCCAATATTCAAATGAGGCCTGAAACCGAAATACTATTTTTCTCCATTAGAGGGTGGTCCCTCCTCATCACGGTTCAATTCCATCGGCAGCAGGAGAAGACCTGCAATGCAGTCAGCTGCGTCGGAGATGACACATGAATCAGGAGACGTCTGCGTCCTTCTCATGCCTTACACTCCATTTTGAGCAATTAAAGAAATTACATGTATGTGGACACAGGTCAAGTATGCACAAACATACATGCAGTAACTGTCTTCATGCATGTATTATGTATGCACACAAACAAGGGCACATGCATATGCATGTTATTTGTACCAATAACACATCTTAAAAACAGCTTACAGCTTTGCCATAGCAGCTGTAGCGAAAGGAATTGAATTCACCATTGCACAATTATTATTCTGTCAGTAACATCTACTTGATTTCAGCCATGCTAATGAACTGTACACATTTTTAAAAACATTAGGTATATGTATATATATGCACACAAATAACGCATTTGAAATAAAAGCTTTACATTAAGATAAAGCTGTGATTAGGAACTTGAAACCCACAAAATGCCAAAATACTACTTGCCAAAGAAATCTTCCTGCACTCTCGCGTGAATCTGAACAATATAAAAAGCCTTTCACAACATGATTGCACTCATTATTGTAATACCCTAATTCCACACGGGCAACTCTATTCATTCAGCATGTTTTCAAGATTATATATATGTGGAGCAGGATCCTGCAATGTCTTTTTACAGTTCAAAGTTAATAATAAGAAAAAAGATTTCAATAGAATTTCCTACTGTACAACATACTATGGAATAACTATTGCAATGAAATGTAAGAAAGAATTGCTGCTGGCATAATGAAACCACTTACACTTTGTATTTCATTAGCTTAATAGTAGTGAACTGTCTCATTCACTGAATTGCCTATTACAAATTTTACATGGCATATAAAACCCACAGTGAAAGGTGATTTTTTGTTTTTGTTTTTGTTTTGTTGTTGGTTTCTTTTTGTAACAGCAAAAACCCTAGAATCCCCTTGAATAAGGGCCAACATAGAAAAAAAAAACAGTCCCTAAAAGAAGTTTGGATGCTGAGCAAATGAAACTGATGAAGACAGAAGTGCAGGACAACACTTCTGTTTTAAATTGACATTTTTCTATTAAAGGCACCTTGAACTAGCAGAGGGTCTGGTCTTTCATCACAGCCTGCAACTATGAAGGCATTTAATTCTACAAGAGTAATCTGGTAATAGAATCAGTGAAATAGTGAAGTGTTTCATATTACACGCATATTTAAATACTTCATATTTGGAGCATAGTATTTATCTCTTCCCAGAAACAAACTTAATTCCCAAGCAAACAGATCTATTTTCTGAATGCCAATTTTACTGTCTAGCCTATGTCATATGGTTGCAAGTCCTAGGAGTGTTGGCCCTGTGAATGCTTACCTGTGAGGATTTTTCACGAGGTTGTCATAATCACCTCACCTACAAACAGAGAAGCAAATGTCAAAGATTTTTTTTTTTTATGCTTAAAAACATCAATTTAGAAAATATACTGATGGAGAACAGACATTTCTTTTATTATTCTCTCTTTATTTTTCTCCCTCACGTTTATGCTCTTTTAGCATAAAAATGCCTCTTTTAGGGCATTGCATATGAAACATTTTCTAGGTCCCTACCAGCAAAAAATCCCGAGAGACATACGTTTGCCTCACTAATTCAGTATGGTCAGATTTTGAGAACTAAAGCAATCCTTTCAGGTTTGTTATTCAGCCTTCAGATTTCAAAGATGTACGGCATATGGGCTTACTATCCATCAGCTCAGCCTGCCTGTGAGCCTCAAACATAACAAGACTGCACTTTAGAAACAGTGCATGAGCATTTCCTTGTAGACAGTATGGCAGAGTAGCAATAATTTGTGAAAAATGTAGATCTGCACAGTGCATGCTACAGAACAATTTATGCGGTAGAAGTGTAGAGCAGTGATCTTATTAGAATAAGGCCATTCTTAATCAGTGAAAGACTCAGACAGCTGTTGGATGGACAAAGCTTAATATTCCTTCATTTCCCATGCAAGCCTATTTTTCAAGCCCACAATGTCCCCACTCCACTGAGTTACATTCAAAACTACCTGGAGAGCTTTTTCACGCAGAGCTTGTGTAACTCATTCTGCATATGGTGTGAAGTTCACAGATGAGAAATGTGAGTGCCTAAAATAAATACTACATGAACCCTGAGATGTGTGAGGGCCCTTGGGAGTTCAGCAAATGAAATGCCTATCAGTCTCTGACACAGCAGACGCTCCCTACAATTGGCAGCTTCATGCTTCATTATGCATGGATCAGATATATAGGTACGGCCCCAGGCAAACTCCCTAGCTTAATGGAGAGGTGCATGCTGGGGAAAAGCAAATGTCATTTGCCCATGAATTCGAAAGATGAGGGTAAAAGGGGAATAGAGTTGATTAATCAAATGTATGCAGGGTTTATTTTGTACCATTTATCCTAGAGTTTCCTCATTGAGAGTTATTTTCAGCACTATACACATTGCACTTTTGTGGATTTGATAATGTTTAAAAATGCAATTGTTCTTGTCCACCCAGCTGAACAGGTCCATGATAAATAACAAGCAGCCAGGTTTGTTACCTGCAGGAAAAAATAAAATAAAGATAAAATTTTTGCTGCCTTTTGTAATCCTGGGAGTGTGCCCCATGTTTACGCACAAGGTCAGCAGACAGGCTTGCTGAAATTGTGCAGTTTCTGTTAAGCATCATCAAAACGTATCATGCTGCCTTAATTAATAAAAACTATTCTGAAGACTCAGTTTCTACAGGATGTTAGTAACGGGTATTCCCTGTACAGGAAAAATAACCGAGAACAACAACAAAACAAAACAAAAAAACTATTAACACATTGGTTTGTTTCACATACATATAGCTCTAACTAAAAGGAACAGTGAAAATGGCAAATTCATCCTGATCCACAACTAAATGAGGTGGAAGGGAGGAGAGGAAAAGAATAAAGTAGAAACTCATTATTGACAATCTCTTAAGAAAGCAAAAAAGCCTATAATGTTTATGGGAAAAGAAACTGTATTTCCTCATTCCTGAGAAAATTATGACCCCGAGGGAATCAACTGAGAAAAAGTGCTACTGAGTGTTGGTGTGTCTTAATGAAAACCCTTCTTTTCTCCTGCAGCATTTTCATTCTGAGATTTCAATCACAGTATGTTCTGTCATTTAAGTTTTAAAATATCATTGTAAAGCTTTTTTCTACCATGTCAGTAACAATCATGTCAGATTTTCTTTGGGGTCATTTTTATACATACATACATAGACATATATATATATTTATGGGTATGTGTGTGTGTATATATATATATATATATATAAATGTGTGTAGATGTGTGTGTGCATCTTTTTTCACTGCAAATATTCCACAGAAAAATGGCATGTAATTGTTTGGAGGGTAAAACATGAATGAAAATAAAGAAAACCAAGTCTATGAAACTGAGAGACTTTAGAAGATAAGCCACTAGCAGCTGTAAAAAACAGAGTGACAGAGAAAGAAAAAGAATGCCACCAATGTCTCTCAATGCTTTTTCCGTGTGTTCAGACAAGTTACGGCTAGGAATGTAAAACTTGAATTTAAAGAAAGTGCATCTGGTGGAGATTAAAAAGGATAAAGAGGAGAAAATCAGTTTGATGTACACTTCAAAATACTGCTCATAATACAGTTTGTTCTATTACTTGAAAGAAGGGTATCACTATTCTTTTATGTCTAGTTTTTAATCCTATGCTTTTAAAGTATCTTTTATTTGCTCCTATTTGAGGTGAATTGCCACACTTCAAACCTTGAATCTAGTATGAGGATTTTGACTTTAGAGTGCTTTCCTTTGAATATTCTTCTGAAGTTATATTTTATCCTCCATTTTACCAGTTCTCGGGTTTTACAGGGTAGTTGTGATTATGTGATCTTCTGCAGTGAGAATCACCTGCGGGCTCAGGAATGCACGTTTCATACTAAAGCTGCCAATATGTTGTGTCAGGGTGAGGAGAGAGGTATTTTCTCAAGTTTGCTGAATTGCAAACATGAATATAGTCACACTGAGTCATGTAAACACGAACCCCACTTTAGTGCTATTTTTACATCGCACACCATGATTCTATCATTAGCTGCTACAAAAGAAAATACCATCCTAATTTTGGTCAGTTTTGTAGCTTTGTTAGAATTTAGAAAGTGAGCTTCAATATCTAATTTAGAATCCATAAATCCATCTGAAATCAATTAGAATATTTATATGTTGGAAAATTACTTAGTCTTTTATTAACAAGATGATAGAAAGAATGAAAAATTTGAACTTCTGCTAGCACATTAGTAAATGAAGATCATGAAACTAAACTCAAGGGGTGAGAAACCATAAGAAAAACATAACAGGCCAAATGGGATTCATTAAATGCTCGCAACAAAAGCAGAAACTCCCTTAGACTCAAGTGGACCTTCAGTATGTTACAATTTTTCATAAATACTACAATAAAATTATTATTTTCCTTTAAGGACTTTGTGTCCAACTATTGTGGAAGATCTTTAGCATAGTTCCAATAATTTTTATTCTGTGTTTTAACATTACTTTGCTTGGTGAGGTATAGGAGGATGACTGGTGCCTGTAGTTCAGAGAGAGAGATAAAAAAAACATTAGGAGAAGCTATGAAGTCATTGAGCCATGATCATCTGAGACTTCATGCTTCTTACCACATTTATTTGTGAGTCCAAAATTCAAGACATACACATGTATTGGATATGATTCTCATTAACATTTAAGTAGAGTGCCATTTGTCTTTCAAGTAGTTGTAAATTGAATTGAATTCAACACAAAACCACTCTACATTGCCAAAATGATATAAAACAGCTGCAGTGGAAAAAAAAAATCAGGATCTTAAAAAAAAAAATTTAAAAAATTATTTTATTTTAACTGAAAAACAACAACAACAACAAAACAAACAAATGGGAAAAAAAAACCCCAGAACAACAAAACAAACACAACAACCAACCAACCAAAACAACCAACCAACCAAAAAACCCCACCTACCTATAGTCACTCAAACTCCTTTGGCATGTTTCCACTCACAGGCATATATGTTAGTAGTATACAGATCTCACTAATCAAGGGAAAAAGCACAGATATTTCCATGCTATATGAGGTACCTGATTCAGCTCAGTCAATCAGCTTTACTAGACACTTACTTAACAACTAGTGCGGGATACATGATGTGGACATGGTGATCTGAACACCAAAAAATGTATGTGCTGAAAAAATATTCCAGATTTCATATATTTTAGAATTCTTGATGAGAGGAAAAAATGGCCTTTTAATATTTAATAAATTTAATATATATATATAGACAGATGTATTTTCCCAAACAGAAACCTATCATTCCAGTTTTCTGGGTTCAGTCTTTTCTTTCACAAAACAGATCAACCATAATGCTTTGTTTAAGTGGACTCAATTACAACAGGACACAGTCATCTGTGCCACATAAAACATAGCTGTTTTACAAATTTCAACGCAGATGACATTAAGATAATGAGAATTGATTTGTGGAACAGTGCAAGACCTTTGTAGCTCCTAGAATGCAACAACCAGTTCTCTTCTTTGCATCTCTTAATGATGCAAAGTAATTGGACTTCTCCTTCTAGTACAGGCTGCCTAGCTATATCTCAGTTGTAGGTACCTGCAAGACTCAGCCACATGTATGAAAAGACAGTGTCCTGCAAACAAAGTGCTCTTAGTGCTCATTGATTCTTCAAGAAAAGCCCAAATTTGGTAAAAAATGCAGACTGGCAGCTTGATAGCCTGATAAATATTAACCACGACTCTGGCAGAAAATGTTTTGATAGATTGCACCATCTTGCAGTGAAATTTGGGGGTTGTCCTTGTTCTGTGTCCCTTTTGTGGGCAATACTTCATTTATCTTCCTCCATCATCCTCAGAAATATTTTCCTTTTTTTTTTTTTTCTGACACTTTTTTTTTTCCTCAAGGTTTAGAGTGCTGCTTTTTCATCCTGATACGTGTGACTGGCATCCAATGAAGGATGGTTACATGCTAACGAGAGCACCCCTCTCGCTCCGTGCTTCACACAGAGCAGTAGCAAGTGATTAATGGAGTGACTGGAGGGGAGGATGACTGAAACTGTCCTGTCCTGCTGTCAGGATCCAGACAGAGCAGCAGGAAAGCATCCACCTATATTTACATCTCTCTGTTCTGCCTCAAACATTTACTGTGTATCCTCAGTTTTACTGTGTATGCCTCAGTTTAGCCCTATTCACTCTTTTCACCTTCTCCTAATCTAACTTCTCCTTCAAATACTTACTTTTCTTCTCTCTCTGTCATAAATGTTAACTCTTGCTGCAGCTTTCCAGTGTGCAGGTATGTGTGGTGAATTGTTGGAAAGCTTTCCTTTGTCTATAAGCCAAAAGCAAGCACTAACCAAGGAAAAGGTCCACAGCTCTAATGCGGACTACTCTGGGTTTAGGAAATAATGTGAATTATTCTACTTGTGCAATCACTTTATCTGTCCCAGTACTACTTAAGGAGGAGTAGAGGGAAATGGGATCAGCCCAGGAGACTGTGCACATGGGGGAATACTTAGGCAGGACATAATGATACTAAATATACTTTCAGCTCGAAGTCCAGCTGTTTTCCTTGTTCAAAGCTGCAACTGGAACCACTAAAACTTGTCATCTGTTATGAAGGAAGAGGTAATTCCCTTTTTTTATCTTCTTCATATACAGTTTGGGAACTCATCTTTTCGTTTAGCTGTCATTATCACCCATGCTGCCCCCATTCTATCCCCTATTCCTATCCTTTCCCCTTTGTTCTGAGCTCAGCTCAACATGGTAGATCAGCAACATGCATAAGCATGTACTCTGCTACTCCACGACCGGCGACCACAGCTTTACAGTTCCTGACTTGGAGACTGCACCACCTCTTTATAATTGAATCAGAAGCAGTTAAAATGAAGTTAATTTTCCTAATAGGTAGAATGAACTTGCTTCACGGGCTCTGACAACTGGATTTCCATTTAATGATGTCTCGTACAAGATAGACTTCCCTCAAACTGGCAAAATACTTATTTCTATTCCTTTGTGTTAATAACCTGAGTCACTCTCTGAAATTATTAATTTCACTGTATGACTGACACTTGTGCTGGGATCTTCACGCTGGACATGTAGAACAGTGATATTCTGCTGAAGAAAATTAACTTTGCAGAGAGGACCTTACTCTGAAACCTCTTGAGCCACAGAGGATTTTAAAGAATGCCATTAGAGGTAGCCTGTTTTTATCCTTTTGCAGGCTGACAACCTTGCAAACTCAACAGGCTTGGAAAAATTCCCATAGGAACCACAATAATCTTTGTTAGTGTTAATTTCTGTCTTTCCTGAACAAGTCCAGAGGAAATGTTCACAATGTACAACATTTTGAGACAAATAAATATTGTTTGTACAAAGTAATATAAATAAAATCCACTGCTCTGCAAAGATGTACATTCCCAGGATATAAAAATGCATATATTTGACATATATATGATAGTGTATCAGTGTTTTTTCATTCACTTTGAGAGGCAGAAACCATCCTAACAAGACTGTTCAAAAGGTCCTTTCACAGGTTTCATGATTCATGATTTTTTAGATTCTGTATCAAAATATTTTAGCTGTTATTTTCAACCCTGTTGTTGTCACATTGACATATGATCCCAAACCAGCACAATTCAGCATGATTTGAAATAAGTGTCATTCAGTTAGACTGTAAATGTGGTGTATAATTGGTGAGATTAAAAGAAAATGAAAAAAACACCTCTGTAATGAGGTGTTGTTTTTCTGTACAAATGACAAGGGTCTACCATGGCAGCTGACATCAGCAGCAATGCCAAACCTCTCTGCTGAGCAAAACTCAGTATAGAATACAGCTTGTACTCTCATTTACTAGTTAAACCTCTCATCAGTGACACATACAGTTTCAGTAATAAGATAACTTCTGCAGCAAAAGTTAAATCTCTGCCTCTAGAAGGTTTTAAAATACTTTTCATTTCACCTAGTGTCAACATGAATATTATACATTTCATTTACATAGCTTCTGTGAGACACACAGAGGGAAATCTTTTTCCAGGTCTTTAGAAACAACTTTTCTGTTTTTCCACAATATAATTTTATAGTAACTGGAATTACAATGTGTGTAACATTAGAAATGGACGAATAAGTATTAATTCATTAGAACTCCAGAAGGACATAGCTTTTCAGGGTAGTTTGGAGGCTGTTGCTCAGGAAATTGTTTCAGAGTTCATTCCTACATGAATGTCACTGCCATAGGAAATCTCAGTGTGCTTTGTCTTTGTTAATACATCTATTGATACTTCATTAGTATATAAGAAGGCTGAATGAATAGGTTGATGGAAAAGATATAAATAAATGCTGTTTATTTACGTTCTGACCTTACAGACATTTTTCATCTCTACATGTGTAATTTATTAATTCCCCGATCACCACCTCTAATATGACAGGTTATCCATGAAAACAGCTAGTCTACTCAGGTAATTTGAGAACCTAATGGAGGCCCCTAGAGAAGAGATTTGCTAAAGCCTTCCCTGTAGGCAAGGGGTTTTTCCCACCGCACTCAAGATAAGATAGGTTAATTTGTCCTATACTCTGAATCCCCTCAGAGTCTGGGGTGCTGGTGGAAGCGATCTGTTTTTCTGCAGAAACCATCTGCAGAGACCTCCTGATACCATGTTAGTGTTGGCATGTCCTTCCCATGCTAAAAAGCCAAGCAACTGCTCTTGCAGCACAGAGAAATAGGTAAGACAGATGAAGGTAGTCCCTTCCGTCTATACTTTCCAGCCCTGGTTCATGGAGGTGTTTTTGCAGTTTTATCATTAGTAACAGTACTAGTTACTAACAGTTAAAAGTCAAATAAATTAAAGATACATAAAAAAACATACCCGTGAAAGAACAGATACGCGCAACTGGTATAAAGGAGTACTTGTGAGACAGGGCTGTCCTGCATTACTATTGAATTTGGCACAAACTCCTTTTAGTTGCTCACTCACCAATGACATTTCTGCCAGGCCAGCTTAACCCTGAGCCACATTAGGGGTTCATCCTCATCTAAACATAGCCTTGGAACCAATATCAAAGATAACTGCATTGTGTTTTTTGCTTTTTGAGCATAATCCACTAGATTCAGCTGCAAAGTAAAGATATGGTGAGAGTGTGTCAAATCACTTAACTGGAAACAGAGGTGAGAGCAATACCAGTCAGAGTATGTCCCCACCTCTGATTTGGTAGATTGCTTACCACACAGTGATTGTGAGCTTCTTGTAATCCAGGACCTTTCTGTTTCCTGACCCTTCTGAGCACTGGCTGTCTGAAAAATCAGGTTCCTTAGACAGAGCTGTGGTGTCTCTGGTTTTCCCCTAGTGTCCCCAGTCTCTGCCTTTGTCTCTACAGAGCCTCTACACCCACTTTTTCTTTACAAACCTTTCTCATGGCAGACTTCCTATGTTCCACCTTATGGGTTCATTCTAAAACAATTGTTACCCTAGAATCTTGTATCTTTACCAAACATACTGTCCTTCAAATCCATTGCACCTCACCTTTCTGCTCCAGTGACATCTTCCTTGAGCCTATCAAGATCCCTATCAGAATCTACTGATCTTTAGACCCTTTCTTAGGATTAGATTTCTACAGGATTAGCCTTCCTTCATTCTTATAGCCTGATGAGGCTTGCTACCAGCTACTCTTAAGGAACATGCATGACCAAATCCATTTCACTCAGCCAGGATGCTGCTTTCTCCGGACTGCTATCTGCAAAAGCTGAGATCTGCAGAATTATCATATTGTGCAAACACAACCTTTTTAGGAATTAATCTTACACCTAAGTGTAAACAAATAGTAGAAGAGTTAGGATGTAAAAGAACACAAAATCAGGGAAATCAAGCTGGAAATGCTGGCATAGGTATCTTTGCATGTTTGCATTGCGCAGCATGAGAAGGAAAGCTGTGCATGAGGAAGAAAGGAAGGCAGGACAGCAGGCTCATCCACAGACCCTGCTGCTCAGCAGAGTGCCTCTGCTGAGGCTGGACCTGTCCTGCAAACAATGTCAGAAGGCTTGTGGGAACAAGACCTGGAATGTCCTGAACCATGGGAAGGTCTTGTGTGAAACAGTCCAAGGCTCAGACTCTCAGAAGGGTTTACAGTAAGCCCGAACGGGTTATTGCAGGTCAGCTAATGTGCAGTGGCTCATTTTCCCAGAGCATGAGGCCCTTAACAAGCCTCAGTGCTCACTCTGGGTACCACTCTTAGGTAAGAACAATTGCCAGTCCTTTTACTAAAAGAATTCCTGTTTCAGTCTGGATGCAACTGCTATATTTCTTCAAAAGTAGTTGAAGGCAATAAAAAATAATTATGAATATTTGAGCCAGATTCACCAATACTCTTAATCTACCTTGTGCTAGCTTGAAGCCATAAAGCAGTTACTGACCAGTCACAGCAGAACAGACAGCACAGATTTACTATTTCTTTGCATCACTGGAGTGGCACAAAACAGTCAGGACCTGCCAGTGAATCTCACTCATGTCATGTTAGCATTTTAGTTCAGCTACACTATGTCTGAATATTTCACTGTTCACAGAACTAAAAAAAAATCAGAACTGATTTGAAGACATTCATATGACATACAGATGTCTGAAATTCAGATCACAAATAACAGTGTTAAAAGCTTTTCAAATCTCCTCATTTGTGTACAATGCTAAGATACACTTCCCTTTAATTAAATTCTAAATTGCAGGAATGCTCCATAAAAATGAAAGACAAAAATAACAACATTATAGATCCATAAGTAGAATTTAAACAGCTCTATTTTCTGTGTAGCTCATACCATGGTATTCAGACTTTATTGGCTTCCAGAGAGATCTTCAGCTAGAATTATTGTTGATCTTTACGGTACGTCTCCTGACACTGAAATTGATGTGTACTCATATTTAATTTTAATGGCACTGAAGATGATATTTATGATGCTGTATAAGTATTGTCTTCAGGACACACAGAGCTTAAGGTTGGATCAGAACCCCGATTTAAGTATCAGTGCTAACGCTGCCAATACTGATCCTCTTAAACTACACATAAACTTCTTAAGTTTAAAAGATACAAATCTCTTCAGTAACAGAGCTCAGTATTCATTTGGACTGTTGTGTCCAGGAGGACTGCGCAATCTAGGTTGCTCATGGAAAATAATGTTTGTCCTTTCTCCGGCTTTCTAGGAAAATATTGTAAATTATTATTCCTTATAGAAGAGAAGCTTTCAGGAAAAGGATTTGTTAGGACTGAAACTCACAGCTCTAGATAGCTGCAGACACGGGCCTACCAGTTTGAGAGTCTAGCTTTCTGAAATGGGTTTGATAACACTGTAGTATCTTATAAATACTAAGTGCAGATTCAAACTAGTTTTTATTACACTCCCTGAATCTGTAGATGGAAGACAATAATTCTGTAATGTTTCTACTGCAACCCTCATTAGTTTATGGATTGCACGTGCTTTCAAGACAAGTATTTTTAGCATTTGAAGAGGAAGAATACACAGTGAAAACATGGCACCATATTTTTTTTCAAAGAAGAAACAACTTACCCGCCTTTATATTTCTTCAGGTAAGGACTGCATTGCTAATACCCTCAGGAGTTCAGTGAAAGCCTCTTTCTCACACAGAGACATGATATACCTCATTGCTTTCCACTAAGTGCCGAAAGGGCAATACTTTTTTCGGCTGCAAGACAGTGGTTTCAGACTCCTGCTCCCTCCGAGTGCAGCCATCAGCAGGAGCCTGGACCTCTGTGTGGTGGGGGTGAGAGAACTAAATCCACCGCTGTGCAACATGGCCCCACGCCCCAGCTATATCTCACTTGCCTTCACTTTGCAGCCAACACTTCTACTCCATGATATTCAAGTATGGGCCAAATTAAATGAAACTTTGCAGCTTTCCTACACCTGCCTTGAGAAGAATATGAACAAATGCCTAAGTTGCTGGGTTGGAAAGGTCAGGTCTAATTTCCTCCCCTTTTTATCTCATCTGTTTTGCTTCATTTCAGGTGTGCAAGAAAACTGGCTGAAGTGACATGGTCTCAGTAGTCCCACCAAAACTGTCAGGTGAAGAACAAAACAGCATTGACCACAGAGAAAACAGTATCATGTATAGTTCAGACTATGTTTACTGAGGACTCAAATAATTTGAGATTATATATACAAGTGCAAAGTACAAGTGAACTCTTTCACACTTACTGGGCCTGCTTGGTTGTCTTCTTAAGGTTACAGGCTTCTGAAAGATCCAAATTATGATCCCTTCTTATTTATTTCAAAAGCATAGTAAAGAGAAAGCACCTCTGAAAAACATGATGGCATTATAGTAACAAAATAGGTGGCTTAGCACTTTTGTTCCCAATAGAGAAAACACCAGCTGCACTAATGTCTGAAACTCCAGGTGATCAGAAAAATTAAAGGCATCTGCAGTGGCAGACTAAGATTTCTGAACAGATTATTTTCTGAATGTTTTGCAATTCACTTAAATATTCCATATACCTGTTATTCCACATTCAGTTGTTAGAAACCAGTGATAATACTGAAAGGCAAAAGACCATATTCAAAGAGCCTCGCTACCTGTCAGCATTGCCATACAGAACCTCAGGAGGAATGATGTAAGGGAATTGTAAATGCATGTCACATTGGGAACACTGAGATGACTGCCATCCTCTGCCTGTGGCAAAGAATTTGAACATCATGTGTCAGCACCTCCTGTACCTTCTAAGGATACAGAACAAAACTGAACAAACTGCTAGTCTGGGCTTTTCTAATTAAATGTGCAGTGGTGAAATATTCCACAAGAGAAATGGCATCTGAAACTGACTCATAGCAAACTGCAGATATTATTTAGTGAAACTGCTTTGTACAGTTAGCGGTGCAATACAGTTATATAACTTCTTAAAATAATTTGATTGAACTGTCTCAGATCTTCAGCAAAGGTGCCGGAGTCTAACAGGAACAAAATGATTAAGGATTTACATCAGAGAAGGCCTCTATATCTGAGAGAGAAAGGACACGTATGAAAATCCTAACTTGAGGTACAGCCATCTAAACTCTGAGAAGCTGAACTCCAAAACTAATTCCACTTTTCTCTTTTACTCTGAATTTCTCTGAATATCTACAGGTACGCATTTGCAGATGCTCAGAATTTGCTTTGTTCTGGAAAGGATGATGAGAAGGCATTTGGCGCATCCTTAAGCTAGATAGCTGGGAACTAGATATTCTTCCCCCTACATCTTTGGAGGGGCTCACATAGGAAACAACAACCTCTGACAGCCTGATGTAACAGCAAAGAATTCAGGGAGCTTAAGTGGAAATGGAAAGGTGGTAATGAAATCCAGCTATCACTCCCCAAACTATATACATTTTTGTGAATTGTATCTGTATCTATAGTAATTATATCTATGTTTCCTCATTGTTTTCTAACATTAAAGTGCAAAATAGCTCTGGGGATTAGAATTTAGAAACCACACTTCTCTCAAACCTATAGGATATACTAAGCTGTAACTACAGTTACAGTGATATTTCAGCATGCATACATGCATTCCTGTCTGGATTTCGTTTGTTCCTCTCTTCCTGCATGGCCTAATAACTACAAAGTGAGCATGAAAAATGATGCATTTATCTCCTACTTCCATAAAATGGCTTGCAAGATGACCTTTTAAAACTGTTCTACAGGTTACTTCATTCTGGGTTAATCTCCTTAGATGGTCCATCATCTGGTGCAAGACACTAAGTGGTGTACCATCACCAGAAGATGGTAATGCTTGTTCTAGGAGGGCTTCATTGGAGCTACTGCTCTTATGCCCTGTCCTGCTTTCACCAGTCATTACTGCAGAGATCAGAAAAATGACACAGAATGAAAACTAATCTTCCCTGCAGCCCTCAATTTGGTGCCAGGACAATGATCCTCCCATAGCTGTTCCTACCCAGTAGCTGCCAAGGGCTGCATGTTGGCTGTAATAAAGCTAGGTATCTCCCTACCCACAAAGTTGCTTCATGTCACTTTCAGAGGAAAATAAGTAATCCCATGAGGCAGACAACTGCAACGTGGGTTTTTTTGGTGCAAGCAAGAGTCTACAAATTAAAATTTTAAGGTACCTCCAAGGTGGCCCCTATGCTACAGGGGTGTCCCTGTGCTACAGACGTTGCTCTAAATCTCAAAAATGATCAGAAATGGGATATTTACATGTCTACTGCAACTGCTTAAGACACTTTGAGATACCTAAGACCTCCACACATGCTAGGCTGACACAGGCTTTTTGGACACCCAGGTCTTTCTCTAGCTGAGATAAATAACTTAGATATTATATTTCATTGTTATTTTAAGGCAAAAAGTTGCATAACTATGTTATTTCTGGGAATGATACTTTTCATGCCTAAGTAAATACTATTCTGAAAATATGCTTATGCATTAAACAGACAACAAGCGATTTGTAGCTACCAATTTGTCCTAAGCTATCAGTTTGAGGCACCAAAATTGCCTTGGACTAGTTTGTTTTGCAAATAAAAAGAAATTACAATGAAAAATATCTTTTTGTTTAACATGCAGCAGGAACATTACCATTAAAGATAATACACTTTTCCCTGAACCGTCTTTGGATCTCTGGGCCCATGTGATAGTCTGAACCAAATTCAAAATTCAAATTTCTTGCATTCAAGCTGCTCCTACTTACAAGAAAAAGGAACATGGATTTAAAATTAAGGAATTACAATTCCTCTTTCAGTTAAAGAACAGCAATAATACAAATAAGCTTATAAAAACCTCTGAGACTGGATAAGAGGCCATAGGATTGGCTGGGGAAGGAGCCAGGCTGTAATTTCATACCACTGGAGTACAGGGAACCATTTAGAATGGAAGACTTCTATTCCTGTCATTAAATTAAATACTTTTCAAGTATGCAAGGGAAAAAAAGATGTTCTAAGTCATGTAAATGTTGTAAGTAACTTAAAATGCTGTGGAAAAATGTGTTCCTTTGTGGCCTGGAACCCAAATTTTGAAAGAAAAAGCAAGTGGATTTTGTACTATGACCAACTGATTAATAAATCTCAGTCCTGGCAGGCAAAGGTGAGGGAATAAGTTCAGGAACTACTGATCCACCATAAAGATAGTCACAGAAATTAGCCCTTTCCACTTATGGCAAGAGATTTCCAGCTAAAGGACTATCTGTGATTACACAACGGGCTGATTAAAAAATAGAAATGAAACTGGATTTCATTTTCTTCATCAGCATTCTCCAGAATCTGCTTGGGGAAATGTATGAGACAGCCTATCTGTCTGTGTGTTAAAACTGGCAGCATAAACAGGCTAATCAGCTCCAACCATGCCTTTTGCAATCAGAATCTCCTGAGAATTGCACACACTTTTTCCACCCTGTTTCTTTTGAAAATAAGCACTCATATTACACAGACAATCTGCACTGAATTAGTGACAGCTCTGGGCAAGCACCAACCCACCCAATTTAGTCCAATCTGCTTGTCAGCTTTGTTTTTTTTTAAATCTGTGCAATAACATGTGTGACCCTTGCAGTATTGCCTGGGGCTGCTCTCTTACATTCCTTAGGCTCTTTTGGAATAGTATGCCCACAACATGGCATATTCAGGCAAAAAGTTGGTTAGCTCAAATTATTTTTGTATCAGCATTCAAATCTTGACCTCTTTCTTTCCCAGGTAGCAGAACCTGATAACTAACAAGATACTATTGTACCTTGACAGTATTTGTCACTAGAAGAAAGTGTGAATCTTTGCAGCCAAGACCTCTACCTACAGGGAGACAGTTGCCCAGGGTGAAATATGTGAGGGGCAGCAATATTCCCTGACAGTCAAAGAACTCCCTTTCAGGGACTCCATCCCCACCAGCCAGCATCCTATCATGTGGCCACAGCCTTTATGTACCTCTGACACATGCTGCTGAGGGACAAGCTTTGCAAGGTTATCACATAAAAGGGGTCATCTGCCCTGGGGACCTCCACTGAAATACCAGATTTAGCTGTTTTAGCTTTAATTATGGTGTCACAGATTTTTTTCCTTCCCTGCAAAAAGGTTTGATGTGATTCTCCTGCAAGTAAACCCTCCCCAGGTAGGCATGTGATTTTGGTGGCTACTTCTGCAACAGAGAGGCAAAAAAAGAAGATAATTTACTCCTTTTTTTTTTTTTTTCTGTTTTTTATGCATTTATTGAGTTGTGGTGTCTCTATTCTTAGTTAAGGATGTTAAGCATCATCCTGGTAAGTTTTTGGTGAATCCACTCAAGAGCACAGGAATGCTTCAGTTGTTTCCCATGGTTCTGCTGCAATGACCTGTGCTCTATCTGTGTACAACAGTGGATGATGCAGTCCTGTCCTTGACTGTTCCAATAAAGAGACATACTGGAGTGCACACAGCCTGCAAATGGTCCGCATCTGTTTTTTCAATGTAGGGAAATCCAAGCTCATGGACTTGGAGCTGGGCTGAAAAGAGATTGAGTTAACAGGGTTGAAGGAAAGCCACAGGGCTGCCTGCTCATATTGCAGTCTCGGCCATAAGCATAAGCCTTTTGCTTTCTGGTATAAAACTTGCTCCTTTTCTTCTCCATTTCTGATTAACTCAGGTGCCTTTTTGGTCAACTGGGCTATGAAGATCCCCTTCAGAAGCAGACAGGTTGTACTGAGAGCCTGGACAGTTAACTGAAGTGGCAGACAATGGAGTGATTTGGTGAGGGCTGTTGCATGTTCTAGTCATCTTTGAGGCTACAGTTTTCAGCATCCAGCAGTGTGATTTTCAATGTATTAATTGACTCAGTTACAAATAATAGCAAAGCGTATTGAGAATCAGAGAGACTATTTCATCAGGGCTTTTTCCTATATCATAATTATAATGATTCTGTGTTGCTATTAAATCCTTAATTAAATCTTGCTTTCAACAAGGTTTGACTATCTGTGTAATAATGTTGGGTTTGATTGAGTGTTGTGATTGCAAGCTGGAATGTTGCAGGGCCATCACAGTAGGTGGAGGAATGCTTCTGCACCCCACTATGTTAAAAGGCACCTTTTATATTTACTTCCACCCTGCCCTCTTATTTTACATATACTGGCTGTAGGCATAAATTGAATAAAATGAATGATGAGATTGAATGAAGACATTTGCATTACGTTATTACTCCAAAATCTGAGTATACATACATAAAGAAAACAAGTCAGCCTGTGAATAGCAAAACGTGTCCCTCTCTTACTCATTCTTCTTCTACTGAAGAATCATGGTCCACCCCACACAATATCAATGAAACCACGCAACTTGCATGGAAACTGTATTAATAAAAGCTGCAGACATATGCTAACTGCTCTTATGTATTTATTTTAGGCAAAAAAATGTAATAAAATGACTGCATGGGCTAGCAATCTGAGAACATGGCTAGCAGGCATCCCCTGATACTTTTACGGGACACAACAGATGCCCTTGCCACCAATTCTTCATTGTCAGTCATGCTAGTAAAACTAAAGCTGTAGAAGGCTTCCCTACCTGAACTACTTCCATCTATTATGGGGATATATCCCTTAGGAAAAAAATTCAAAAAAGAGCAAAATTGAATCAAGCTGAAGAACTGCTTATCTGTTAAGGCTACTTTTGAGAAGTGTTCTTCAGCCAAGATGCCACACACGTTAAAATGCTCGTACACAGGGCTGGTGATACGTACTAATTTGCGAGAGTGAGATAATGTATTACTTTCCCCAAAGTAGGCAGACTGCTCATTACGTTTAACTTGCTGTCTGTGTCTTCTGGCAATGCCAATGTCAAAACAAATTGCCTGGGCTTGGGCCATATTGGAACAAGAAATGAGGTAAACAATGACATTAAAAAGTAATTCTCTGCAATGGCTTTTCTTTTCACTAAGTCATTTTAATATACTATTCCATACATTTAAATTGTATGTGACAGTCATAAAAGGCTCTAGCCTTGAACTACTTAGATTATTTGCTGGTCCTTTCAGGCTGTTAGTATAACTGTTATATAGGCAAACTGCAAGCCACCATCATTTAAATTGATTGATAGACCTGTCAGGTAAAAGACCCTGAGATTTTGAAGCTTCTGGTGTAACCAGGTTCATGGAACAATGTATGGTGGACATTCATACTACTGGAAAAATACATACTAAAGCAAAATATATACACAGTTTAAATGCAGCATGAGCTGAAATCCAAACAATTTAAGAAAGGCATCAGTAGCTTTTAGGAAAGTACAACATAAGAACTGGGTCTAAAGCCTTTTTCCTCTGGCACAGTTCAAACAGAATTCAAACAGCAGTAGTGTGGAAGACTGCTGTAGGAGTGCTCTGGGGACTGTACATGCTGGTGCAGAACTAACTAATGGACCACATCCAAAAAGTAGGAATTAAACTCCTAAATCCAAAATTGGACTTCTGGCATTCGAGTCCAAAATGACATGGTTCTTGAAGACTTACCTGTACAGGCTTCTCTGCTTTAAATAGAGCAGATTCATATAATCAAGTGACAACAATGAAAAGATTTATGATGTCTTGTGGCTGCACTTCTCAGCTCATTGTTCCTGCCTAATCTAATTGGGGAAACTCAGTAGAGAAATGTTGTTGATGAGGGCCTTAAAGTGATTATTGTAGTAGATATTTTTGAAAATATGTCATTACTAACATGAGATCAAGTAAGTAACAGCTGCTGTTTCATTTTAAAATGCAATACCAGGGGGTGGGTAGTATTTAGTGGCCTAGCTGTTGCTTTATTTTCCTCCTCAGATTGAGTAAAATCTATTATACTGTCTATCTCCATTGCTGAAAAAAAGACACAGATTCTTCTACTTTTCTATGCTTCTCCCTATTATAAAAGCTATGGCAAGACTGGGGTGAGGAAAACACCAATAGCTCCACCAGCATGACAGCTTTACTACTACTACAGCAAGAAATTAACAAAGCCATAGCTGAGAAAACGGGAGAAATTCTCTCTCACCTTCCCCTTCCCAAGCCCCTGGTGTGAAAGAAGTGTTAGGGTGGCCTGAGACTCAATGGCAGTAGTGCATCTGGCAGTGCAACCTAACATTTGTAATTGGACTCACGACTCTCTCATCATGCCTGAAAGCAACATACTTTGCCATTTGTGCAGTCATCTATGCTAGTCCAAAAGGATCGATAATTCAACAGTCTGGAAAATAGCGCTTCATGCCTGTTTTATATTCATTTTGCATAGGTACAAATGACTGTACAAGCACCAAATGACAAAGCATCAGATCTACATAGGTGTTAAATAAACAGAAAATAGTCCCCACTTTATTTCCAAGGATAATTAGTTTGATCAACTAGAAGAAACTTCAGTATAGCTCATAGCTAGTAATAAATGAAAACAAACAGCATTTTTATTAAGCACAAAATATATACTTTTCTAAAATGTCTGAGTTCAATAATGTCTGGGACTGAGCTAATTTATATTAATCATAACACTTTACAGATATTGAATGTTTTTCTACAACAGCTAAAATATAGTATTGGTAACTAAAATCAATAGCTAATTGAATTATAACACCATGATTAGATTACATGACAGCCCTGTACTTACTTGTCAATCAGCTGTAACTTCTGTTAATAAGATTCACTGAGCTCATTATCTTTTGTAGACTGTTAATTTCTGAAAAAAAGACTGTGAATAGAAAGGATGTTGTCTTGTTAAGAAAATGCCAGATTGTTATTGAACACTCCACAGGAATAACAAAAAGAAATCATTTCCAGAAAGAACCTGAAATTATTTGATTAACCTTTATGATTTCTATACCTTAACACAGATAAGATCGGAAAAGGAGTATCTGCAGGTCAAGGTACTACTAAGAGCTTTTCAGGCTTTTAATAGCATGAGGAATAACTAATCTAGGAAACTGCCTATGACATATACAGATTTTTTATTTTCTTAATGAGTGACACCCACCTTGATAATAACCCCATCTTAAATAATGTCCATACAGTAATTCACATGAAGTGTCCTAAAACATATGATCATAAAAAAGCTACACAAACCACATAGCTTAGATTCCTATTATACAGGTCACTGTGCAAGAAACTTTTATTTTATGCCCTCCCATGCCACAACAGATGATCAGCATTCACCACATTTATAAACTTACATATTGAAGGACAAAAGTCCAAAAATCTCACAGTATGCCACTGAAGAACAGAAGATATGATGGAACACATGAATTACAGTCTACGGTACTAAGGAAAAAAAACTGCTTCTAAGACTGTGACCTTGGGAAAAAAGCATTGTGTTTCAGCATCTGGCAATCAATTCAATGCTGAGCACTGGAAGGATACACCAGCTAAATGTGAGTTTCTTATTGTTGTGAGGCACCTCAGAGCACTCCACTCAGCATATGGTCTCATGGCTAATCCCCACTGCACCAGATGAAGGAGACCAAGCTATGCAGAAAGGGAAAATATATTATTTTCTTCACTTTTCTTCACTTTCTCACATGTAACCTGAAGTATATAGCTATTTCAATATATATATGTTTAAAAAGTGTTGATTCCATTCCTTTCAACTCAATTTCAAGGTTATCAGAAAGTCTCATATGCAAGCTTTTCATTTGAACACCAAATCACCTAAACTATGTCATACAAACCTCTGTATAGACTTATCAAGCTTCATATTGAAACAATTTAGGTCTCTACCAGTGTATTTGAAGTGTTATTAAAAAATGTGGACGTTACGCTTATTAAATTTCTTCTAATATCCAGGACCGATTTGCCAGCCAATTTTATAGTCTTTATTTTTTTGTTTGTTTGTTTTGGTTTATTGTCCTTTCTCTCAATATTACAAATGGAAGTTTTTCTTGTACTTGTTGTACAACAATACGATTTCTCATTTTTCTTCTGTAAGATTTCACCACATTTCTGTTGCACTGGCCCACAAGGTGGTCAAGCTCTTTTTTTAGGATGGTCTGCCAGATATCACCAAACACAAAGAGCAGGCCACCATTTTGGTCATGATCTCTCTTCCATCCAGAGGGTAGAGCCTTTCCTGCAGCCCTGAGTTAGTCCCTAACTGCAATATTAAAACACATTTAACCCAAAATCTTTCTCTGTAGGACACATCTATCTTCTGAGAACTTCTCAGTACAGTCCACTGAGGTCTGCTCTAAATAATTGTCATCTTCATGATTCTTACATTAAACTTCATCTTCACCTCAGACTGAATTGCTTAACTGTCATCTTAATCAGAATTGCTCAGGAGCCATACTAAATGAAATGACAAATACTAAGCCTTACTGAGATCTAGTAGCACCAAGTTTGCATATACTCCTACTATTTCCCATTAGTAGAAGTTTTGTTACTTCTAAGACTATTGTCACAACTATAAGTTTGTAGAACATTATCACAGAATCACAGAATGTTAGGGATTGGAAGGGACCTCAAAAGATCATCTAGTCCAATCCCCCTGCCGGAGCAGGAGCACCTAGATGAGGCTACACAGGAATGTGTCCAGGCGGGTTTTGAGTATCTCCAGAGGAGGAGACTGCACAACCTCCCTGGGCAGCCTGTTCCAGTGTCTGTCACCCTCACTGAGAAGAAGTTTCTTCTCAAATTTAAGTGGAACCTCTTGTGTTCCACTTTGAACCCATTACCCCTTGTCCTACCGTTGGTTGTCACTGAGAAGAGCCTGGCTCCATCTTCGTGACACTCGCCCTTTACATATTTATAAACATGAATGAGGACACCCCTCAGTCTTCTCTTCTCCAAGCTTTAGAGCTCCAGCTCCCTCAGCCTTTCATCATAAGGGAGATGCTCCACTCCCTTAATCATCTTTGTTGCTCTGCACTGGACTCTCTCCAGCAGTTCCATGTCCTTGAACTGAGGGGCCCAGAACTGGACACAATATTCCAGATGTGGTCTCACCAGGGCAGAGTAGAGGGGAAGGAGAACCTCTCTCAACCTACTGACCACCCCTGCTTCTAAAACACCCCAGGATGCCATTGTCCTTCCTGGCCACAAGGGCACAGTGCTGGCTCATGGTCATCCTGCTGTCCACCAGGACACCCAGGTCCCTTTCCCCTACACTTCTCTCTAATAGGTCATTCCCCAACTTATACTGGAACCTGGGGTTATTCCTACCCAGATGCAAGTCATTCCTAGAGAAGAATCATCCGTTGTCTTTAATCACCATTTTCTAATGCCTGCCAACATCTAAGGTTTGCATTACTGCAAAGTGATACAATTAATTATGGTACTTTCACTTAATTCCAAAGTCTGTTTTGTTTTGTTTTGTTTTGTTTTGTTTTGTTTTGTTTTGTTTTCCATCAGGATGTGCAGTTCCACATATTGGTTTTGTGTTATTTAATGTATTACTACTCTGAGCTACATATGTCTTTCTGCATGTATTTTTTCACGAAGAAAACCCATGATGGCAAATGATCTTACATGGCAAATTCTAACAAAGTTTAGGAGTGATAAATTTTGCATCCTCCAATGTGCTTTCCTCAAAAAGTTTTGTTTCATATGGCAATTGCAAAGTGCACTCTTCATCTTCAAATAGTTCACAAACTCATATATTTTCAACTGATTTGTGTACTTCTTGGCAAGAAACCTCTCTCTCTTAGATGCTTGCTTGATTTCTACAGAGAGAACAGTATCCTTCAGACTGTAATACAATTCCAAAGTTACCTTCTTATGACTCAATTAAGCAAAAACTATGAAAATATCAAGTGCTTCAGAACAAGATGTTGTTACATATAGGCCTGAATGCCTTCCTTTGGCTTGCACTTGTTAGTTCAAACAGAAATTCAAACACTGTTGATATGATTGATCCGTGAAACAATGGTTGAATCATTTCAGCAGCATTTCTCCAAAACTGGCCTGATTTCATCCAGTATCAGTATGATTAGTACATGGTAAAGTTAAAAAGGTATTGAAAACAGGCTTTAACTGCAGTAAAAAAATAATATTAACAATGTTTTTTATATAACTGGTGTAACTAAGTTTAGAATCTCAGTCTGAAAGTACAAAGCATTACTTATAGCAAAACGAAGGTCAAAATTTGTCAAACAAACCAGGTTTTCAAAAATTTTCTTTAGAACTTAGCTTAACCTGGACACATTAACCCTCCAGAATAGTATATCAAAGAAACAGTCTGTATTTGTAACAAGAAAATTATACTAAATTAATTATATATTTCAGTGTTAGCACTCTAAATGGAAACAATGTAAATTAAAAGAGTTTTCAATGCCAAATAGGCCATTCTTCCACTTGTATTGAATTATCCATTTTTAATTGGCACAAAGAATATTATTTACTTTTTATAACAAGAACACATTGTATATGTTATTCTTTATAGAGGCACATGGGAAACATAATATGTATTATTGAAGCAATAATTCAACTTACTGTCTTTTCTTTACAAATTCTCAGGTGATTTGGGGATATTTAGTCAGGTCACTGTAACAATCCATCCCAAGTCAGGTCATCAAGTTGCCTGGCAACCATGTTCAGGATTGACAAAGGCAAGCTACCTTCCCATTTTTTCTACCTCCCCTTCAAAATCAATATGACAAGCTTGATATTGGTGATGTGAGATTAGCTGAGAAAATGCATGAAATTGTCAGAGAAGTGCATTGCTCAAGATATTCAATTTCAAAAGCTAGGTCCAAGTACATCACTTTCTTATAGCTCTGTCATCATGATTTTCCCTACCAACAGCATTTGTTAAAGTATTATTTACAGAGATGCTGTTTCATTTAGTACATGTGTTTCATCTCAGCACTGGCGCTTTTTTATTATTTTTTTTTTTAATTTTTTTTAAGCTGTTTTGTTCAGAACTGAGCAAGATCAGTTCATGCTTCATAACAATATCATTATGATGTTTTGTACTGAGCAGTTAAGTTTAATGTCATTAGGAAGAGAAATTGTTTATGGAATGTGGTAGCTCAAATGCAGTAGTGTTTACATTCAAGAATACAAGGACCTTTATTTTCTGAACACAGAAAAGTTCAATGGACAGTGTTTGTTCATGAATCCAAATCCCTTTTTCGGCTATGGAGCTTTCTGCTTTTCCCAGTCACTTTGCAAGGGCCTATTCAATGTTTTCATCTAATGCTCATGTCTTTATCCCCACTTTAAATGTGCCCAAACTCTCTATTTTCCGTAACAACAGATAAGATACCAATAAACGATGGCCAAAAAACCCCCAAATCCTCTCATTAATTTGAAATTATTTGTGTCTGCATTTGAAATCAATATTGCTATTTGGGCATGACACTATGCATTGTTTTGGGCAGCAGAATGAAAAATAAATCAGGGTCTAAACGAAAGTCCTAGCACTAGTTCAAGTTCATCACAGTGTCAGCCACATACCTCTAATCAAACGACTCGTGTGGCCCTGACAAATAAGGGCAGCCACTGCTCCCTTTCTGTATAATGAAACATGACCTTGAATATCTTTACCCCCAAACCAAGGTGGAGCTATTTTAAATTGGTTTTCTTTCAGGAAAATCACAGGCAGTACCAATGTCCATGAGTTGTACAAGTGTAAGAAAACTAAAGTGTTATACAAAGAGGTTTCACAAGTCGGGATTCATTATAAGCTTTTCACTATTACAGGATATTGTAGAAAAGAAAAAGGAGGATAATACAATCCTGATTAAAAAAAAAAAAAAAAAAAAACAGTTACATTTTTTAGGTATTTGCTGAATTTCCCTGGGTTGAGCATGTAGGCTGCATATGTGTGAAATATAAACTGCTTACCACTTGGTTGCATGATTGTTTATCTTGGTCATTAGGGTTTTTTTTTCTGCTTTTCTGCTCTGGCAAATAAAACTTGTAGGATAGGAGATAAATGAAAGACAAGGGATGAATAATGAAGTCCTCATTTTTAATACACCATCACCCAGGTCCGCAGATAAAGATGGGTGTACACTTGTTCCTAATATTTTGTGTGAACAAAAAGCTTTTGTGAAAGCTTGTGGCACTTAGCAAATAGGTATAAATATGGCTCAAGTGAGAAGGCATTTAGATTTCAAATCAGTATTTTTTAAAATTTAAGAAGTTAAGGTGAACTAAAAGCTTCAATATAGGTATTTTTGATATAAAATTTTATTTATGCTCCAACAGTAGTTCTGCTTATACCTGGCTGTCATATACTTTTAGATTTCACTTACCTTCTGAGAGACATGCAGTGCGTTTTTCAAAATTCTGACAGAATATAGCTGCCCATGCAGAAAAACTAATTTCTAGGGTAGTTTTCTTTTTGCAAACTGTGTGGAAAAAGAACAACCAATAACCTCCCCTCTCCCATAAAAACATCCAGGAGGCCCTTTTCAGGTCTTCTTTCAGAAGCTTCTGTCTGGCTTCTGTAACCAGAGCTCCTAAGATAAAAGGTTTAGCCCTCCCAGGAAGACTCCCTTCTCTGAATTCTGTCTTACGGAATCTAAATTCTTCTGACAGCACAGATAAACATTCAATAAAGTAAAGAATTAATCATGTAGAGAATTAATAAAATAGAGCAAAGAGCTGTTGTTAGGGCTGAACTTTACAGTATAACAAAAAGCTGGATAGTGTCAGCATTATATTTGGACATTTCTATTCCAGGATATGTATTTTTGTAGTTATGGAAAAACACCTTGAATTAGGTTTACAGTTATGGATCATTATTATTTTTTACAATCAAGAATGAATCATGCTAGATCCCAATTTTTGATGCAGAATTGTTTTGTAAATGTGTTCAAATTCAATTACTTTGTACTGTACAAGGTGTTTAGTCTGGTGAGTTTAAGTTATTTAGGTAGAATTACTCCATTGAAAAGCACATTTAAAGAATATAATGAAATTCTGGTGAATTTTTAAAATCAGAAGTTACTTCCACATCTCTACTTACTAGAAAACCAAAGAGGGGGGAAGAAAAAAATAAAAGTGAATAAAATGTTATGAACACAGTTGTTTTTCCTCATCACTGTTTTTTTCCTGAACACATCTACTCACATTTTCATAAGATAAATTCAGCACATCACTGAATTTGCTGCATTTTTGGTTCATAAAACAAAAAGTTCCACCGAAACTTTTCAATCAACTAGTCCTCTTTATAGAAACTATGTAACAAAAGAAATAATATATAAAGTTGCAATTAAAGAGGTGAGAACACTGTCAAACCAAATAGAGTCTCATACTGTTGAATATACTATTATTGGTGACTGAGATTGAAACCTTTTATTAAAGAATGATGCTGAAAACTATATGAGTTATAATTGCACCTTTCCCTTTGATCTTTAATCCAAGTGAAACATTTCTTGAGAGTCTCACAATAATCACTGGAAGAGAGGACATTCAGTTTGTACTAAGTGCAGATTTTTTATTTATTTTATTTTTTTTTAACTTATGTGTAAAATACAAGGGGGAAAATGATCCACACTAGCACTAAAATTACATCTGTGGAGTCACTCTGTTCTCTATAATACAGCCAGTGAACTACATACTGGACTTCCATTTCTACAGAACATATTAACCTCTAAACGTAATATTAAAGCCTCAAACAGAAGTTTTATCAACTTTCCATTTAATTCTGCCTTGTGTTATTAAGTCAAAAGGCAGAGATATCACTGGCATTTCATGGTAAATTAATAGGTATAGATAAAATCTTCTATAAATATTCATTACACCTCATTATTGCAAATTAATGAGTAAGATTTTGAAATTAAGGGTGATCACATTTGGAGATATGTATCACTTTTCCTGCTTATGAGACAGAAGAAATAAATTAGGCTCTAAAGCAAAGTTCTAGTTTACTCCAAGGGCGTAAATATTAGGGAAAAAAACTTTCACAATATTTGGAACAGGTTGCTGAGAGAGATTGTGGAATCTCTGTCAAAGATCTTGAAAACTCAGGTGAAAAAGTCCTGAGTAACCTGACTAAATTTGGTCCTGTTTGGAGCAGGATCTGAAACTAGATGACATCTCTTCCAATCTAAACTATTCCATTGTCCTCTGACAGGTGTGACAGCCCTAGAGAAGTGGGCTGTCTTAAGTTGAAGTCTTTTTTTGAGAAACATCTTAACTGTTTAGCATTTAAAGGCTGAATAAAAAATGGAATGTGGGGAGGAGGGATTCCTAATTTATGTAGAAATGCTGTTATCATTAGGCCATTCTGAAAAATAATAATGTTCTACAATTATCTCCTAATCCAATCACTTCTTAGAAAGAAATCACAATGCAGATTCCGCCGTGATGCAGAACAATCTCACCATGCTCCCTAACTGCAGGACTGCTGGAGGATCCAAGTCCAGGCAAAAGAAAGTCCATTATTTCAGAATATTAGCACTAAAGTCAATAAATGTGCATTCCACTCCTGAAGAAGAGTGCTCCAGTTTCAGGAAACTCAGCAATCAGTGTCACAATGTTCAGTGTTCCTTTGGTGCCTGCTGGAAGACACAAAGCTGTTCTCCCCACTGCAGAGCTTGCCATGGACAAGCTCTTTTTTGTTTAACCAGCTTTGCCTTCCTCTCTGACTGTTTCTGTCACTCAGCTGACAATGGCTTTTCTCCATCTCCTCATACCACATTGCTGCTTTTGAGTGGACACTTCTGTTGTCTGCAACTTCTGCCATCTGAGGGAAAAAAAAAAAAACAAACACAACCAACCAAACAAAAAACACAACACATTTCTCCATTTTATAGACTTTCCACATATAATATTTTCAAAGCTCAGACAGAAAGATTTCTCTTGCCAGTTTGCTTACTATTATGCTTATTTCTTCCATCTGCCTTTTTGATTTGAGTTCATACTGTTATTTAAGACCAAAGCATTCTTACAAATAATGTCTAAAATATAAATAAAACTCACTTTCCCTCCAATGAGTAAAATAAATTTCTCATAGTACAAGGACTCATATTAATATACAGCAAATACTTCCACTCATTTATCTGAGATACATGTAAATAAAATTTGACGTGTTCTAGAAAAGCGGTTTACCTTCACCACACAGTCAGAAAGATGAGGGCTTTAAAAAACGAGCTTTATTTGAAAGTGTCCATTTAAACCCTGGAAACCAAACTCTGCGACTATGTTGATAGGATTTTTGCCTGACTAATGAAAGAAAAGACTGAAATATTTTGCTCAGATTAATATCAGCACAAGAGGTACATTCATTCCATCCACTGATGTCAGTGGATACACAGTCAAACCTTTGTTAGGCAGTACCCATCCTCCCTTCATATGGGTGCTGCAAATCATGGCTTTCTCAGGAGAAAAATAATCTTCTGTGCTCTTTCAAAAATAAATTTTTAATGCCTTTTGGAGGGTTCTCTTACCTTTTTATAGATATTGCTGGCCAAAAAAGAAATATAACTTAGGACACAGAACAGTTTTAGTGTGTAAACTTGTGGTGTCATACAATATATCTTAATATTACAGGTTTAATACTAACTGCTCCCCAGTAATTTAATATTTCTGTGGGAAGACTGCTGGGTTATAGAGGATATTTGTCTTGTGATTTCTTTGTGGTAAATCAGAAATTACAGCAGTGCTCAAAAGAACAGAAACCTTAGATACTCATGACCTTCACTGAAACCCCTTTCGTCACTTGTCAGTTCTTTAAGGGGCAATTTAATTGTAGCTCTTTGGTGGTGACAAGGTAAGTGCTGGCATTTTGGCACTGTCATTCATTAACCTCATGCAATGTCAGCAACAGTGCCTCAGACATGTCACCATTTCCCTAGTGATGGCAAGTTGACTTTTAGGACATATGTTATTCCAGAGATGCCTACTAGACAAGTCTGCATGCTTCACATTCTTATGTATTGAGCATCATTCGTGCATTGTTTATGCAGTTATATAGTACCAAGAGTAAAACCAGTTTGTCTAAATCCAGGAGGAGAAAATCTGTGCCATGAGCAGAGAACTACCTAAATCATTTATGTTACTCAGCAATTAAAAAGAAAATATTTTTTAAAAAAAAGATTAAAAATATCCTTGAGTATAAACTGATATGAAACAAAAAATGTAGTATCATGATACCTGAAGGTTTAAAAAAATTCTTTCATGTACAAATTTTTAAAGCACAATTCAATAAATAAAATGCCAGAATGCAAGACAGGCAATATACATTAAAACTATTATCATTTATTTTGCATTTCATATTGCTGCATGCTTGTAAGAACCCAAACTGTTAATGATAAATAGATTGAGGGAAAGAACTGGTGGTGAGAACCATTTGAAGATAACAAAAATAATTGCCAATGCCTAGGAAAATTATATATATTTGCTTGCACATTTACCATACTTATTTGGGCCTCAGATTGACCAGGGATTCTGTGCAATACTGCAATGTAAATGTTAATAATGACAATAATAATAAAAAATGAGCGTGAGTCTCACTTTGCAAAATGCACAGTAGGAGAACTAGATATCACTAAAAAATAAAGGACTTGTTATGCTGATTTTATGCATGCCTCAAGAACCTGGAGTTGAAACCCTGGAAATGTAAATCTTTTGGGTCTATCTATTCTTTAACTGCTTTTAAAATCCGGATTCAGACTGAAACTGGATCTGAAAGTGTTCTCCTATTTCAATCCTCTAAAAAAAAACCAACAAACTATTCTGACTCATCTGAAGCTTGAACAAACATGCAGGTATCCCCAGTTGCTGAAATCAGAGAGGTGAGAATGGGCAGTTCTGTACTTTGTTGCTGTGTTAGAAAGAGTTTGGCAATATTATTTTCTTTAACCAAAATGAAAGAATTTACTTCTGTCACTGAAAAAAACCTCCTAAAACAGCAGATAGGAAGGAGCAACCTAGTCATAAAAAAATTATGGAATCATGTTTACTAGGGATGTCTGAGGAAAAAGTTGAAAGAATGTCTTCCATAGCCAACGTGCAAAACCTAATACATGAGTATTTAAACAAAGTTTAGTCTTTTTTTTCTTTCCTTAAATAGTCTCCCTTCTAAGCTACCTAAAAGGTATAATATATGAATGTGTGTGTGAGAACAGATACAAAAATATGGCAAAAAATAAGATAAGACTAGATAAGCAAAGTGAACTTAAGAAAAAAAATGTCAGTTATAGAAGTGACTTTCTGCAAACGCTAAAGGAGCTTTTTATAAAAATAATAAACTTTTCTTTTTAGCAGAGATCACCTAATGAAACTATGTCTTTCAAATGTAGAGATATCGGAGTTAAAAACCAACCAACCAAACAAACAAACATACATACAGTTCTGGTATTGAGGTGAAATTGCAGGGAATAACAATCACCTAGACAGTTCAGAAAATGAAAATTCTATCTTAGAAAATGTTTGTACCTTATATATCTAGTACTTGTTTCAGATAAAACAACAAACTTCAGGCAAAAGAAAAGAAAGGCAAATTTCAGGCAATATAGCAATATTTTCCTAGGATAAGATTTAAATATATTTTTTTACTGTATCACAAATGCTGTTTACTGATGTGTACTTTAATATCTTCTTAATCAGTAGCTAAGATTAAAAATCTGTTATTGTTTAAATATTAAAATTATACTCTTTTTTTTTTCAATTTACTTTCCTTCTATTTTTAATAAATATTGATGGTTTTGATGTAATTTTATGAAAAAAAAAAAAATCAAAGCAGCAGTTTCCAGAGGGGAAAAAAAAATTAAAAAATGTTTCAGTGACTTACTTCTATTAGATCTACTACTGAATTTAATAGTAACTGTGCAGGTGAAAGCAAGAGCATTGTTGAGAATGTATGAGTGGTGTGTAAGTAGAATGACTGAAACTCCAGGCAGGAAAGTAAAATGAATTACAGTACAGTGCTGAGGGCCAAAACCAGACTTTCCAGTGCACCATTACAGTGTACCTGTAAAGAAATAATAAACATTTCCAAATATTTTACTAGAAGAAATAGCATACATTGTATAAACACTGTTCTACAAGTAAAATGCTTAACATGCTAAAGAAAGTTTAAATGTCTAGAAAGCATTAATGGCATCAGCATGAAAGCAGTGATGACTGTTTTAGAGACTTTTCCAGTTAAAGAGGTAGTGATAGATGTAAAAGGAAAAAAAGAAAAGCAAAACAAAACACAAAACCAAACCAAACAAACACATTAAATTAGAGAGTTAGGATTCTGTCCTGTGAAAGCAGTTCCACACAGATACAGCAAGCAGTTTATGAGTCCTCTTTTCCAAGAGCAGCATCACACTACAGAGCTGCAGCTCAGACCCTCACTGAGAATGACATTTTGCCAGGAGAGCCCACTGCACATACACGTCAGTCACACTAATTGATCCAACATCATTTGTTACAGCAGTTTAAGAGAATTTAAATTCTCTCCATTTTTGATTCCTCCTTCCCCCAGCAATGGCAATACAGATAAGTGATTTCCTTTCATCATGCATAAAGATTTGGAGACAAAACATTAATTGCCATCCAGACAGTTTCCAATTTGATGTCTAAAGCTTGAACCACAGCTAAAGCAAGTGCAGGGATGATTGGATTGAAATACTCTGATGAATCTCTGAGCATTTTTCCCCACAGTTTTTCTGACGCTTTTCCAGAGCTAAACTACTTTTCCTTTATTAACCACAGCATTACAGAATTGTGACATTGCCTGCAGGTAAATTAAAGGCATTTCTTTCACTGCACAAAGAACTAAAAACAAATTCTTAATGGAAGGAGCAAATATTCTTACAAAAAAATGGATCGGCAAAGCTAATCCTACACTGCCCTGTTTCCTTCTCTTCTAAGTAAAATGTCACACTCTGCTCTACTTTACATTTGTATAGGTCCCCACTTCCATGCTATCTCACTTAAGAGGCCTCTCAGATCCTCAAGTAACAAAGCGTCAGATGGCTTTTATCAAGTCCTTTCCTCCCTTGAATTGGAAAAATGTGATACTACTAGCCCTGGAGAGCCAAGCAGGTCACTGCGAGGGTAGAACAGACTCATTATTTTTACTTTATGTGCATTTAGCCAAGAAGGTGAGAGAAACTAAATGAGATGGTGTTCTGCCTGAGAGAGATGGTAGGGTAGGGAAACAACAGACAAAAAGCCTTGCTCCATCAACTCCTTCCAAACAACAGTACCAATCTTGCTTTCCTTTCCTGGAAAGGTCTTGAAAAATTCACTAAACATCAATTAGCTATCCATGGATGTCTACAATAAAATAGAAATTTGTATTAACTCTAGGACAAGAAGAAACAGGATATAGATGTGAATTTGATCTTCTTCATTTGTATCAGAAATAGTGTGGCCACCAGGACTAGGGAAGTGATTGTCCCGCTTTACTCAGCACTGGTGAGGCCACACCTCAAATACTGTGTTCAGTTTTGGGCCCCTCACTACAAGAAAGACACTGAGATGTTGGAGCATTTCCAAAGAAGGGCAATGAAGCTGACGAAGTTGCACCAGGGGAGGTTTAGATTAGATATTAGGAAAAAACTTCTACATGGGAAGGGTTGTCAGGCATTGGAACAGGCTGCCCAGGGAAGTGGTTGAGTCACCATTCCTGGAGATGTTTAAAAGATGTGTAGATGAGGTTCTTAGGGACATGGTTTAGTGGTGGACTTGCTAGTGTTAACAGTTGGACTCGAAGATCTCAAGGGTCTTTTCCAACTTAAGTAATTTTATTATTTCAACAGAACTAAGTTCAAATAAATAAAACCTCTTGGTGACAGTCAGACAAGTGTTGGAACTTTTCTCCAGACTCAAATGTTTAATTGCTTAGGTTTAGGTTGCCTAAAATAGGAGTCTATAGCCACAGGGTATCTCTGAGGATATCTGTATGGGGCTGACAGATGTGACACAAGATATGCATGACACTCAAGCTTTCTGGAGCAGCTCCTGAAAGGCCAATTGGAATACCCCATGCTATCTCAAAAGTTACCAGACAATGTAGCATAGGTAAATAATCCACATCCTTAAATTTATCTGTTCATAACATGGTTTTCTATATGACCTAGATGTAGAAGCATCAGATGTAAACAAGGGAAATACATTAAATGCAGTCAGTGGAGAGGAAAGGAGAATTCATCTCACCCTAAAGTACTAGCTCATCTGAATTGCTCCTTAGGCTTCAGTGACTGCAGTGATCAGATCTTTATGAATACTTGGAAAGCTCTTAGGTGTCTTATAAATATTCTATTCAGACTTTTTCCCCGGAAAAAGCTTATCCTTTCATCTTGTAATATCAGGCCTTATTTTTCACCCACTGAGCAATAAGCTGATTATTTGGGGATATACATATATATATACTAAATATACCTAATATAACAAGAGAAAAAGTCTTCCTTTTACAGGAAGGAACAAAACACATGAATTTTTATTTTGATTATGAAGTTACTTCATCGTGGAATAAGTCAGTTACTGTCATTGCTGTATCCAGGGTCTGGAAGAAGAGGGTAATATCCAGCTTCCTAACATCTCATTTTGATAAAGGAATCTTGAACTGGTGTAGGAGAATCTGTAATTAAAAATTTCTGATGAAAAAGAAAAAACTGAGAGTGGAAAATCCCCTAAAGGCTGAACAAAAGAATAATGTCGAGACACTCAAAGAGCAGGTCAGTAAGCTTTATATAAGAAACAGGAAGCTCAATGTATGTTTTCATAGCAAAATAATCTCTTGTAAATGCAGGACCAGCCAAAATCATAGAAAAGTAATCTGCAACAAGGGGAGGGAGTGAAAGAACATAATTCAGTGGAAATAAAAACATCTATAGGAAAGAGGAGTCAGAGAATCTTGAAAGGATTCTGTCTTTGGCCAAAACTCCTGTGAGTGCTGAGAGGAAATGGTGATAAGGAAATATCTCTAAGTGTGCTTATTATTTTCTGTAAGTCTGTGTATTTCTTATGCTAAAAAGGTACAAAAATGTCTCAAAGGTTTCACATTTGCCTACATGCCATCTTAACCCAGCTAGGAATTACACAGTAGAATGGAATATCTAGAGCTTTGTCCATACTAGTATTATAGCTCTACTAGGCCAAGGCTTGTTCTCTGGTCCTGAAGCCAGATGGCACAGCACAGCTCACTTCCACACAGATAAACACTTCCTATCCCCAAAGTAGAGTGGCACCCAAACCCTCTCTGTGCCCAAGCGGCACAAGGTGGCACTGGCCAGAGACAAGTTACTGGTCCAGCTCAAGATGCTGGGCTTGGCCCTGCTTTGCTCACTCCACCCAGCATGACTAGATGACCAGGAGAGCCACGGAAGGTTCTTGCTTAAGTTACCAGCAAGTGCTCAGTGTGGGTGGGTGAAGCAAAGGTTGGTCTGGCATGTAGTGCCACCTGCAAGCCCTAGTTGCACATCCAAATGGGGGACACAGGGGGTTCAGCCTGGGCTCCTGCTGTGTTTCAGAAGCCTGCCAGGACTTATGTTCAGGGGATCTGCCTGTTCGTGTTACTTTTTTCTGCTCATTTCCGCCTTTCCACTTCCCTCCCTCTTAGTCTTTTCAATATTTTATCTGACATTAAAAAATAAACAAACAAACAAAAGTACACTTAAAAACCAACCAACACAAAATAGCCCTATCAAAAAGCCCCCAAACACACTTAAGAATAATATCTGGTACTCTTATTCTCTAGTTCACAGTCAAACTCAGCCAAGATTATATTTTATCTGCCTAAACAGACATGCAGATACTTTCGGAAATCTCTAATGCACTTTCATATATTTTATTACTGGTCATTCTTTCTCATAGTTATAAAAATCTGCACTTAGTGTACAAAAGTATTGCACAGGACAGATAAAGTCAATTTAAATGCCAGTGACTGTCCTTAGATTTACAAAATGGTTTGAGAATCCCTATTTCTGAATACTTGCAGGCATCAACATATTTTCATATGCTTAATGAAACTGTAGTCCTCTCTAGTTTACTTGCAGTGAGATTATCAATGCAGACTATCCGGGTCATGGAGTGCAGATCAATCTCTGGCCCCAAAGTGTTTATATTTAAAGCACAATCCCACATAAAGAAAACTGCACTGCCTTGAGATCTGTACTGTTCCTTGGTCCAGGAAACAAGGCAGGATGAGCCCTACTTGATTCAAACTACATTTACACAAAGTTCTTTGTTCCTAGATAAAAAAGGAAAGAAAACACAGTGCAGTATCATTACTGACTATGCTAACTAAGCTCAGGTCCAATTAGAGGTATGAATTCTACTTGCACCAAACTGTTTGTAAGTAGTTCTGACTTAGTGTTTCAAAAATATCCTTTTCTGGTAGTAAACTAGACATGGCTCCATGGATGCTAAGGAAGACATGTTGGATCAAGTTCTAAACAGAAGTTGGTGGCTACACCTGTACTAGTAAATTATACAGTGCCAGGGAACAAATGTGGTCAAAAGAACCATCACTTACTCTGTGAAACTGTTAGACTTGTTCTCTAGAACAATTTGACCTTGGAAAGGCACACAGCCCCAGATGATATTCAGGCATGTTCATTAACCTCCCCAAACAGGCAATTTAGATGCTAACTTGTTCAAGAGACCTGTGCAGTATGAACATACCAAGACAATATCAACTAGCTTTTGGGCAAGAGAACTGGACCTAACACTTTTGCTTAGTAGTATATACTTCAACAGTAAATCTGCTCCCAGGCTAATTCTAGATGAGGATCTCTCCAGCAGGGTTGTTGAAGTGTCTCTCTAACCAGCTCCTCAAAATTCCTGGTTTCTGCAAGGATTGTTAATTTGGGCTCAAGGTGAGACCCTGGGGAATGTTTCCTCATGCATCTATGCCCTGCCGTGCTGAACCTAGTGAGTCCTGGCAGAATCACTGTACTGAGGAATGCTGTACCAAGAACCTCAGTGGCTCTACTGAAACTAGCATCGTTTGTATGACTGGAGCTGAACTGATACTAGTAATCCAGCCAGACTAACACTAGCTGGAGTTTTTCAGATGCTTTCTCCAGCAAACATTAATTACATTTTCTCCATCTCAGATCTTCTGTTCAGAAATTGATTACACATGGCTTTAAACCAAATGAAGATCTAATATACATGGCAGATATGGACTACCACTGTAAGCAAAGTCTCAGTCCAAGAGGCATCTAAGCACCTCTACTCTATCTAAACAGCTATATAAAATCACTGTGCTGTTAACTTGTTGGCACACTAGGACAGGTCTTCACTGTAAACAGAGTTCAGTGGCCTTGAACTGTCCTATGTAAAACTTCAACACATACCCTGACTCCTTATCCCAAAGAGCATAGCACTTTACATGTTTTTTTGTCATACCATAATATTTTACTATTTTAGTTAATATGTGTGAGCATCTTACCTGTACACTAAGCCACAGAACACTTTGTTCTACAAAAGCTGCAGGAACCATAGTTTTTAGCCTTCTTTTTATCACCATTTATGTCTCTGCTAAGTGTAGATGAGGGTAGCATAGGAAATCCTGCCGCTGCTCAATCTGATGGTAGTGTTTTCCTGGACTTCAGAGAGGGCAGTGTCTCAGTTTTGGAGAGGAGTGCAGGTGGAGCTCCGAGCAAATTCTGTGCAGAGTTACAAACATTAGCAAGAAGGAGAAGGCAGTGGAAAAATCAGTAGAAGTAAATTAACTTCTCTAAGATCACCCAAAGATAGAACACAGGTGTTCAAACCATCAGGTTTCCACCATAGATATAGCTAACTCTGGGTACTTACCAATCTTGCAGTAATTGATGCTTCAGCTATCCTAACTGTCTTTGATAACATGAACCCTGTAAGTAAATGAAGAATCAGATAGACTGAAACACTTTCATACAATTTCAAATTGTGCAGTAATTTTTTTTTTCAACACTTTGTGTTCACTTCCTTCTTATTTACTCATTGTGTTAGAATAATAAAGAACTTGATACTTTTCATTTAGAGAAAACGGTATCATAATTTGTTGTCCCTGTATAGGTTCCATATGCACATGAAGTAATGTATTTAGAAACCAAAGGCAATAGATATTTTTAAAATAATCTGTCATCCTGTAATATTCTCAGTGGTGTTTTGATTCAAGCTCAGTTCTTCCTGATCTCTCTCCTTATTCACTGTTGCACTGTTTAACGCCAGAGTTGCAGGCCAACTGGCAGGAAGAATACAGGGAAAGTATTATTTCTCTGTAACATGAAGATGGATGTCTCGCTTTCGCTATTCTCTTTCACACCCAAAACAAATCCTGAGCTCTGTCACAATGCCCACATTGATGAAAAGGGCAGAAAGATACAAAAAGACACCAAATGAAAGTCTTCTAGGATGGTGAATCAAGAAAATCAAGGTGATACTTTTTAGTCTTTTGAAACTTTTGTGTTATCTCCTTTTTGGTACTGTTAGAGACATTTTTAAGGAGACAGAGTGTAATCTCATTTCCATTGAAATAGATGGTGAAATTCTAAATAAAGTTGCCAGGGGCAATACATCTTGCTTACCGCTTTTGTTATTGAATCTTGTAAATTACTTTTTTGTGAACCAAGACTACTGACTTCAGCAGGAATAGAGTTCCCCAGTGAAATCAGTGTTGCTTTATAAAAAGAAGAGAAAAAGTATATGCATACTTGGAAGCTTCACACCAGTATTAGATAAAATCTGCTTTTGATTGAATAAATAACATCTGCTGAAATCTTAGATCAGACATGACAAACTACAAGTTGAAACACTTGCATACACTTGATTATTTGAATCAGGCCTATGTAAAGTTCTGAAAACAAGGGTCAAATTCAGCTGTACAAGTGAGGATCACAACCAGAAGTGGGAATTATCAGCAGAAGCCTATAAAACACTGCTATGTGTGTTAAGCCTGGCTTGTATTTTAAAGGCAGTTTTGCATGCTAAAAAGTGCCTCTTTCATTCTCCAGACTCTTTCTTCTTACTTTACTTTTTTTTTTTTTTTTCCTCTAATTGTCTAGTTTTAGGCTTTTTACTTAGAGGCAACATTTAATACATTTGCAATGCAACTCAGCCTGTACTACTCTGATTCATACAGTTCCCTCTGCCCCAGGCAACTGAAAGGTAATACCTTCATAAAAGCTTCTTCTTCTACCCTCCCTCCAACACTAATTATCAATTTCTCCTCTTTGTTACAATAAAAAAACTCAACTATAATAATCCTATCTTTCTTTCTTGAATCATATCTCACTGATTTTCAGAGTCTTTTGCATGTATGTGAGGGGAGACATCTTTATTTTTTTCTTTTGTTCTCAGTGTATCAGAACATAAAGATGAGCAGAACTGGCATATTCATCTGGATCTATCGAGTTACAGTTACTGGTACAAGTCTTCTATTTTCTATAGGATACCGACATATGCGATAATTATTGTTCCATCACTCCCCTCAAGAGTGAACATCTGTTCCTAACCTATCATCACAGTTTTAATCTTCTTGTAGCTCCTGTTTTCTTGAAGAGCAATCCAAATGAGACAAACCCTGTCTTTTCTCCAGCTTCCAGACTTTCACCAGAGCAAAGTGAATACCTCGAGTTCCCACTAGTATTCGTTTAAATGAAAAACTGAATTCCCTTTAGCTGTGCTTGTGCCTGTGAACAGATGGAGTGAGGTGGGAATCCAACTTGCTCACAGCCATAAACACAGTGACAGCAAATTGAATCTGCTATTCAAGAGGTGTGGGTCACAGTGCTCAGAGAGGAGCCACAGCCACTCTGCAAACTTCATCGAGTATAGGAGCCACAGGATTTGCATTTTGCAAAGTGTCCTCCTACCAACTCCCAAGCACTGTGTTCTCTTGCAGCCTTTCCCAACTGTCATGGAGAGCACCCATTTGCCCATTGTACCCTAACCTCTGTGGTTTCCACACTTTGAAAAAAATTTTGTCTGTACCCTTTGGAAAGGATAAATTTTGGTCTTTCTGAGCACCAAAGGCAGGAACAAAAATACAATATTGCCACAGCAGTTCTCAGTTCAGTGGTTAAGAGTATTCACAGGTACATAAAATAAATAATGCTTTTATATTGTCAATAAACTTTTGTGGTGACAAAGAATAACCAAACATGCACACTCCCCTTGGCACCACTAAGGAGCCGTTGGCCTTCCAGTGTTTATTCCCACCTGATGAACACAGAAGATACTTCACCCATGACACTAAGAAAACCCATAGTCTTTAATAGAGTGAGTTACAACTTCAAGCAATGTAAAACTGAGTTGAATCAGAGCTGAAGTGCTGAATGTGAAAACCGGATCTCCATCAAGACCTTAAATATGACAAAAGTGTTCTATTTATTTGAATAAATCATAACTTGGAGAAAAACACCCAGACATATTGTGGTACACTGAATCCAGATCTGAATATCTCATTCTGCTTTCTGGTCTGACTCTGCAGAATTTAAAGCTAGATGGGCTAGTCTTGTCAAAATGCATTTTCTGGTTTTGCTACTGTTCATCAGCCCTGTCTCCACTGCTTTGGAAGATAGTTTTGCAAGCAGTTTCCACCAGTCACAATTTCAATATAATATATTAATCTTTCTACTTATTTGATGGTGACAACTGTCTGTTTGGCAGGTCTTTCAATGCTACATTACATTTTACTGTCCTCTTTGGACATACTGTTTGTCTGTTGCTTTACTATAAACATTTCATGACATATTCAACAATGGAAGAAATAATTCCTTTGAATGTTTTATAATTAAATATATATATATATTTAATGGTAAAGACTGAATCAATGGTGCTTGCAATTTTAAATCAACAGGAATCACTCTGATGTTATCTCAATTTCTGTCTTATTTGAACCTCAATTATATACAGCAACATTTGCAGGATTGTCTTCACTACCTTAACTTAAAATGAGCTAAAAAAATGCTTTTGAACAAGATTTAAAAACCTGATTTTAACCTGTGTTTAGAAAGAAGGCATATTTGATTATAATACATGCATCCAAGTCAGCCCCTTAGTTTGTGTCCCGCTTCAAACATCTTGGCTAATTTCTACAAATTCTGATAGAAAAATAGAAAGCTCAGAGGTACTAAATTCCTGCTTAGTTCCTAAAAGCAGATACCATACAGAGGAAAGACATTCAAATTACAGTGACCGCTGAGGAAAAAGCCACGAGGTCAGAGACTGGAGCACCTACCTGGGAAACAGCCACACAGGAAAGTGCCTAAAGTTCTGCTTTTTGTGAAAAGACTTGTTTTTCAGAATAACCCATGAGAGTAAAATGCAATGCATTTTATAGGATTTGGATACAGTAGATCTCATCATACTCTTAGCACACCCAGCATCAAATGCAGGAGGAAATGAGAAATTAGGAGGATGGTTGAGTGGTGCAAGACTGTTCCTGAGGGCAATCTCAGACAGGTGCCTCAGACTTCCTCTGCTCTCCATAAGGGAAAATTGCAGCAATTGAAGGCTGTGACTGTCCTACAGAAGTCATGTCAGCCCTTCCCTTTTGGGCCCCATCAATGCTGATTGTAAATGCACATTGAAACACGTCTGAAATGGGACAACTCATATAATTCCTTTGTTACCTGCAAGTGGTTGTTAACTGGAGAAGAGTACTTGCCAACCAAAAGCTTGTTATTGAGACCCGGTCACACTGAATTAACATAGCTATGATACATGTATAGGATAGGACATTACTTTAGGTCACATCAAAGCAGGCAGAGGTGTGATGTGGTACAACGTGATACAACATGACACCATTGCAATTTCCTTATCAGTCCAAACATTTTAAAAGAAGCACATAGAAATGAAATATATTTCTGATGAAAAGTGTTTATAAATCCTAATGCACAGTCATGGAACACAAATAGTCAGAGGACAGGTTGCTGACTAACAAATTTGAAAGTTTTTAAATTACAGAGCAAGTTCACTGCTTAAATATAAAAGAATGCATTTCATCTCTTGTGTGACCCCTGTGTTTGCTCTCTTATTACACTATTGCTACATTTGTTTTAAGACTAATGATGTATTTAGTTTTCCTAAAAGAAGAAAAAAAAAAAAAGAGAGAGAAACAAAAAATAATTTGCAGCATATATTGTTGGCTAGACTAGCCCTAGTTGCACAAAAGAGTTAAAAAGTATAAAGAAAATTTGCTGGGTTCCCCTTCCTCCCTCAAGAACAAGAGTCAAGAATGTTCAGAGAAGGGCAAAGATATCTCTGTAACTCCTTGAAGAAATGTCATATTCTCTAATCCTCAGATCCTCTTTGTTTTCAGAGAAAAACACGTGTTTGACATCCTAAAACACAGTAGTTTTTAAATGCCAGCATGAGACTGAATTCTGCCTTCATTAATACTGAAATAGGAAAACACTACCATAAATCCTTATTTTTATGGATTTACTCTGGTTGTGTACTGGTTTAACTTGAATATTAGTTGTCTTATTGGAAGAGAAATAATGTAAGTGATATAGGAAATTTGTCGGAAAATAGTGATTTCATGCACTAAATATATTAAAGGGTTTGTTTGTTTGGTTGGTTTTGGTTTGTTTGTTTGTTGTTGTTTTTCGTCTGTTTGTTTCTAACCAGAAGGGAAACAAATATTTTTAAAAAATCACATAAAGAAACATTTAGTATGCTCTGAAAAGACTTTGATTTAGGCATGATTAAAACATTGTATTTTGATAGGCTAATTTCTTGCAGTATTTGTTCTTACCTGTTTTGTTTTTATTCATTGCTTAAAAATAAAATGTTTTCAACTACCAGAACTAAACTTCTACCAAAGTCTTTAAAAATAAAAGACAAAGAGCAGAAAACAAGGATTAGATTTGGGAATTAACTTCCCACCCATCATTTTTTCACAGTTCACATGCACAAAATGCTTTATGCAAGAAAATAAAATTATCCACAATATGCTGAAGCCATTTCATGTTGAACAATCTGGAGATAATTTTTTTTTACATAAGCAAGCTGGACTCCTCTTTGATGCTACCTAAATTATAAACTGCCAAAGCTTTGCATACTAAAGTTACTTCTGCAATCAGTGAACTTTCATGCTGAGTCCTATGTGAAATGATTCCTTTATAGTCTGGTTGCTTTCATGACTATCTTTTAAAAAAAATAGAGGTATGGTAAGAACACACACGTATCTCACAAGATTGTATGTTGGAGATGAACAGCAAATTTGTGTTAAATTCTTCCAACTAAGGCCATTTGAACTTCACTTACACTGTCAATTGCCTATGAAAACTCTGGAAACTGTATTTCACAGCCTTGATATTTGCACTCAAAAGTCTGTTCAGTTTTAAAATTATCTCCATTACACTGGTGGAGTCTGGGGGCAAACCTTCTGTTGGTGTCAATGTCATGATATACTGTCCCTTTCCTAGCTAAGGACTAAAATGTCATTCCACCAGAAAGCCTAAAGGATGCAACTAGAGAGAAGTATGAAAAATACTTAAGAACAAGAAATAAGTACAGTAGTAGGTCATATATTAAGATAAGAATAATTCTAGATCTGGGAACCTCAGCAGTATATACACACACATAAACATAAAACACATGCAATCACACACATCTTTCTTTGCAGATACAAAACATTTGCAGGAGGCCTTTCGGGATCCTCTGCAACACATGGCTTCAAGCATTTTGATGGTAGGACTATGATGCAGTATAGAATATATGAAAAGTATTCCCAGACAAGCTGCTTAAAAAGTTTCATTTTTTTTTTTTTTATTTTCTACAAGTATAATATTGTTCGCTTTAATTGCTCCAGAAGCCACTCAAACTGATTAGACAGCATGAGTAATACTTAAACAAGTGTTCCCTTACCTTAGAACCCATCATAAAATATTCTGAAGGCTGCAGGCTCTCACAAATCAAAGATCACTATGCATGCCAATAAAGTGTTAGAGTAGAAAACGTAAACTTCAAAAATTCTCAGGCTCATGAAAAGTGTTAAAACATTCTCACAGGTCCCTGAACTGTCCTATACTTCAATTGAAATCTCAAACCCACCACCTGCTTCCTCCTTCCCCTGTTGCTTTCTATATGTGCTGTGATAGTCCCTGCTCTTTTATCTCACAGAGCATTCCCCTTTTCTGTGTTCTTCCTACACTTCAGAGGAGTAAGTCTCTTCCCTTTCACATTCCCTTTTTATAATGCCAAGGCTTGGTTTACATTAAATAAGGATGAGGATCACAATTAACCCTGTACTCGCTATAATGCTTGCGCTAACTTGTACCTATCATCTAACTGAGGGAGAAGGTACTCTTTGCTCAAGCAAAAAAATGGACTGAAAGCTTGGAACATGTTTACATGCTTGCCTTGATTTTTTTCAGAGTGTTCATCAAAGAGGGGCATGTTTGGAGAGTTTCTCTTGCAAACCAAGGAACTTTTGGGTTGTAAAAGTCATGACAGATTGAAAGACACCTGAAAATGATGACAGCTGATTGCTTTTATGGCTTACAGCACTTTTCATCCAAGGAAAGTACCACATATGTTGAGAGCAATCATTTTATCCATCAGTGAAATGCAGCTGTTTTGAGGGAAAATGCAGCTGGTGTATTTTGTGAGTGTTCCTCTCCCAATAGGCTAGCTTGGGACACTGAGAGCCCAGACATCTGAAGAAGGGAGGGAAGACCAGGTTACTGTGTACCAGAGTGATCTTCCTTCCGTTATGCTTTTAAAAATTTGGTGCAAGTTTTCCTGCAAGTCAGCCTGGTTTGACTCATCTGTCTAATAACCAGAATAAATAAAAAATGCTTCTTTTCCCCCTAACATCCACAAGTTACTAAGAATAGTCTTTCATCAAATAATACAAATAGTTTGACAATGTTCTGTTTGCAATTCAAAACCCAAGCACTTTAATGGTAGTAGTAACAGCCAATAGAATATTTCTATATGGTATAATCATGTGACAATACTCTCACCATTTTAGTAATAGGAAACAAAAAATGTTATAAGTTGCTGCATGAAGATCTTATAAATGCTAGCCATCATAAGTCCATATGACTTATAGCAGAACGTGATGACAACTGACAAGCCAGTTCTGCTAATTACCAGTGCAACCATAGTCAAGCAACTTGCCATGCTTTCACTAGATTATCATATACTGCTTTACAGTTTGTTCTTTCTGTCACCAAACATAATACATGGTGAACAGATGTGATTTTGAAGAACTCTGCCAAATTTGTATTGTCCTTATGTTACATAAATTATTTTTTCCTGTGATAGAGACAGCCTAAGCTCTTTATTTGAGATAGTTAAACCTTTTGGCTTTGGGAATTTCTCAACCTCATCTGACTGTTGTCTATGTATTCCACTGGTGAAGGGAGGAGGAGATAATCCTTGCATCTTCTTTCTTCTGGAAGTTACTTTTCCATTAAAAATAATCATAATCCATTTTCTTTCTTAGCAAGCCTTGAACTACAGTTGAAACAAAAATATTGTGTGCCCCTCTTGCCCTATGTATCTGCTTTCAGACTTCAAGAGTTAGTTGAGTACCTAGAATGTGGAAGAGCGGCCATTTTTGCTCTTCCCATTCTTTCCCTTTAATACTTTACATTGATGAGCTGACCCATGGCAAAAAGAAAGCTTCAGAGGAATTGTCTACAACACTGAGTCCTTGCCAAGAAAGCTCTCTGAGTTAAACTACTCAGTCAAAATATTTTTGTCACCTTGGATGTGACTGAAGTAATCAGGACACTTTGTAAGTTTATTTAATGCCATTCCTGGAGGTGATAAAGCTTTATCAACTACAACATTTCTTTTCTGATACACAGCACATTGTATTAAATACTTGTTGGTCTCTTAACAGCAGCAGTGACTCTTTTGCATGAGCAAGCAGCTGCACTGACTGGGTGACAATGTCAGCATATAGCAGAATCTGTCTTGAGTTTATTTGGAAAAGAATAGTGTTAATGGCCTTTATATGCACTTTTGAATCAGGATATCTCTGTTTGATTCTTGTAAATCTAGATGAACTTTTATTTTACTCCCAGTTCCAAAAATACATGGGTAAATCTGGAGTAACTTTGAGTCAATGACCTGTCCTGGTTATTTGAGACTATACAACAGAGAAATCAAGACCAATGACATTGTGCAAGACTATTAACAGCATAACTGAGATCCAAATCTGGATATTTGTGTTTTCAGTTTTCTTCACTTTTTATTTCATAAAGGTTTATAGGCTGGATTCTCAGATAGCATAAATCGGCATTGGTTTCTGTCTGGCATCAGTTCTAACAGATCCTGCTGTGTGAACAGTGTTTTTCTGTCCCATGGAAGTATCATGTCAAGCACATGTAGTGTCCATTTTCTTGAAATGGGTACGATTTACAAATAAGATGTAGAGAGAATAGATTTCAGAATAATGTATGCTATGCAACACAGCGTATGTATTTATGGAGTCAAATCCTGTCATTCTGTTGATCTAAATAGTGTTGAACTATTTCTTTAGATTCTGAGAACAGTTTTATGCCATGTAGTGGAGCACTGGGCAGAAACTAACTGCAGTGTTAACTCCAGAATTAACTCCAGTGCAGTGCTCAGTATGGATGTCTGGTAGGTAATGTAGGTAATAATTCTAAAGAGCGCTGCATATAATGTTTCACACCAGGGCATGCTACTGCCCAGAGATGTTCTGGGTTTGTATCCACCTGTTCTCTGTTTCACTAAAATCTCCTGCAAAGTCAGAGGAAGACCTACTCTATGCAGCCAACTAATAATTTATTGTAGTTTTTCCATAAACTTTCCACGAGTGGTCAAACTTGTCACAAGTAAGTCTGTGAAAACCAGAATAAAATCTCTGTTCTACAGACCTGAGAATTCAAAAGAATAAATTTCAGATAGCTTCTCTTTATCATGAACATCCACAAAGTCCCACAGACTACTCCAACACATTTAAACATATACTAAACAAGGAATATGGTTCTCTCTACTTTGACTTTTTTCCCCAAAAATTCCACATGGAGGAATGGATGAACATCCTTCAGGACTACAAACTCTCTAGGGTTCATAATCATGGATTCATTTAGGTTGAAAAAGACCTTTAAGATCATCAAGCCCAATCATTAAACTAACACTACCAAGTCCACCACTAAGCTATGTCCCGAGGGTCTCTTCCAACCAAAATGATTCTGTGATTCTATTCTATGACTCTATGTCCCTAAATTCCACATCTACACCTGTTATAAGCACCTCCAGGGATGGTGACACAACCACTTCCCTGAGCAGCCTGTTCCAATGCCTGACAACCCTTTCCATGTAGAATTTTTTCCTACTATCTAATTGAAACCTCCCCTGACACAACTTGAGGCAATTTCCCCTTGTCCTATCATTTGTTACTTGGGAAAAGAGGTGGACACATACCTCACTACAACCTCCTTTCAGGTAGTTGTAGAGAGTGATAAGGTCTCCCCACAGCCTCCTTTACTCTAGACTAAACAACCCCACTTTGCTTAGTTGCTCCTCATGAGGCTTGTTCTCTAGACCTTTCGCCAGCTTCGTTGTTCTTCTTTGGACATGCTCCAGCACCTCAGTAATCTATATTACTGCATATTTTAAAAGGGGTAATTGCAACAAAACCCCACCTCAGAGAGCATGATATTCAGAACTTGAATTTTGCTGCCTGGCCTAGTTCTGAACCTACCATCATTGTACAGGATCCTTAATTAGGGTAAAGAGGGAAGCGACCATCCACAGTCTCATTTACTCACTACAACCTCCTTTCAGGTAGTTGTAGAGAGTGATAAGGTCTCCCCACAGCCTCCTTTACTCTAGACTAAACAACCCCACTTTGCTTAGTTGCTCCTCATGAGGCTTGTTCTCTAGACCTTTCGCCAGCTTCATTGTTCTTCTTTGGACATGCTCCAGCACCTCAGTAATCTATGTTACTGCATATTTTAAAAGGGGTAATTGCAACAAAACCCCACCTCAGAGAGCATGATATTCAGAACTTGAATTTTGCTGCCTGGCCTAGTTCTGAACCTACCATCATTGTACAGGATCCTTAATTAGGGTAAAGAGGGAAGCGACCATCCACAGTCTCATTTACAGAGTGCTGGCCTCCTGCAGATGAGACGTTCCCCTATGGAATAGGTTTCTTTTGAGACTGTAGGCCACATATAATTTAGAGCAGCCTTTAGGCTTTTTTCACTTGTATCAGGCCTTGATCAGTCATAGATGGGGGAATCTGGAAATAGCCGAAGCCAGTGTATTAAAAGATCCAAAGCAAAGGAGCCTACTAAAGGATATTTCAGCCCTTTGGTTTCCATAGTGCAGACAACAAAGCTCTTGGGCTGGTGCTCAGTACTTTATATGCGAAAAAGTGGGTAAACTCTTCTTCACAGACAAAACCTCTCTTAATATAAGTCATCTGTTACTGGGCTTCTAAATTATTCTTTTTTGTCATTAATGAAAATATGTTAATTAAGAAATTGCTGTTGAAAAGGTATAAATATATTTCATTAGCTAAAGTAATTAGAATAAGTAATTACTTAAATATTAAGATTTACAATTCAATAATTTCTTTAAAAGCAAACTGAATAAGAAGATACCTAATATGCTTGATATAAACTGCTTAGCTTAACACTATTTTTTGTATTGTTTTCCTAAGACATATATGTGCTTCACAAAATCTTAACACTGATACTAATATTTTTCAAGATAATCTTTTGCTTTGTTCATTCATCTTTTGGCTTGATCTTGTAAGAAATAAAGCACACTAGACTTAATTCAAGCAAGCAAGCAGACAGACACCTTTACAGTGGCGTATTGACTCCTTCCTGACTCCCTTTACAATTTGCTTCCATGTGCTGCTGGATGATACCCATATGGTACAGGAAGTTCTACTCAAAACAATGAATTTTTCTCATTCACTCCAGGAATCAGCAGAAACCTTCAGATCTTGCTAGGACCTTTTCCTCCAGATGACCACATAAGTCACATTGTGTATCGGTGTCCTTGACATGTCCAGATGAAAGGTTCAATCTTAGCTTCAGCAAGGTGCGGTAACTGCTCTGGTGCTCTGGCTAAAGTCTCGTTTCTTTTTCCCTCCTTTGTCTACTTCTTAAGAAAACTAATGCTGCTGTATAAACACAGATTCCCACACTTTCACCCTCTCTTCTGTTTTAAATGCTTTTATAATCTCTGGCATTCCCTATTACTGACAACATCATCCCAATGGCTATGTCTTTCAAGCTCATAGATTTTGTCTAAGTACTCCCACCATGATGAGGATAGAAATTTACTGCTGTCAGGCCTGTCAGGTAAGCAGATGAAAGACTTCCTGCAAAAATTGAGGGAAGCAGAAATACGATGTAGAAGAGCAATGAGCAGGAGATCAAAGAATCATAGAATCATGGAATCATAGAGTCATTTTTGTTGGAAAATACATTTAAGATCATTGACCTCAACCATTGCCAAGTTCACCAAAAAAAACATGTCCTTAAGTGACTCCACCACTTCCCTGGGCAGCCTTTTCCAATGCCTGACAACACTTTCAGTGAAGAAATTTTTCCTAATATCCAATCTGAACCTCTCCTGACACAACTTGAAGCCATTTCCTCTTGTCCTATTGCTTGTTACTTGAGAAAAGAGATGAACACCTACCTCGCTACAACCTCATTTCAGATAGCTGTAGAGAGCGATATATCAGCTTATGCTCATGCACTTTGTGGTCTAACATTCCATAGGTTTTGGACATCATCAGAATGATTGTCAGTGGTCAAGGAGGACAGACTAACTCCAACTGCTCAGCATAACTGCCCTTTGGTATTAATTTATGCACCAGTAAGTAAGGAGAAAAGTGTATGTCTGAATACTCTTATATTAATAGTTTAACCACTGCCTGCTTAGGTATTTTGATTTATGTTACCGATGCAATTACCTTTCTTCATTTACTTGAGAGGGAATGAAACAAAGTTCTTAACTTTGATACTCAAAGTAAAAGGACTGAAATGCTTAAAATGGTGCAGCAGGCCCCAGTGGTCTGTTAAGGTCCCAGACACAGACCCAAAGCTGGTAGATCTGTAGAGTTTAAACACTCCAGAGACAATTTGGGACATGAAAACATCACAGGTATGTGACATAAAAGGGGAGTTCAGTCTCCCTGGCTGAGAGTGCATCTATATTAGTGTCTGAGAGTTAAGGCATTTAATCAGCTCAGTCAGTGTGTAAATAAAATTGTATATTTGTGTCAGAGTATCAAAGGCATTGCAGCAGAATTTTCATGCTTCCTCACTGGCTTTGGGCAGTCAGTCAGATCTCAGTGACCCACTGCAAACTATCCATGACTTGGCTGCTAGCTTTCTATTAGAAAGACCCATCATCGCTTCTCACATAATTATTCTCTTAAGATTATTTCCACAGTGTTTGGTGTGAATAACATTCATAAGTCTGCACCTGTTGATTTGTGGCAACAGAGTCTGATTTTCTCAAGTATTTCAATGAAGTTCTGCCAGCATTAGGATGTCAGAACAAGTGAAAAACCTGAATAGGCACATTTGTCAATCACATTATGTGTCCAAGATTAAATGAGTGAATAAATGAAAGCCATTTTTCTAGTGAACAGCTGCCCTCATTACTAAAGATCCTGTTAAGATTAAAGCTGAGCTGCCAACTTATTTTTTATTTCAGTTAAGGAAAATAAAAGTTAATACTAGCAACATTCAATTTAAAATGAGACAGCTGAAAATACTTTATATAAACCAAATGCTTTAAGAAATAATATTTTGCTTGACTTGAACTACAATGTTTGCCATGAATATGAGAATCTGGTATTGAGTTTTGTAAAGTAAGATTAAAGAAGCTCCTAAATAACAATAATAATAAAGAAGTTTTCAATTATAAAATCAAAATGCTATTAATTTCTTAGAGTTAAAAAAAAAATATTTTCAGTACACATTAAAGCAATTGAGGGAAATCAAGAAAGCTTTCTGAAACAGCTTGTCACTGCCAAAACCAGAGGACTGACTGAAAAAGATGCCAGTCCAGAATGTCACCCAGTGTATGTCATCTCCCAGTGCATCTGAGCAAGAAACACAGCTTCCATTACTGTGCTTGTTTACAAATGGTGGTGTCTGCTGAGCTTAAAGATAACGTTTTAAGGTAAAATATTAATATGCTCTAACAGTATAAGTATTTGTCATTTCCATGAGGAGCCAACTGAGGGTGAAATAAAGGAGGTGAGAACAGGACAGAGCAATCTAACCAGGTGAAAATTTCAAGGATAACTATAAAGCTAACAACAACAATACTCATGTAGGTAATGAGGAAACACACCTAAATGATGGATGATACTGCCTTTCCACAGCAACTTGCTATGAGCCATACAGAAAGCTGACCTTGGTCTACAGAAATGAGAGAAGAAAGAAATATGTTTGTCGTTTATTAAATGTAACAATGAGCAAAGAAAATTCCCATTAAGTTCATTTCTACCAGTAAACATTAATAAGGGCCAGGATTTTAGCAGGAGTAAATTGGCAGATTACTAATGCTACACACAAAATTGTTTTAATACATATCTAGTCCTGCATTTCAAATTGCTACAAATGGTGAGTGTGCAATGATAAAAGATGACATACATGTGCTTACCTAGTTCACCTAAAACACCTCAATCCTGAATGCATTCAGTCACTCCATTGAACACACTCTGCAGCTTTTTCACACATAGACATACTCACTTGCTTATTTACATTTCAGAAATGGATTAAATGTTAACTGTCACCAGAATATATTATCTTCTGTTTAGAGAAACTGTCATGACTGTGGTGATTACAGGCTGGGTTCCTTCACCAAACTCAGTCAAAATTTGTTACTTGCCTGGAAACATCAGGTCGTGCTCTGGTATGAGGCCAGAGCTCTTGCAATGCTAATGACAGCCAGGGACCCTGTTAGATCCCCCACTGGGCTGATAAATCAGTGCCTGCACTAGTCACTGTGCTTTCATTCTCATTTTTCACTCTGGGAAATTTTCACCATCTCTCAGGGTCACCTTTAAACTTGAGTTTCCATGTTCTGCTTGTGGTAGGATGAGAAGCCCATTTAAATTAATTGCAATCGCTTAAGAAGCTGTTCAGAAATGGCTCACAGTGGTACATGCTTGGCCTGCTTTCTGCCTCTGTGTGTGTGGTTATCTTTCGCCTTAACAGTCATATTACAATTTGTTAAAGCAGAAGCCTTTTCTTCCATGTTCCCCTTCTTTAACATTTTAATTGATTTAATAAATTATTTTTTTCAGTGAAGCTGCTGTTATACCATGGTAGCCATGAAAACCTCTGTGGGATTAATGGCTTTAATGAAGAAGTAGAGAAAACATTGTAATTTTCCTTAATCTTCCTTTGACTTTGTAGTCTGCTGAAACGTGAAGCTCAGGGATTCAAGCTGAAAAATAAATTCATAGTGTGTGGTATCTAAACTACGAGATCTCTCTGAGGTCCAAGATAATTTTCCAACCTTGTGGGTGTAACTTACCTGTTAATATGTGTAATTTAAAAAACGTTAGTGTGTGTCTTCCCACAGATAATATTAAATAGATTCTTGAGCCATTAAAATGCTAATTAAAGATTGTTTCATCTAGCTATGTCTGTATCCGGATGACTTATAGAAATTATGGAGACATTGAACTATTAAGACCAGGATTTTTGTTTGTTTGTTTCTAAATGAAATGCAGTATGAATTTACCATAAATAAAGCATATTTGAAAACGATAGTTTATTTCTATTTAATTATATATTTTTTATCTAAAGTGGGCAAGTTTCTACAATATGTCAAAATTAGAATCACAGCAAAATCTAGGTTTGAAGTGGTCTTCAGAAATCCAGCCTTCTGCTCAGAACACGACAACTTTAAAGCTAAACGAAGAGAGTGTTGTCCTGTCAAGTTTGAAAAATCTTAAAGGATGGAGACTGAGTCACTTCTGTGATCATCTTGTTCCTTTTTTGTGTATATCTAGTTGGAATTTCACTCATTTCAATATATGACCAAAGACTATGTCCCTTTTGTTTTGCTCTTCAGATGAGAGTCCATATCTAGCTCTGAAGAACTGCTGTGGGTAAAATGACTTCTCCAGCACCGGGGAAGATGGAATTACACAACCTATCCTAGCAATAGCTGTAAGAGGCATCTAAAAGGAGTGTATCACAACACTGAAGCTAGCAGAGTCTTTTCTAGCTGCAGGCTTTGTGGCTGTCATTCCTTCAATGACTGCTGGCCAAAGATGTGCACACTGCTCCATTCCTACCTCTGTCACAGGACGATAAACTTATTTAAAAAGAAAAAAAACCCCAAACAAACAACACCACACACACACACACAAAACAAAAAACCTAAACAAACAATCAATGCCCCACAAACAAACAAACAAACAAAAACATAAAAAAGAAAGAAGAGTCACTCAGTCCATCAGATTTACCGTAGAGACAGATCAATTTGTCCTTCCTCATTTCTAAAAGAATTAAACTGATATATATATATATATATATATATATATATATATATATTTCCATTTTGCTCTTGTTCACATTTATAGCTCAGTGTTTTAAAATAAAAGCTGGCATAATTGTCTTCTTTCTATTACCCTGGTGCCTTTATCTCTCCTTCTCAGGAGATTTTTCGTACTCTGCATATTCAGAGCCCGGTCCAGAAAACCACTGAGATTCTGCTTCATACAGTCAGATGCAAACATGTTGAACATTGGCTATGTGCTCAAGCACTTTCCTGAAGTACAGGCAATGGTCTTCCCTAGAAACTGCCTTGTTCTCTCTAATGGAATGCACGTTCACAGTGCCTGGCATCCTGCTCCCCTGAGAAGCATAAGAGATAGGACTTTGTCTGACCTTCATCCCTTGACTCTTCAGTGTCACATGGCTCAGCCTGCAAGACTGTAAATGCTGATAGTAGTATGGAAGTTCAACATGGATGTTCATAGAATCATAGAATGTCCATGGCTTGGAGCCATGGCTACCTCCCCGGGAAGCCTGTTCCAGTGCTCCACCACCCCCTGGGTGAAGAACCTTTTCCTAATGTCCAACCTAAACCTCCCCTGGTACATCTTCCTGCCCTTCCCTCAGGTTCTGTCTTCGGTCATGAAAGAGAAGAGTTTGGCACTTGCCCCTCCTCTTCCTCTTGTGACGAAGCTGTAGACTGTGATGAGGTCTCCTCTCAGTCTCCTCCTCTCCAGGCTGAACAAACCAAGTGACTTTAGCCGCTTCTTATACGACTTTCTCTCCAAACCCTTCACCAACTTCGTAGCTCTCTTCTGGACATTATCCAGTAGCTTTTTATCTCTTTTATCCTGTGACACTCAGAACTGCACACAGTGCCCCAGGCGAGGCCACACCAGTGCAGAGCAGAGTGGGACAATCACCTCCATCGCCCAGCTGGCAATGCTGTGCTTGATGCACTTCAGGACACGGTTGGCCATCTTGGCTGCCAGGGCACTCTGTTGTCTCATGTTCAACTTGCCGTCGACCAGAACTCCCAGATGCCTCTCTGTGGAGCTACTCTCCAGCATCTCATTCTCCAATCTGTATGAACAGCCAGGGTTGACATGTCCTAGGTTGCATCTTTTCTGAAGCGATGGGTAAACAAGGAATGATTTATGTCAAAAGACATAAAGGTGCATCTGTACCACATAGTTCAACACAGTACAGAAACACCTTAGCTAGATCTCAGCTAACCTGTCTCAGGACCATTTGCCTCAGCATGAGCTCCAAGCAGATTCATTCACCTCTTTTACTACCTCTTTTCTCATTTAATGGTTAAAGTGCAATGAAAGACAAGCTACATTTAGAAGTCTGACTAAAATTTCACAGAGTCCCTTAAGAGTGTTTAGAATATTAAGAACAAAAGTGTTTCTAGTAAGACCAGAGCTCCATGTTTTTTACTTTCTCTTTATCTAATGTTGTTAGCAATATCTTAACGCCAACTCATCTTTCAGCTACATGACATGAATTCACTCAATTTTCCAAAGAGATACTGTAAACCAAGGAAGTGTTTTATTTTGAATATCAGTGTTCAAATCCGTCATTTTTTTATTCTGAGCTAAGCGTCCTAGCAATAAACTGGAGCTTGAACAAAAGCCATGAGCAGTTACCACAGCCCTTGATCACCGTGTGTAAGATCAGTTTTCTGTGGAAATAAGGCTGTGACTATATTAATAAGCAACAGAGTGTGTGTGAGGACACAAAAGCATCCACCCTGTTAGCACAATATCTGTCAGACTTTTGGATGTAAACCAATTAACACCATCCCAAACAGTCCTGGAGCATGATTTGGGGATGGTGTGCACTAAAGATTGTTCCCAATAAGCAGTTTGGATGTAGTTACCTTGTTTTGAGAGTTAATAGTGTTTAGCTGTATAAATGTCAGTTGTGCCATATAATTTGTCCTCAGGGACAGAGAAGAGTCTCTGGCCCATTATATTTGCTAGTATAGACATAGCTTTTAGAAAAGCACCAAACTTGGTAATAATATTTTTATTTGTATTGTGGTTTCAATAAATCTCTTGTTCTCTCAACTACATTGTTATTTTTTACTGCAAAGTCATTAAGCTGAACAGTACTTTAGTAATGATTATCAAAACCAGGGTCTCAATGGGAATAAAAAGAACCCAAACATTGAATTTTCTCGTAAATTGCCTCTATGATATGCTTAAGATAATAAAAGTTATTAATCCCAAGAGTAGCCATGTATGGATATTTTGTTAAATATCTTTAAAAGGAAGATTTAATTAAAATATAAATGTAGTAGATTACAACAGAAATTGTCATATATGTGCATAATAATTAAGAAATTACCCAGTTTGTACCTAAATATTTAACTTTCATATTTTCATGTTGCACAAAAGGATTAATTTGACACAATTTTTTTACTTTAAGAAAAACAAAACAAAAACCACAACTGCATAAAGCAGGAAGACATAGGTGTAATATGAGATTTGTGTACATCCAGCATGTTCTGTTTTACCTCAGTACGTGGCCTCAAGCATGAGTCCAGTTCACTTTTGCTCAGAGAGCATTGATGACCTGAGTAGTAAATTATTTCCTCTCCCGTTCATTCTAGCAGAAACTTACTTCTTGTCTTGTAAGATGGAGAGTTGTGCAGAAAAACTACAGTTTTCTGGATGGAAACTACACCTACAATAGCAAATAACGGGAAGCTGGGGGCAAGCCATGAGGCACAAGTGGCATGGGAAATGCCCTTTTTCTCCACCCTTCCAAGAAGGAAGGCCTTGTTCATATTACCTTCCAGGAGCAGTGTCAGTTTGTCAGGTCTGGCCATGACATAGGAAAATGCCAGTGAGCATGTTGATAATGAAGAAAGCTGGTGAACTTTGGGTCCTGATTGCAACACACTCCATGGTGATAACTTTGTCTATAGGCAAAGTTACCATGTACAAGGGAATCACTCATGCAGGCAGGAAGAAGTCAGTACTGATGAGACAGGATGGCAAGCTAGTGACTGAAATGATAAATTAAAATAAATGGGAAGGAGGCATTTGGTGATGGACATATGGTATGACAGAGATCATAACACTATAAATTATGTCAGACAAGGGTGTTGCTTGTTAGTACAGTTTAGCATAATATATAAAGAAGTCTATAATTTAGTCCTAATATTATTTATATGGCTAATGCTGCCATCCTGTCCTTCGAGACATTTACACTGGGTTTCCAAAACTCATGGATTATCAGTTTTTAAATTATTGTAAGTACTATAGGAAGTACTACTAAGTAGTTATTCGAATGCATTTAATATTTAGTTTCAGAAAGGGCTGACAGAAATCTTCTGAATCACTACTAAAAAGAGAAAACTTTCTATCAGTTTTCTAGACAAAATTTTTGTTTCTTTTTGTTTCTTAACATTCCTTTTTAATCCAGAAAAGACAAGATGCTCCTGTAAAGATTTTTTTTTTTATTGTACTGATAACTGTTCAAACAAAACATTTCAAATTTCATAGTAGCTCTTTAGCTAAAAGAATAATATTTTTTGAGATAACAAAAGAAATTGTACCTCTTCAATCTATTCAGTCTTCAACAGCAATGTTTAGGAAAAAAAACAGAAGTGAGAGCAGTTTGGACAGTGACCAGACAGGAGAATTATCGCCCTAGTAACTAACTATGCTAATATATAACTATGCTAATAACTGCCTGACTTAGATAACAGCTGAACACAAAACTAGAGAGCAACACTATCTTCACTACAGTGTTCCTGCCATAATCACACAAAAAAAACAAAGTCCTTAAGAGTAATACCTAAATTCGTTGCTAGACAAAAGACCGATCTTGAAACAGATATGAGCAACATCATCAGAGAAAACAGAACATAATCAGAAAGAGAGGAATGATAACAGTAACTGCCTATGAATATTTTATTAAATATTCAGAGGACATCCTAAAAAAAATTATAAACCAACCTAATTCAGTTGAGATTCCTAATAGCTTTAAAATTTAACAAAATGGAAAAAAAAAAGCTGGTAATAAATACAAATCAGAAAATGAGATTTATAGAAAATGGTTAACACAATTGAAGTAACTCCTGGAAAAATCTGAAGTCAACAGACAGAAGAGCAAGAAAAGAGGGTACTTTTTAGAAGAAAAAGAATTCCAAAAGTGGCATTAGTTCATTATCAGAGCTGGTAGAATTCTCATTAATAACAATAAGACCTTAGGAAAGGCAGAATTGTTCAGTAAATAAATTTCTCGTGTCCTTTTGAAAAGCTTGATGAGATCTGAGTGGTGATTTTTATTTCAGCCCTCAGTAATGAAACATGGAACACTAGTTTAAAAAAGGTGTAAAATCAGCAGGTCTGGAAAACTTGCATAAAATAACTTTTAAATAAATATTGTAGAAAGGAACTATCTGCACTATCATTGTTCATTTTTAGTGTACTTTGGAATACCATGAAATCTCTGAAGGACCTGAGGAAGAAAAAGTGTGCCACCACTTAAATGGTACAACCTAAGTAACTACAGGGCTGTGAAACTGAAATAAGCAAGCAAAATAATGTGATTAATAATATGGGACTTGATTAATAAAAAAAATAAAGATATAGAAAGTAATTAATGTCAATCAACAAGGGTTTATAAAAGCATTTCTTGTCGAACTAACTTGCTGGTCTGGTTTCATCTAGATTAAAAATTAAGTTAATAGGTTCTTCTGCCAGCATCTGACTTGCTAATGCAGGACATTCTGTTTACATTAAAGGAAATAAAATGGATATAGCAACCAAAGGAAAAAAAAAAAAATTAAAAACTTACATTCTGTTACATTTCAAGACTTAGTACATAATTCCTATGAAGTATATAGGGATTTAGTCATATATTGACACTTAGGAAAATTTTTATAAGTTATCCAAGTTAAAACACAAAATCACTGTTGATAAGAGGTGACATATCATGAAAGTAAATAATGCAGACGACAAAACCCAGATTTGGTTTAAGAAGTAGTAAGCAGTTCAGGAAATATCTAGGGGTTCTTGCACTGGTGGGGGGAATTGGACTAGATGACCTTTCGAAGTCCCTTCCAATCCCTACCATTCTGTGATTCTGTGAAATATAGCCAGAATCAAATAATGTAAGAGGTAATCCTAGGAAGAAATTTCTTTCAGTATATCTGGAATCTGAAGTCCAGGAGTGTTTCAGAATTGCCAGATGCAGGTGTTGGCCCCTGCGGCATCCTGACTTCCCATTAGCATGCTATCTGGATGTGCACCAGCCATTTCCCACATCCCTGTCTCCATATAGATGAAATCTAAGCACACAATCTTGTCATCCAAGGAGGAAGCAGGATCTGGGGTGTCTCCTGGTGTTCTCTTGCAGGTAAGCTTAGACGTGGCCTTTGAAAAGGAATTGCTGATGGTAGAGGCAATTGCAGTGGTAGGGTCAAAAAGGTGATCCTGGGGTGTATAATTACAGAAGGTGAAGCAGCAGCAGGGAGGTCAGGTTGCACCTCCATTTGGCAACAGTACAACCTCTGTTGGAATGCTAACTCTTTAGATCTGAGCACATTTCAGGGATTTTATAGATTGCAAAGGACTCACAGGAAAGTTTCAAGGGCATACAAAAAATGAAAATGTTTCTCCATAAAAGTCAAAATATGATAAGTCTGACTTGAAGAACTGAAGGACAAAGCATTATTCAATCACATTCTATATACCTTATTAAATTTCTGTTGCACACATAGAACACAAGTTTAAAAAGAAGTCTCATTATTCTATAAAAACAACTCAGAATGAGATTAATAGACAGAATTTGAAGTTAGACATGTTTGGCTTGTTTTTGAAAGACAGTCTTCAGATGGAAGGGAAATTAATTTATGGATTCTTTATTACAGAAGATATCAACCTAGGTGATTACAGTGTATCTTTGTGTATAAAACAGCTTTAAACTAGGTTCAAAACAAAAATTTGCTAGAAGAGCCCCTCCTATTCTCAACCCTTTTGCTTGCACATGCCAGGTCATGTGTTGAAAAACTGGCCATTTATTCCTTTGCATCTCTCCTAGTCTTCATCTACAGCACATTGCATATAGTCTTGCACTGATAAGCTTCTTTAAATGTAACAGATAACTTAGTCAGTGTTTGAAAACAAAGTGTCAAAAAAAAACCCCAAAAACCCATACAAGACAAATTCTATCCTAGCTATACCTAGTCATCCTTATTAAGTTTAACATGTCAGCAAGTATAAGAAACCACAGAATCTGATTCTAGTCATCACATATGAACACTACATCTTGGTACCTAACTAGTTAGAAGTAATTTTGTATTTATTGTCATAACTAGCAACACAACCGTGCAATACAAGTTGTATACATAGATAAACTAGATATCAATACCAGATCTGTGTGTCAGATAAGTCCTTCTAATGTAATTCATGAAGATGCAGACGAAACTATCTACTTCACTGATAGTACTATTTTATTGAGTTTATCTAACCATAACTAAACTCGATTATATTATTGCTCAGAAAATTTAGAATACAGATGGTGTTCATACAGCATGTATCACATGATTAACTCATATTCTACAATTTTGCTGCTTTAGCAAAACCAAATGTGATAAGAAAGTTTTAACATGAGCAGGACAGACAAACTGGTTATTTGCATTGTATGCTCTCTGCAGAGGTTTGAGCTTGTTTTTTTCTTAGCTGATGCATCCATTTCAGACAAGGAGAAACCGATTATGGACAGAATAGTGAAATAACCGAATCGTTTGAGGAAGGAAAAGAAAAAAAGGCTTTTTCAAAACTCTGGAGCTCTGAAGAAAAAATTTTGGTTTAAGTGTCATTCCAAAAAAAATATCATCATTGATTTTACATTTTCTGTATATTCCTACAAGGAGAATATTGACTGCAGGAGCAATATACATAAGTTTAATAAATATGGGGCCATGGGGATCAAAAAGGGTGCGAAGTCACCTTCACAAAAAAGATGAAACCATCCTTATACACTAGAGGACCATTGTTTTCCAGGTAAACATCTGTCTTCAGCAGGGACTGTGCTTTATAACTCCAGCTTTCAGGCACCTGGACAGGGGAATTTACATTCATATTAAATAGCAATAACTAGAGGAGGATTTTTTTGAGTATATGTATATTCCTAAATCTTTAATTACAGAATCCAAAGGGTTAGCCATGTCTTCCTATAAACTATACTGCATATGTCAGACAAGTGTTAAAACACATCCTGAGCCGAAAAGTAGAAATGCTTTTTTTTTTTTTCCTCTGGCACTCTCTCCCCACCATTAATAAGCTGTTAGTTAAGTCCTGGATTAACTAGATAGCAGTTTACTTGAAATGAAAACGGAAAAGCACCTAAGTATGAAACCACTTGGAGTAGCACCTTTGTGTGAGGTATTCTCTGTGCCTCAGCTACCGATCAATATCAGCACTCACAACAACGTTTCTAAAGCAGACAAAAATCCAGTGCAAAAGAACACAGCAAGATTATTTACTTTATGAGGAGGTGATTTTTTGGAAACTATAGTGAACCTGTCTGTACATTATTGAGTAATGCTTACAATTAGATGAACTGTATTAACTGTGAACAGACAGTAGATAATTGTAACCCATTGTGCATAACATTGTGCACCTTTGTGATCTGAATGTCCCTGTTAATGAAAAAAATCATATGCAGGAACCAAATAACCTGAAGTGTACAGCTGAATCTTGTTAAATAAATACACATTGTTGTATTCCATGAATTGTTTTTCAAATGAAGACTTACAATGGTACTTATTTATTTATTTTAAACTAAGTCTTTGAAACAGGAATATCCTGCAGGAAGTCAGGATAGGAGGAACAGGAAAGACCATGGGCTAGGACTGAAACAGTCTTCTGAGCAGAGCTATTTCCATGGGTGAATTTTCTCTTCTTAGCTATTTGACAACTACCAAAATTTTGCTGTCATCAGTGGGAAAATAATTTTTTATCCAACTCAATTAGAGCACATTTTCCTAAAGAGAGCTGAACATGAGGAGGAATACAAAAAGCAGCCACTGCTGCTGTTGTATATAAAATGCATTATGATATCAATAATATTTAAAATATGTAATTACAGGTGGAAGAGATTGCCTATTTCTTTATGTTTATACAAGCATTTGGAAGTGAAGCAAAAATAACTGTTAGGGGAAAAGTATTCTTGTCTGTTTGCTTTAATGTGGACATTTTTTCCCATAATACCTATCTCCTTTGTACTTGTTGTGAAAGCTATAAATACAAAAAACATACAACTTTTCAAAGTTTTCCATATGTTTTCCCACACTTTGGGAAAAGATTGTAACACTTGAAGTTCAGTATTTTATTGCAAAGTTGAAACATTTTCAGAAAATTAGTCAATGCAGCCTGATTTACAGAGTCCAGGCAATACCAAATCCTGATCCAATTACTGAAAAAGTATTGCCACTGCCTAGCTCTTGCTGCCTAGCTCTTGTGCTGGAACTGCCTTGTATCTGTGTTGTCTTTATCTTTTTATTCACTTTACAGTAGATCTTGGGAACAGAGTAATTTGCAAGCTTGAAACAATGAAGAAAACAGTGGCCTAGAGTGAAAAACAAACCAAACTGACAGTAGCATAATGAATTGCAGGATCAAAGTGTATATAGGAATCATTTTTCACCAGCAAAAATTCAGTCACAAAAAGTTTAAAAGCAGCACAAAATCAGTAAGCTGAAGGAACTATCATCTAAGGGAAGAAAATCACTGATAGCAAGATACTAGTTTTATTTCTTTGTTAGCTGTAGAGCATCACTCAACAAATAATGACCTTTAATGAACTACTTTAAATGTAGGAAACAATCTTAATCTGCACCTGGAGCTGTGTAGAGAAGATATGATATAGCAAGAGAAGGAACTAAAATTTGATTTTATACTCATCTTTCCCATAAATATTAAGCAGCCACTAAATGTAATCAAACACACCATATATCTTCAAGTTACACAGAAAAATCACATGCCTATTCAACAGTCATGGCCCCTTAAGCTCAAAAGGACCTATGTGAATGAATATTCTCTCCAGTGTAATCCTGCCCTTTATTTTGTCCATCTCAGTCTAAACACAAATCTGGATATTTTCAATTATAGCAAATCATTATTGGATATATGTTACCCTGCTTCTATAGAAAAAATATGCCAGCTTCTCTGATAGAAAATACTGCAGAGTTTGAATGAAGCTCAAGAAATGTGACCCAAGGTTCATTTCTGCAGTGCAGAATCACTGTGCAATCAATGATGCAAGTCACGTAGGAGTGTGCCAAACCAGAGGCAGGAGAGAAGAACTGACAACTGACTTCATAATTAATGGACCATTTGGATTTGCCACTGGCAAGCCCAGAAACAGAGGCACATTAGTGATGGAAATATTTTTACAAAACAGGGAAAGAAGGAAAGAAAAGCAAGTCATTTCCCACGTTAGAAAAACATGTATCACTGCACATATATGCTAATCCCTTTTAAAAATCCCAATTTTGCGACTCTTGGGCTTCTTTTTCCACTTTCTTCATTTAGACAAGGCTGAAACAAATATGTCCGAGTCAAAACAGCAATGTTCTATACCCTTTTTGCTTTGATGTTAATACCTATGCAGTGGAAACTCACATCCCTGGTGTTCAATAGAATAACACAGAGTGAGCAAACTAACCAACAGGAGTTCATGCATGCACAGAAGAAAGGCTGAGAGCATAACTGATAAGAGCGAAAGGGAAAAAGTCAAAAGCAGAATTAAAAGGTAGATAAGTGGACACAGTTGAGTTTTCTGACTGCAGAAAGCACCTTCAAAGGACCTTAAATGTCCTGCAATCACTGTTGCTCCCCACAATATTCTTACGTGAGAGAAAGAAGGGATTTGTGCTGTGGCTACAGCTATTCTGACTAATATTTAATGTGCCTTGTAAAAGGCAGCTTTCATTTTCTTTTGTCTAAAGATCACATCCTGTATTTTATTATCCTTTTCACATTAGTGGAATTAAACAGTATTTTCATTTATTATATTTTGCACAGCAATGATCAATAATCTCTTTAATGCATAATTTTGAAAAGTGTGTTGTTAAAAAAATAGGACACTGGGTTATGGTCACAACTCAGCGACATCTGATCAGGCTAGATAGCAGTCTTTGAATGGCTGTCAGATTGCAGCTATCTGAGATTTCCGAGCAAAACTGTGATCAGCATGCAGCTCCATTAATCTATCCCTTTCCGTTCTTTTCATATGTCATATAATAATGGTAATGAATCAGGAAGTGAGTATTTGTAGACTGCACAATAGACATAAACAATTTATCATTTTCAGTTTAGTTAAAGAACAACGGTAAAAAGAAAATTATCCATAATGGTCCAAAGCCTGCCGAAGGATTCAAGATTAACACACAGCTAAATGACTGTGAGGCCCACAGTGACCTCCACAGATAAACATCAGGAGCAAGAATGTAAAAATACTGAGAGTAACGCTGATGCAAATTGGAGTTATGACAAAGATGTTGAGTAAGTACAATTTACAGTTTGAGAACTAAGAGAAGCAAAGATGAAAATGAAATAAAGAAGAAAAAACCAGGATTTTTAGAGCAATATTTCCTCTGCACACACACAGAAGCATTCACATGTGTGCACAGACTGTATGCTTTGAAACAAATTAACTACAGGAAAAAAAATAAAAAAATCCTACCACATAATTAGCGAACAGTTTAATTGCAGGCTCAAACGTGCTCTTCTTTCTGGCAACACCCTCCAGCCATGTTTTCAATTGAGCTTGGCTGTGTCTCATAAGCACAGCCGGCAGTGAGTGCAGTGAGATGCTCTTTGGTACCACCGTGCCGGTTCCTGGACCCCTTTCTGCAGCCCGCCAGCCCAGTTTGCTGCCACACATCTTCATGGGATCACCTCACACAGCCAGAGGAATGCATTCTGTCTTTTTTCTTCCCAGAAACATAATGTTTGAGTTTTCCTCAGGAGATGTCACCATAGCAAGAACAAAGTTTTAAACTGCATTTCTTCCCACACCTATTGGATAATTTCTACTTTATTCATAGCTTGCACCAAGTAATGGGACTATAAATTCACGACAGCACAGTACTCATGTTCAAATGGAAGGAAGCCGCAGGAAATTTAACTTCTCTGTGAACCATATTTACCTTTTAAAAAGCCGGGTTTCTCTGAAGCTAGAAAACATGGAGGAAGCAATGGAACAAGCTGATGAAGCAAGGGAAGAGTGTATTACTTTGTAGACATCTCTCAGCCTGCAGCCTGCCCTTGGTAGACGGGAGCTGTGATGTGCCGCTTCCCAGAGTGAGCCAGGGACCTCAGGGCAGTCAGCTTCTCAGCAGCAAGGCTGCTGCTTTTATCGGCTTTGTGCACTCTGTGAAAATTTGTTCCTAGTTTTGCAAAGGAGTGGTCTTAGGATTTAAGAGCAGCCTCATAAAGAATATTGAAAGTGTAAGTATCAAACTTAGATAGCACACCTTGCTTAAAGCAGCTGAAGTTAGTCTGTGACTCAACTCCCCAATGTGTTCAACTTCTAAACTAAAGACCACTTGTGTACTGTTGTCCTTTGTGGTCATCAACTGATCATCTGAGGTTATACCTAAAGCACACAACAGATGATCCTTCTACAGTCTCTGTATATTTGGGTTTCCTCACTATGAAAACAAATGAGGGCATGAGATTGTAAGGCCAGTGTTGGTGTATGGTAGTAACTTGTGCAACGTTTAACGTAACTGAATCCAAGATCCCAAAATGGATCCAGATCCAGATCCCAAAATGGAAATAAATATAGGGCACACCATAGATGGGAAAATAATTAATATCAGGTGACCAGAGCTAAGAAAAACAAAGATAAATAACAAAAGATGAACTATAAAGTCTGGTTATGAGCACTCATATTTGATCAGATCATACATGATTATAATCCTGGGAATCCATTAATATTTCACACCCAAAACTAGTATAATCCACATATCCACAAAAGAACATCAAACAGATAACATGACTCCTTATGGAGTGACAAAATTGGTTCCCTTCTTTATTATTCGGTCAGTGTTAATAGACTGTCTAAATACAAGTAGCATGAGCACATTGTTGTATTATACTGGATCTCGTCATAAAGTTAGTAAAGACTCTGCAATCATTACTACAAAATATTACTCATATTTAGAAGCATGTGATAATTTTCAGTCTCCATCCCTTACCCTTAACTCTTCATTAATAGCATGGTGACTTCATTTGTAAACATGGAGAAAGTTGCATAACAATTGCAAGACAGTGGATGACTAGTAAATACTGTTTCAGTAATAGATTTGAGGTTTTGTAAATGCAGCTACATTTGTCAAAGCACAATGGCTAATGGCAAAATTGTGCCCATTTCTTTACCCTTTCTTTTCTAAAAGTGACTGTCACACCCACAGAAGTGGATATGAAATTAAGCATGAAGCTGCACTCCACCCAACACAGTTCACAGTCTGTCAATTTAACCTATAGGTGAAGACAACATTACATTAAAGACACCAGACTGAGAACTGTGGCTTCTGAGATTTTCCTGACCCTGTTCTGGCACAAGACATAGAGGCTTTAAACTGACACAGATCATCTACCGAAGGCCATAAGCTGGACTGCTCAGAGGTACTGCTTTTTTTTTGTTTGACTCCTAGAGCACACATCTATGGCAATGACAAGCAATCACTATACCATATCAAATAAAATAATAAATTTTTAAAAACAAAATGTTCATTAGAATGAAAGGATTCACCCGTTATATGGCTGGACACACATTTATTGAAAAGTTTCCAACTTAAAAATTTTCCAAAGACTTTAAGGGGGAAAGTATTCTAAATCTCCCAGTATCCAATGCTTACACAGGTAAGTCCCAATTCCCTTAGCTTGCACGTGACTGACACGACTCGATGTAAGACTTTCCTCCAGCTTTTCAGTATTTACTAGTTGGAAGTTGCACGTCTCTTGAGTTTCTCTGAGGCTTAAAGGACAATGGTTACCTGAAAAGTGCCTTAAAGATAAAATAAAAAGGTAACACCTACACACACACGCTTTCAGACTAGCCCTCAATTACCCTGTGAAAAGAATTGCATAGTCTCATCAGACTGGGACAGAATAAGACATCATCTCAAAAATGTGGGGGCTTAACATTTGTCAGTTCCTGAAGAGCACTCCCTAGCTGGAGCAGGTCCCCTAGACTTATCTGCTTTACCACACTAGGCATTCAGATTAAATATTTTGCTTCAGAAAATGAAAACCTCTTAGGAAAGTTTCTGCCTGGGTCAAATACTATGGAAACAGAACATTCTTATTGCACACAGACTTTTGCTTTCCACACCTTTACATGGACAGGAATCTGGTAGTGGGAGCAGGGTGAGGAAGTAAGTTTCTATCCTCAGAAACCTCCTTTTGGGAAGTTTGTTCTGCAGAATGGAGAACCATCAATACGAAGTAATATGGTTATGGTATGACCAGATTTTCCAATTATCTTGTCATTTAAACAGAACCAAATCAAAACTGACAAAAAAATGTAACCAGAAAAACAAACAAACAAAACAAGACAAACAAAAAACCTCCAAAACCCAAAAAAAAAAACCTCCAGCACTAAAGTGTCGTAGAAATGTCACTCACTATGCATTTTATTTTTAACCCCAGTCTTCAATAACATAGTATTCCTTTATAATAACTAAAACTCTTCACTTTTTTGTTCTGTGTTCTGTGGATTATTGTCTTTAATTTTTGTAAACAGAAGAAATACAAAGTTTGTTTCAGCAAAGCATAATTATAGCAGAGAAGCAGGATATGCAAATAAACCGGTATTCAAATATGGTATAGTCAATATGGTGCCTTCAGATTTCTGCCTCTCCTAGGTTCTAAAATCCAGGAACACTTTGCAAGCTGAAGTGGTATCTTTCTCCAGCACGCTGGTGCTTGTATTACATAAACAGTACTTGGCTGCTTTCTTCCATAGGAGCATCTGCTCAGCTGACAGTCCCTAGCGTACCAGCTTTGTTTTGTCCAAGGCAGCAGTGATGAGTAATGGATCTGGCTAATCCTGATAATGTATGATGTAATTGTCAGAGGGGTTCAATTATCAGAACTTTACATGCGGGATTATTTTGTAGAACGGTTTTAGTTCACTTACAGACAGTTCTGAATTTGCAAGACCTGTGTTAAGTTTCAGTTATCCAATCAGCCATCATATTAACACTTCTCCCCTACCAAGTTTAGAAGAACTGAGATGGAGAGCAGAAGCTCAGCTTGTTACTTACAAAAGTAAAAGATCTATATCATTCCATAAAACTACCATCACAGCACTTTTGAGTCTAACATAAATCCAGCTCTCCTACTAGAAGTTAAAATAAAAATGTTTGTAAGATTTCAAAATCACTAGGCAATCAGACAGACAGTAAAAGATTTTTTCTATAATTGAAAGTGCTGATTAGTCAGTGTGAGCCTTCTAACAGTGCTTTAAAGGTCTGACCCTTGAACACCATTTTTCTTTGTCGTAGGAGCTTCTCGAACTGAGAAAGGACTGAGAAGGTGAGATTGCTCTCTGCCTGCCCTGTAACAGCACAGAAAAGGTGCTATACCTTTGTAGGCTATCATGGGATGTGGTGATGACTGTTATCCAGAAGAGACCAAGATAACTTCAGCTGTTTAGTGAATACTCTTACAGTGGGTTGCTAGGTAGAAAGAGTATTCAGTAGGGCAACTGGCAATGGTGAGCACTGTGGAGTCTGATGGGTGACTGGGACCTCTAGAAAATGTGATTGAAAAAAGAAAAATATTGTATCTACATAATTATTTTGTTCAGCTGTTTCTACCACTGTCGCCCTGCCCCCCTCTCCTGCCAGACTGAAACAAATAGTTCTCGTTGTTAAGAAATACAGCTTTTTGCCAGCTCTAGCTGTGACAGAGCAACCATAAGTTAGCCCTCAGCAACCCTCTCCACTTCAGTAGGCAGGAGCACAGGAGGCAGGACTACACCTGTGACTACACAGCTGGAGATGTAGATCTGGGCTTCTAGATCCCTGCGTGTTAGCCCTGGCTTTGCCACTGACATGAAATTAACAACTATATCTTATATTTTAAAGGAAAAAAATAAAACAGCAAATAAACAAACAAAAACACAGACAAAAATAAAAACAAAAACAAACTCAAAAAAAAAAAAAAAAAACAAAAAACAAAAACACAACCAAACACAAAAGCAAACAAAACACAAAATCTCTCCTGGAACTTTTTTTGGTAGTTAGAGGAACCCAGCAATTCCAGCTATTATTGGTGACATATGACTGTGAATGGTCTTCAAGATTCGTGCACCTATATAAAGCATACACAGTAGCTGGTCCTTCATGTCAAAAAGATCAATTTATTTTGACAAAGTTTATACTGTAACATGTCAACAAATACTAATCGTATATACATTCAGTAATGTATACAGTTATGTAAAATACAGCATGATAATCCCTGAATTCTTCCTCGGATCTTTATGCACTTTTCAAATTTATATGTTTAAAATGTAACCTCTGAAGATAATTAATTTCATTCTCCTGAATGTCACTACACTGCCAAAGAACATTCATTTTGCAGCAATGGGTCACTTAATAATATGGCTTTAAGTAGAAAACTATGTTAGGAGGATTTGAGAAACATTTTTCTTAATATGAAGACCATAAATCTGGTTAAATAGTGACAGTTTTCTCCTTTTCATAGCAGCAAACAAAGCTGAATTTCTTCTGAATGCCTTAGAAATAGTCTTAGGTAGCTGTCGTGGTCATACTTGAGAGGAGAAAAAAATCATCCTCTTTCCTATCAAATAGTAAACTGAGGTTCTTAAAATAAGCTTATACAGTCAAATCTCAAACTAAAGCAGATATAGTCATTACAAATAACATCTACCATCATATAACTGGATTTGAACTCAAGCACTGCTAACAAGGTCACAAATCTATTCCACTATATCCAGTTAACACAGGAGCACGCATCTTCTTTTGAAAGTTGATGTAACCTGTAGAGCTCCTGTAGCTCAAAAGCTTTCAGTGAGATTAAAGATATATCTATCAGGCCTTTTTCAGGGATACAAAATTTCATTCTGGCTACACAGGTAGCACTCATTACAGCTCTGACAGAATGTAAGAGACACAGCATCTTTCTATCAGAGCCACACTGCTGCTCCTGCTACCTGGCTTAGTAAGTGCATGAGTTACTCTGGTTTGTAGGAGAAGGTATAGACATGCTTTTATGCTGCCAAAGCTTCTTAGACACTGACCTTCTATTCAGTAGTTTACATAGCCATACCTTGGCCTTTCATATCAACTTTCAATCATTTACAGAAACAAGAACATCAACTGCTGAACCAAATGTAGTGAAAACCCTGTGAGAGAACTTACTGCAGCAGGGTCTCTAAGAGGGGAGAGCCTTAGAAAGGAATTCCCAGAGCAGTATTTCTTCAGCTGCTCCTGAAACTCCACATTCTTGCAGTGAGTGAAGCAATCTTTTAGCTAAGAAAAAATAAAAACAAAAAACAAACCTTTTTCTTTCTCTGGGTTTTCTATTTGTGTTTGCTGATAGCAAGAGTGAGCATGTGTCTCAAAAGGTTTAATTATGGAAGGGAATTGGGAGCTGTGAAGTTGTGATCAATTTTATTAACATTTGGATAGTATTTAACGGCAGCATAAGTCTATATTCCTCTTTTCCAATCAATTATTATTGCAAATTGTAAATCTATCAGTTATCAATATTTGCATTGTTATCTTAGATTATGTTCTAGAAGTGGATGGAACTTCAAACAGAGAAGCTGCAAGAAACAAACTTAGTAAGTATACTAACATTATTAGCCTGTTTAATTGTAAGTTTCTGAACTACACTGCTTTTTAATGGATTAAGATTTAACCAAGCTGTCTGGAAAAGCATTAAAGATTTAGCAGATTAGACACTAAGGAACAATGTACTTTCAGTTTAATTTTAACTCTCCTAGTCTAGTAGTATTCTTTACTGCTGTGTGTTGCCTCTTCCTATTATAAAACTTTGAATTTATTATAAGAGCCATAGAATTTAATTAATGTTGTTTTAGCAATGCTACTGTATAACAATAAATAATGAATAAAAAATCTGAGCAGATAAAAATACCCTGGAGTAAAAATAATGCATCAAAAGTAAGTAAAGACATTCAATAACGAACTACACAGTTAGAATATAACTATCACCAAAACATTGCCATCTGAGTACAAAAAAGGGAAATTATTGTGTCTACATGTCCCATCACACTCAAAGAATAGCCAGCTGATCAATGATTTCAAAGAAAGTGGATAACTTTCTCCTTAATTGTATTATGGTTTTAAATTGCCAAGGCCAGAAGCATTGCATGGTTTGAATTGCATTCAGCATTTATACAGATAATGAGAACATTCATGATTCCAGTAGAGTCAAATGATTTGTAGACGAGATATAAACCCGAGGACTTGAGAGCAAAAATCATCGTAAAAGTAGATGGGCCAGAAAGCTTCTCAGAGCTAGAAAATGGGAGTATTTTATAATTAGGTAAAAGAGATTGTCTCTAGTACAGTTTGAACACACACTTGTACCCAGTATCAAAATTCTAATCACATATATGCTATTTACCTTCATTTTAGAAGCACCGTGTACACAAAGACTCAAACATAGACATTTAGATAATAATTTCCACTGCCTCCCTCTAAAAGTTCTTATTTCACTATGTGCATTGCAACAAGTTCCAAAGAAATATTTATTTTCATGTGGTTATTGTCTACAGAACTAATGAAGATTACAATAAAAAATCTATTCTATACAATTTGCCATGGAAAGGGTAATATCTTTTTATCCTACATCTTTGTTAGGCGACTCTGAATAATTTAAAAAAAAAAAAAAAAAAGCAACTGTAGTTACTTATACCACTGATCCACACTTTTAGGGAAGCAAAGTGTTTTGTTGTTCTCTCAGTGTAATTTCTCCGTTGGCTGACTTTTCAGCAAATGAATACAGACAGAAAATACCTGATTCCAGCAGTTAGTCTGATCACATGAAAGCTACGTATTTATTTCAATGGGATGCCTGGTATGTGAGGCTCAGCCAGCCTGCACCGAGTACCACCAAAAACAGAAGAGCCTTGGCAAGTATGTCTTCCTTAAATTCCACTCTAATTTATGAAAATTCCGTTGTGATTTCATGTTCTTTGTTCTCAAACTGCCAGAGTGTCCTCTCAGTCATTATCTAGAACTATTATTTAGGAGTAAGTCAGTGGAGTTGAATTACCTGAAGTCACATAGTTGTACTACTAATAACACCCTCAGAAACATACATAAATTATATGACAGATTTTACTTTACTTGATTGTATGTGCAAACATATGCCTGCTATGTAGGAATCTCTTTACCCACTGCAGAAATGCAAACACCTGTGATATGAAACAATCATCACTATGCACATTCTTTTAGTTTTCCCTCCATATTTCTAATTGCAAGCTCACAGACTGATCTATGAAGAGCTTTTCCTCTTTCCTCTCTGACAGTTCTTGACCCAAGAGATTAACATTTATGACATTGTATGTGATTTTGGTTTTGGAAGTTCTTTTTGCAGGTATAAACCTGAAGGTTCCTGAATTAGTAGAATATCTAATTTTCTGAGTCTTATCCGTTTATAAGGTTACAAAAACATGTCATATAGAATTATTTTTTTCTACTACTTTAATTGTTATTATTTTAGTTTGAATTATTTCTATTGGTGTTTGCTACAATGGCTATAATTAATTATTTTCAATAACAGAGATTACAATGTCAGAAATTAATCACGTTCAAATGACTAAAATAGGTTAAGGAGTAATATTGCACTGACATATGATGAAAGTGTCACAGTGGTTCATATCAAAAAGATTAAGGTAATTTGTAAAATTTAAGTGATGGGACAGCTGGATAATTTTAAAGACATTTACAGCGTATTTTCTGAAGCACAAACAAAGCTACGAAGAATTTTGCAATTCTGTCTTGCATTAAAATCTGTTTGTTGGAAATTTCATTTTTGATACCAGACACAGGACAACAAGCATTATGAAGAAAAGCATGATGCGATGAAAGTGAACACAATAATCTTGGTTTTAATTTAGCTAAATTCAGTTTTTAAAGTCTCATCTTCAACACTGTTGTCACACTTCAGTGCACTAGAGTACAATTGCTAATGGAAATAGTTTTTACTATGAAAATGTCGTATAAAAATATTTTTAGCAGGAGGAATTTTAAAATAATTTTTGATTTATCCATTTTATTAAATTGCAACAATTTTTATTTCAGCTTTTGGAACAAAAGTCTCCACTTCTAATTTTAAATACTACTTTCAAAGACACTGTAAATTTTAAATGAAATAAAAACTTCAATTGTCTCTCCAACCCTAATTTTTAAAATAATATTTAGTCAAAAAATATTTTTGAATTTCTTTATAGAGCAAACATTACTTTCTGTTTGTGCCTGATGTGGTCACATGTCTCTTAATTACAACTTCCTTTTATTTCTGTATGTACCTAGGTATGATATGCAATGAAGTATACAGTATTGCTATCTGCTTCGAGGACTGAATACATATTCAAAATACAAAATTTATGAAGGCTCATATATACATTTGTAATGATCTATTGTTTATGTGTCAGAAATGCTAATAGTCTTGGAACTAAATAGAGCAATTTTTTATTAACAAATATATATAATTTCTTTGAATGTAGCAATATACTATTAAAATAAATCCCTTTACAGAGGACTTTATAAAATAGCTGAGTAAATTCATATTTGCATTTTCATCTTTTGTGTTTGTCATTTCGGTTCTTGCAATTGCTTTTATTTTATTCTCATTTTACAGTTTCTGCCTTTTTTTTCAATCAGCATAAATGTCTCTATTTCTTGTCTTCTGAATCTCATTTCCCAAGCATCAAAGACAACAGGACATCAAAACAGAAGCATTTTCACTGAGTTAAAACATGAGTTTGATCCTAAATCCACATTATGAAATTATACATGAGTTTTGGTCCACAGACGTCTTTAACTGGTTTCCTCATACTTGAAATAAAAGAACATTTCTTTTCTATTTTTCTCTGTAATTTATCAGAAGAGTTATATATGATGATTTAATATTACTAGACTGCTGGTTGCACTGATGCCTGTGGTTAAACAGTTTATGAATTCATCTCATGTGTAACAATGATAAAGTGGCATTTAAATCCTTAACTACTATAACAAACAACAGCTGCAACAGTAAGCATAGGCTCTGCACTCTGCTGCATTTAAGGATAAATTTGGATTTGTCTATACAAGTAGTTGCAAATTTATAGTATTTTAGCTACTCTGTCTTACCTTCCCTTTTCTCTGCCTCCTATGATTGCCCTTAATGAACTCTGAGGGTACATCTACAAGGACTGATGCAGATGAAGATTTATTATTTTGTCCATAATCTGATCTGGCTACAAACAAGCCAATTCCATTTCAAACGTTATACATACAGAGGTGTTAGTGCATGTTATGGCCAAGCTAAAAAGCTTTCCTAGTAAATGGATGGATGCACTTTATTTCTAAAACAATTGCATCGTTTCCAGAGTAATAGCTCACTCCTTCTGGCTAGTTTGGTGTATCTTTTCCTTCCCATCTTCTAAACTAGCACAGTATGATGGATTTTTCTGTGAATTACCTTATCCTTCTTTAAAAGCAGAGATGACTTACATGTGGCAGGCTGCATGGGTACCCAGGCGCAGGAGCAGAGACGAGCTCAGTGTAGCTCATTTCCAGTAAATTATCACCTGGGCTTCCTGAGAACCAATTTACCACATAGACAAGTCCTGACAGGCTGATATCAGTAATTTGCTCTCAGCTACCCTTACTGCAGAAATTAAAAGTAAGAATTATTTGTTAATTCACAGGCTTATTATACTGTGAAGTCACTCATTAAAGGTTTTAAGACAGTAATGTTGGTGTCATGTTACTGCTAAATCCACTCGACTATCTTATGAATAATCAAATTTGCATGTTCATTGTTTCACATGGAACATAAAGCACATAAAAAAGGGGAGGAAAGAAGAAATACAGGCAGGTTTTTCCTTCCTGGAGATTTCTCCCACTATCAGAAGCTTGTCTAACATTTTTTTCTTACAGACTATGAATACTAAGGCCAAAGAAAATTTCTTTGCCCAATGAATGCTACATGCTATATATTAACAGTATATGCATGGAAAGTCATCATTCTACTTTGCTCCAAAAAATCACCTTTCATTATTTTATTTTTGCATACATTCACTCTTATGTCACTTCTACTGGTTCCTATGCCATCTTGTCAATTGAATTCAAGATCTTCATATTCTCATTCTAAGCCAGCACAGTATGACAGTTATGGTATAATATATTGAATGCACACTGCTTGTTTCCTGAGTTGTTTTTTCCTCCGATTAGTCTCTGCTCTATGCTCAGACCTTGCACAACTGATACTAGAGCAGTAGCATAAAAAAGCTGGATAGGGACATTTCTACATGTGTGGAACATGCTCACAAAGCTGTATTACTGCTATTTCTATTACAGCGGTGCCTAAAGATCCCAGCCAAAATCAGTACGCTACTGTATCAGGCACTGGAAAGAATGACAGCAGGTTACCATCCTGGCACTGACAAGCTTACAGTTAAACAGAACAAAGAGTTGGAAGGTTTATAGAGACACAAAAAGCTGGAAAGTGACACAATGGATCAGTGCCTTAGATAGGAGCTGACCCTTGACACTCTGTGTCCTGAAGCTGAGCAATGTTGCCTTTCCAAATTCAGCAGCAATAACCTGAGGCTAGGCTGGCTTTTCCAAGTCCTAAAGCTAAGAGCTCCAGAGATTCTAAGACATCTGAACAGCTGGTGGTACACATAACATTGTTGTGACTTCTGTGGTCTCTATTCTTAATTTTGAAAACCTTTTTTGTATTTAAAACATGGTTCAGGATGGTTTTCCCTGTTTTTCTCCCCAAAAGCTGCAGCTAAATATCCTGAGTGTGTGTATCAGACCCTTTCTAGACGCTGCTGTAACACAACTACTCTGAGAAGGATGTTTTCAAATAATGAGTAAGTGGTAAAGAAAGTTCAGGGGAACAAGAATCGAATTTCCTGTAAAAGTAATGACTGTATTACTGGCATAAAAACAAATTCATTTTTTTATGGCCTAAAATTAGCTATATTCTGAGTTTCTGTTTATTTGGCATGTCTTGCTAAAAACTTAAACACACACACACCAAAAGAAAAAAAAAAAAAAAAAAAAAGAGTGCCATAAATTATCTGCATTTACTGAAGGAGATATCAACTGCAGAAACAGAGATCTTCATGTCTGGTAGGCTCGGAAACCTATACAACATGACCAACAGGTGGGTTCCAGTTGAAATTATCCTTGAATTATTCCTTCAGGGAGTCATAACAGTTGTTTGAAAGCTGAATAAGTGTCTCTTCCACTTTAGCTAAAGACAGGACGTCAGTGTTATGTTTCATGAGAAAAGCCATTAGGATACACAAGAGAATGATATTATGCCACATGAGCCCAGAAATAATTTTAAGATAATAGAAAATTTCAGAAAATTCAGTTTGTCTATGTAGGAGCAGCAGACTGATACTTCTAAACACCAGAAAAAGAGAAGATAGAGATTCCCACTTCATGCAACATTATTTTGCTTTGTTTTCTTTTGAAACAGGCTTCATTTATTTTTCTTGTTCTCCCAGGATTCAGAGCATGATTAGTTTGGAAGAAGAGGAATGATGATTTACTATGTGACTGTAAAACAGAGAGTAGCTGTAAGAGCTATTTCTTAAAAGAGATTTAAGGATATACAATCCAGGGATAATGCTCCTAAACTATGGTCAGTGTAAGATATTTCTGCATAGTAATATATAAATTCATAATTTATAGAAACAAGAAATCATAGAATAATTAATGCTGAAAGGGACCTTTGAATGTTTTCTAGTCCATACTAGTACTCAAAACAGGACCAGCTTTGAAATCAGACCAGGTTGTTAATGGCTTTGTTCATCTGAGTTCCTAATTTCATTGTTAAGTTTGGAATGCTTAAAAGTTTTCAAATTGGCACTGTGTAAAAAGTATTCCTTCTCTGTACTGCTTTCAAGAATACAGAGAACCACATTTACTCTCTTAGTGTATTCTGAGGGTGATTGTCTTAAAGCTTTTGAATTTTGAATCCTGTACTCATTGTGGAGTCAGGGTCACAGGGGAAGACAAACATAGTTTTAAACAAACTCTATGACAGCGTGTTTTGGGGTCAACAAGAGGTTGAACTGTTCATCAGTTTAGGTCACCTGAACATTTATTTATCTTTGCACTCTAAGATACCAAGGAATCCTTTTGCTTGCCCATGAAATAGTCTCAGGAGCTCCTTTCCCTCCTACAGGGAAGGATGGTAGCAGGATGATGAAATAGAGTTATGCTGGCTCGCTCCCACCTAAAGATTCCCTCTGCAAAAGTAAAAGGGAAGAAATTTTCAACTCTTTCGAGCACTTACCATCACTTAGGAATTACAGTATTGTCATGAGTTACTTTTTGGTTCCCTTCCTTCCTTCCTTCCTTCCTTCCTTCCTTCCTTCCTTCCTTCCTTCCTTCCTTCCTTCCTTCCTTCCTTCTCTCTCTTTCTCTCTTTCTCTTTCTTTCTCCCTTTCTCTCTCTTTCCTGTAACAATAACATCATTGATTTTTTGAAGCACAGAAGTTATTAGTTTTATCTTCAGTCCCTATTTTCCTGTGTGAAGGCTGACAGGTAAAAAATGCAAGAAAATTTTTCCTCCTGCCATGACCTGCCCAGAGATGGGACAGAGCACAGCCCTAGAAGGTGGAGGGCACCCTGCATGATGACTGTTGTCATTGCTTCTCCCTGAGGAAAGGGAGGGGAGGGATTTACATGGTCCAGAGAAGTGCTGAAAGAGAATCCCGCCAGTATTCATCACCAACAGAGGCAAGTGAAGAAGAGAATTACAAGCTGGTGTGGGCTCTAAACCTAGAATTTTTATAGTGAGAAATGAGTGACTGGCATTTTAACAGTATGTTAATACTTTTAATAAATGTATTGTTATAAATAAATTGAAACTCATAAGACAATACTTTCAATAGTTGCTACAAATATGTCTGTTGATTAGATTGCTCATTATGGAAGAATAAAAATTATTGAGATTATGGTATGAATACATTGAAACAAACTTAAATTGAGAAGCTGTCTATCAAAAGGGCAAATCTTTACCAATAAAATGTAATTTACACACAAGATAAACATAGATCTGAGCATATAAATATGTTCCATAGCTGGTAGCTATGATAAGAAGTTAATACACAAATTCTTGGTTGTGAGCAAAACTATCCATAGGAAAAGATTTTAAAGACTTAAAAAAAATGGATGGTTATAACATGATCCACTTGAAATGGTGGATAGGGAGTAGTTTTAACAGTTTTACTGCTAAATGCTCAAGCATCAAGAAGACATAAATTTTCAGAAAGTTGAGAGTAAATATTAGAGCTTCACTTTACAGTATAAAATTGATTTTACTGGAGGTGGAGTGACCATTTTCCAATGTTTATTCACCTACAGCTGCTTTATAAATTGATACAGTGGGAGAGAAAAGATAGAGTTCAAAAGGTTGTTTGGATCTCCTTTTATTCTCTCTATTTTAGAGAATTTATGGAAACTGTCACTGACAGTTTTTCTCTGAGTATGTCTGTGAATTGTTTTGGCTATTTCTAGACTGTGTGAGGAGCAAAGCAACTCATCAGTAATTTTTAGCTGAAGAAGGAAGGAAAAAAAAAGCTTTGAATAAGGTGAAACATTCCTTAAAGGTAGAGGATTTGGTTGAGTATGAAAGCAAGCAATCTCAGGCTCAAAAGGTCATTATAAGATCTAAGAAGCTCTGCTGCCAAAAACTCTGTAACTCTATTAATAAACATACTTCAGTGGAATAAGATTATAAGGATAAATGTAAGAGACCACAGATCCTTTGCAATACCCAGTCTAATTAAAAGTGGCATTAGTCTTAATTTTAATGCATTGAAGTTGAAGACGGAGAAGGTTTCACTTAATGTTATTTAAAAGCATGCTGACATTAAGTAAATTTTGTTGGTGTCAGGAATACTTTTTTAAAGATGTGTTTCATTTAAGACTTTAAGACTGAAGTGAGGGAAGCTCTGCAATTCTGTTGTTAGTGAATGTGAAGAGCAGATTTTATTTGATTTTGAGATATCTTCCCTTGACTGGCTTAATAGGACTTATGGACTGTGTCTAATACTGTGAGAAACAAATGTATTTGTTAATTTTTTAATGCTATTTTAACAAGAGGCAAACTTAGTCTACTTCAAAACGATACAATTTTACAATAACTATATGAAAGATCTGTAACAGAAGGTACACTAGGATTATTTTGTTAGATTTCATGTTTGTTACCAGAAGAAAATTTCATCAAAACCTATGATAGTATAAGACTAATCTGTGCCAAATTGTGTTTGAATATTAATGAATTGAGGGGAGTGGGGAATGAGGGAAATTTACCCCTAAAAAACATTAAGGTGATAGTTTGCCATGTTTGTTTTGGAAGAGATTTGACTAAGCCTGAATCTATGTTTAAAACTGGAAATTCCAGTTAAAACTTCAAGCATATTGAATCCATGTGAAATGAAGTGAGAAACATCTGACAGTGTGGAAAAAGTCAAAGTGGGAGAAATAGTTCTGACTTCTGCAGCTGAGGTTTACATATAGTCTGTACAGTTCTGCTGACAGGAGACTTGATAGAAGCAGAAACTCTTATATGTAGAAAGAGAAAGTAAGGACTTCCTCTCCATTGCTGAGAGCAGTGTATATGTATGCAGATGTGAGAAAAGTAATTCATTAAACATAATTAGCAAGTATGTATATACATATACACAGAGATGTATGTGTGTGAGTGTGTGTGTGTGTGTTTGGAGCAAATAAGGAGCACAAGCCTTCAATAATCTTCTACAGAAAGAAGAGCAGATTTGTCCTCTCTGTGGACAACCACTTGCTCCGGACAAGAAGCTTCAGCCTTCCTCTTCCTTGAGGTTAACATCAAGAGTGCAATATGTTTAGACGGACACTTTGCTGTACACAAGAGGAATATGAGACTTGGTGGAACCATTAGCAATAATGGAACTTTAGCAATGACTGGAATTAATTTGATGAACTGTGGATATCCTCACCCAAGCCAATAGTCTGTGTTGCCTTGATAAAAAATGGAGAAAAATTAACAGATGTAGAACATGATTCATCTCACCTGAACACAGATGGCTAAAGCAGAAGCTCATCACCAGTGCCATAAGTATTTCCCCCAGCTACCTAAAAGAAAGCTTAAGAGGACTGAGTTGAGGATGAATGTTTGCATTAAACAATGCCTGAATTCAGGTAAGAATAAGCTTCTGTCTTCCTGAAGGTGAAGTTCAAAGAACTTTTGTTATTGGTAGTTCTGCAAATACTCAGTGGTACAAACTAGCCAGACAGCACAAAGTAAGCTTTAGTTGTGTACATCTGCACACATTGTTCTGTCCTTCCACATGGGTTTTTATGTTCTTGTGTATATGATCACTTTTTCTCCCCACTCTTTCAAGTGTGTATCTCTACATCCGTATGTACAAATGACTCCTGTATAGCAGTGTTTGGTTTGATGTGCCATCTGTGCCACTGTCCTTGTCCCTCCACCTCTTTCAGAGGTGTTTCCCTTACTCTGCAGAAGTCACACTGAATTAAAGAACAATGTTTCATGGGTAAAAAACTAAGCACATTTAAAACTGGCAGAATCTAACCTTCAGAAATCTGTTCTTTCACTCTCACCCACATTGTGCCTCTAATGCATTAGATGAGGTCAAGGGAGGGTGACAATTCAGGGTAAGATAAGAAAAGAACAAATTCAAATCGTAGATAAACTGAATCATTTCATAATGGGATCATTTGAGGATATTTGTTCTAGTATACTTAGAGGACAGGCTGAAGTAATTTTAGAGCTATTAGTAATAACTTTTTTTTCTGAGAAATTGTGGAAGACAGAAGAAATTCCAAAAACTGGTTGTTTAGGAAATTGTAGGCCAGTTATCCTAAATTCAGTTCATGGAGAAAAAAAAAGTTACTAAAAGACCACAGAGGTGAATAGCATCCAGGGCGGTCTTCTCAAAAGCATATCATGTCAGAACAAGCTGATTTACTTTTATGACAGAGTATCAAGTCTTGTGGACAGCAGAGAAACAACAGGTGTCATACATTACTGTCTCAGGCTTTACACTGTTTCAGATGATACAGTCATAAGAGCAAACAAAACATGATTTAGAAAAGAATCTGCCATAAAGTGAATGCACAGGTGTTTGGAGAACAATATTCAGAGAGCAGTTATCAGTAGTCCACATTTCCAACCAGTCAGATGTGTCAAATGGGGTCTAAGGTGGGTCTGGTGTTATTCATTATTTTTATTAGGTGATTGAGTAGAGACTACAGATATTACATTACTGAAAGTCAAATTGGGAAGGGCTGATAGATTAAAACTTCATATATCCTGAAATAATGTAGAAAGGGTGCAAAGAACAGGATGAAGTTACACAAGTACTAATGAAAACCTTCTACTTCTGCAAGAATTACTGCACAAGCAAGACATGGAATAGTAGAGCAAGCAGCAGTTCTTTAGAAGTAGAGCTGAGAACTATAAATCAGAGCTTGACTTGGAGTGTAACAAAAGAAAATCCTTTTCACCATTCTGTGACATTTCCCATCTGGTAAAATAATAATAAAAAATGGTACATAGAACCGTGATTTGTGCAGTGCCTTCCTATGTGGATGGAAAAAAATGATGAACGAGAACCTTCTAAATATATAACTGCTATAATTATCTGTCTTTGAAATTAACATGACAGTGTTTTGGCTAGGTATTTAATTTAGCTTTGTTTTCTTTGCTTTTGAGTATTGCTTGGTTTTCAGTCTTAAAATAGAACACACTAATTACAATCTGCTCTAAGCTTTCTTACTATGAAGCAAATGTAGTTTACTTCCACCTCAGATCATTAATTTATCCACAATAAAATGTATGGAAGAACCTCTGATACTTTTCTCACAACTTTATACTAATATAAATGACTGTACAAGGTGATGAATATATGGAGACCACAAGCTTTGTTTGCACAGACAGGTAGGATGCTCAGTGTAGTCTCTGAGTTTAAGAACACAAGTAACTGGCAATTGCTGGGCTTGCTGAAGAGATGTAAGGCAAGTGCTGTCTTCAGACTGTTATTGTAATACTTGTAGGTAGATGAGAAGCAATAATAAATAAATTCCAAATATTTCCTGTCACAAAAGAAGTGGTTTGTTGCCAGATTAAATAAAATCAAGTAACAAAACAATATACATTACATATAGGACAAGTGGCTTCTTGTTCACAACATCTTTGGCCAAGTTTCCAATTGCAAGGCAAGATGGATTATTGTGACTTGCACAATAGTTCTTTATCCCTCAGCCCCCACCTTACTTGTGCATAAACTTCCTTCTAATAGGACATTTACTTCTGTTAATTACAATATTTTTAACATGCAATCATCTATGCTTAAATATTCCTTAAAATGAAAAATACAGGTAAAATTACTATCTGTTTGTTTTTTAATTTATTTCTTGATTATATTCTGTCTCTATAACAACCTGTTCATGATAGCATCACTCATATCTTTGTGTCACATTACTCTCATCCACAGTGAACAGGTACCTGACAGTAAACTTCTACTACTATGGGAAAAGAATATTCTTTGTGGGTTTGGTTTTGTTTTGTTGTTGTTTTTTGTTGTTGTTGTTTCATTTGTTTTTTTTTTTTTTTCATTTTAAAGGATCTGAAATGCTTTGAAACCTGTGGACAGCCCATCCAAATGGTGGTTTTATAGCTATTTCGCATAGACAATCATGAGTGTTTGAAGGTGCAAAGTATGCTGGTAGTAGAGATCTGTGTCAGATAAAAGAAGACAGATCACCTTTGTCCAGACTGCCTACCCTGAATCATGCCTTGCATCTCCTGCAAGAGTGCTTGCTAGCTGGCAGGCCAGGGAAGATGATAAAAATTTAACACTAAGGACTATCGCATGCAATTCTAAAAAGCATACCTTATCTGTGGTTTTATTTAGCAGTAACCCAGAAAATAGTATAAATCTAATCTGTGATTTGAAATTGAATGTAATACTCTGCATCCACATCACAATACATATCGTGATACATGAATTTATAATGTTACTACATACATGTAATGTGGCACATTATAGAGAGAAGATCTCAATAGAAATAACTATTTTATTCAGGATTGTGTTTGTCTGTTTTAATAAACCAAAAAGTTTAGTCTAACCATACTCAAAATGAACTGGGCCATAGTCCAACTAGGTCAAAGACAACTTAAAATTCCATGCTACAAAGCCACATCCATTCACCCATGATAAACATCCGAAACAAATATTCTGATTTTACTCACAAGTGCTTTGTTACTGATCAGTATTTAAATTATTAAATTTAATTTGGTAAGGAGTGAAACTGGAAAGGAATGTAGAACTGCCTTCAAGCGTGTAGCAGAAACAAGGGAAAATTAAAAATCTTATCTTAACATAAATCCTACTGTCTTACATAGTGTCTAGATCTTTAATACAAAGACAGAAGAAAATGTCTTTTTTTCAGATTCCACACTGGGATCACTGCTGCCTCTCAGACTTCATGCCTTACACCAGAGTTTTATTCAGTGTTTTCACCCTGCAACAGTAGAAGAGCTGCACTGTAATTAAACTTTTGCACAATTATTTCAAAGAATAAAACAGAATTTCAGTTGCTTGCACACTGTATTTTCAGAGGGCCTAACTGTGTATTCAGTTGGAGGCATTAAATAGATACAACCACATCTAAAAAGAATGCTTTTTCCTGTGACCTCAGCCGTCAGAAGAAGAAAAACACAGCTGGGAGCAGTATCACAAAGCAGATGACCTAGAGGAAGAGAAGGCTGCAAGCTGTGCCTGAGCAGGGCAGGGACAGCTGCAGAAATGGAGCTGTGAAGCAGCCGGCTGGGGAAAGCCAAGCCAAGCAGTAGCGTCGCTATGATAAATCTGTGGGAAGCTTTTTGAAGCTCTGACACGACTCCCCAAGCAGCGTGGTCAATTGAAAGAGAAGCGCAGCCCGGGGCACGGTGGCCCGTGGAAGCTCTGGGGAGGAGAGGTAAAGCGTGTACACGCCAAAGGGCAGGAGGCAGCTGGGCTACAACAGGCATTGAGAGAAATCAGTAACTGCCTGCTGACCCAAATGGTAAAGAAGCAAAGCCAAGGCTCTGCTCAAACTTAGGGTACGTAAAGGTTAGTAAGCCATCTATGCAACTGGTATGAATGGCATGTGAATGCTATGGGATAATCAAAAAGAAAGTAAATTAAGCACATTGAACAGGATTTTTTTTTTTTTTTTGGGGGGGGGAACCATATTTACACAGGAGACTGTTGAAAGAGACTTGACAGGGAGACCGAATACACTTCTGGAAGGAAACATGTCAAGGCTCAGCAGGGCAGTATGTTAAAATGAAACAGCACCTTTCTCAATACCATCAGAAGGTGAGACCTCACCCTGAGCTGACAGTCAAAATCCAGTCATAATCCTGCCAGGCTGGCTTTCCCCTCTGATTTGCTGCAATGGTCCTTCCTATACCTATAGTAAAAAATGGATAAATGCAGAATGCCTTGGTAATGGGCATACGCAGAAAGACCCTGTGACTAGGACAACAAATGTATTTGACTCGACAAGCATTGTTAGATATAGTTATACAGAGATCTGTAGATGACCACAGACTCCAACCGCAATGGCAGATACATAAAAATATATAGCCAAGCTGACCATGAAAAGGGTCAGATCCAATCCTGGAGGGAAATTCAGCATAAATACAACAATTCAAACAAGAAGTTGTAGCTATTTATTCTCCTGTAGTACCATCCCTGCTGATTTCTGTGCCTCATTTACTGCATAAGCTGCTCAAAGTATATCACTTCAGGGATTTTTCACTGCATAGTACAGTGTTGAGAGGACAGCTTGAAAGCAACAAACAATAAAAATAACGTATAAAAAGAAAATTCGAACACCTCAAAACACTTTAAGAGTCTTTAAAAGTGTAAAGACTCTTATTATCTTTCTAACATAAATGAAAAACAAGAGGAATTGAAGTGGTTGGTAACATACCACAGGTGTAGGTTTGAATAAAGCTCAGATGTGAAGTGCCTGAAAGTTGCTGCAGTATAAAGAATACTTCAAGAGTCTCCACAAATGCATAGGAGGCCTAGTTCAGGCCAATTAAACAGATCTCTATGTTACAAAACCTACCGTTAAAAATCAGCACTAATTTGTGTTCACAACTGTCAGGCAAAAGAGTGGTCAAAAACTAGGTTTTCCTCCCTCCCTAGTTGTTATTTCACTCTTGGGCCACACAGGACACCTGATATCAATAATATCTGAATGACCTCTGTCTATTTAGATGACATTTGGAAATTTTCAAGATAATGTTTGGATGGCTCATTTTTTAACACAGGGAAAACTGAAGGCTGGATATGCTAGACAAGAGCTTTCCCACAGATTTTTTTTTTGGTGTGGATTTTCTTAGAAATTATCTGAAAATTAGACATTCCTTGTTATTTTTGCTTTTGATTAAGAAAACACTTTAACCACCAAACAACTGATTAAAAACCACGATTATTTATCTATTTATTTACTTATTTGTGTGTTTGTTTGTTTATTATTTTAGTCTGGGAGTCATGAGTGAAATGCTTGCAGAAAATAAATGAAACTCCACATTTAGGAAGAAAAAAAAGTGGATTTAAACAATATAGTAGTTCATTTCTTGCATTTTCTTCTCCTTTTTCAGTAGGAACAAACCAAAAAAGTCTGCCCTTTTTTGCCCGCTCACCTTATTAGCTAATATCCTGAGTATCACTGCAGGTCACAATATCTGTAAGCAACATCCTCTTGAACATTAATTGTTATGGATTAGATTAAAAAATAAGGATTTAGGCAATGTAGATATTCCAGATATGAAGTCTGAAAAATTTCATTTTTATCCTGCTATGGTAATACAGTTCAAGAGAGCCAAGAGGACTAAGTTTGCAACAAAATGTATTTTTGAGCAACCAATTACACCAGCAGACCGAAACAGTAAATGCTGAGCAATCTTTCTTCATTTATACTGTATATGTCTTTGGGTTTTTACCTACATGAGGTTTAGTGTAGTGACCTGGATCTATCATCTCCATCACATGTGTGATTTGACACTATACAGAGAACCAAACAGTGGATCAGTCCTTTATGAAGATCCACAATGTGTTTTGTGTGCACTTCAAGCAGTTTCTAATTTAGTTTCCTCTGAAAATAATTAAGTTACTGCATAGCAAAAACATGTGCAGTAAGTAGACACTTCTGGGGGATTTGCCTCAAAATTCACTGCTAACGGGATCCAAAATACTTATGACCGTGCCATCCCATATCATCTGTTTCTGTGGTTGTCAGGTGTGGTTCCCCATGCAATCAATAGAGAGAAGCAGTCATAAAGTCTTGAGTTATCCTTTCATAGTGAAAGTGGACTGTTTGAACACAGTCCAGTTTAAGTTTCTTTAGGTTCAAATTTAGAACTTTTGCATCCCAACTCAAACATTATTTAATCGTTAAGGTGTCTGCAGCTCAGTTTCTGACATAAAGGTTCTGGGTGGCATTCATGTAGACACCCTCCAGTGTTTCTTACGGGTTAGCTCAGGTAGTCCCTGGCTCTGCATGCTGGCTTCTCTGAATCACATTCACACACACCTTCATTTGTTTAGAGATTTTTCAGGGAGCCAATGTGATTACCAAATGTCTGTGGATTTTTCTGTGCTGATTATGCACATGTCAGTTACTGGGTCCTGGTCTTGGCATCTCCTGAAGCACTGGATTTAATTTAAAAGCCACCAATTATTCTCTTCATCTTTGAACCATATGGCTTCTTTAATTCTCCAAGTAGCTGTGAATTAAGTCAGATTCTCAATGGTTAATGCTTCTGACACTGGCATTTTTAAATTTCCATTTTCTTTCTTAAAGGTATTATCAGGCAAACTTCAGATATTAAAAAAACAAAACAAAACAAAACAAAAACATATATTTTTATCCATTGGCTAAAGGTCTAATACCTTGAGCTGCACTTCATATTCCAAGATGCCATCATCTTACCCCATGTCCTAGAAAGTTTTGGCAAAGTGAAGTTGAAGCATGTTTCGGAGTTCTTAGTTGATGACTGGGCTTCCAGAAAACATGAATAATGGGTTTAACTTAGTGATGAAAGTTTCATGCAAATGCTTTTGAGAAGCAGCTGTCATGCATAAATGGTGCAGTGAGTCAATCTGTTGTACAGCTTTGGAAACTGAAAAGTCCCTTCCATTCCCATGGTGAAAAATAAATGGCAAAACTGATAGGTGTTATAGTTTAAGTCATGTTTAGGGATGATGTAATCTAGTGTTATGTCTAATATATAATGACAGGATCGTACAACAGCAGCTGAGCAAGACAGCCAATGTTTCAGCAGTCTATCTTTATTAGCATGTATCCTATTGAAAAGCATTTCTTCTGCAGTAAATATATACATGACAATGTTTATATACTTATTTTTGTAACCCAAAATGGCAAAGCTAATCTGTGATTGTATTGGGGAGAGGCAGAAACATCCAGAATGTCTACTACTTAATTACATTTTCTGATTATGAATTAAAAAAGCAATTGCAGTATTTTTTCAGAGGAAATCTTTTTTACGGATTATATATTCTGGGTCCAGAAACTGCATCAGACTTCCAAAAAGATGTCTTTATGCCATCAGAACTTTTGAAAATAATTTGTACTAGGAAAAATTAGAATTACTGATAAATTTGCTTATGAAAGGAATACAACAAAGATTGACCTTGCTTAACAGTGGAGACAGACTCACATTTCACAAGTGACAATTACTGGAAATTCTCCACAGTGATCTGACAAACATTTACTCGGGTCTATAAAGTGCATGCAAAACTAGCAACCTTTTGACAGGATATGTGTGTGTTGCACTTTCCAAACCTAAATGGACTAGCTATTAGTAGATATACAGATGTATTTAATGAAATTCATTTCATGTAATTTTTTGGGGGGAGGGAGGTGTTAATGTAGGAAGAAAAAATGACAACACTTATTTAAATGTGCACATTTATGGTGTGCAGGTGCCCAGGGGTGGGCAGTGGGAGCTGCAGGGAGGTCTCTGTGAGGAGAGGCCAAGGCACGGCTGAGCCTCACAGCCAAGATGGTGGTGCCTCTGGAGGAAAGTGTATTTAAGAAAGTGAAAAACGCTGCTTGGCAGGGTGGAGTGAGGAAAAAAAAAGTGAAAACCTGCCCTGAGAAACCCAAGGTGAGAGCAGAAGGAAGGGTAAGAGATGCTCCAGGTGCCAGAGTAGAGATTCCGATGGAGCCTGTGGAGACACCATGGTGGAGCAAATATTCACATTGCAGCCCATGGAGAGGACCGTGTCTGATCAGGTGAGTATGTCCTGAAGGAACTGTGGCCCATGGAGGGCCCACATTGGAGCAGGGGAAATGTGTGAGAGGGAAGGAGAGGCAGAGAGGAGCTGTTATGGACTGACCCAAACCCCCATTCTCCATCCACTTCAACTGCTGTGGACAGGGGCAGAGGAATTAGGAATGAAACAGTGAAGCTGAGCCTGGTGGGAAAAAAAGGAAGGAAGGTGGTGTTTTAATTTGCCTTCGTCTTTCATTATGTAAATCTATTTTAGTTGGCAATATATGAAATTAATTTTCCCCAAGTCGAGTCTATTTTGACCATGATGGTAACTGGTAACTCCCTGTCCTTTCCTTGTCATAAGAGATTTTTCCATCTTATTTTCTCCTCCTGTCCTGCTGAGGAGGAAAATGAGAGAGTGCCTGGGTGGACATGTGTCAGCCAGCCAAGGTCAACCCACCACAGCAGGTATTTCTTTAACTGAATAATCCAAATATTCTGTACATTTTTTAAAATATCAGCTTGCATGGAAGATTCTGTGGAGAGAGGTGATGCTTTAGACTACATGCCAGGGTACAGAAGTAAAAAGGTATGTGCAGAAATATATATAAAGCACCTCTTGTCCTGTATGTTTTACAGTGATAGCAGCTAAGGCCTGAAAATGTATGAATGAATAATGTGTCATCACTCTGAGATCAGCCAGACAATAGGGCTTGAAGGAATCTGAAGGTTATGACACACCAGAAGCAAAATACCTGAATAGATATACACGCATGTGCACCCAAAATAGCTTATTCTGTACTTCTCATTCAGAGATATACTTAAAATTGCGTTCTTCACAACTGGTATTTGAAAACATCTATGCATTGAACTTCTGTACCGCTATTGACATTGAATCACACTCTAGTTCATGAGTACTCACTGTGGGCGAGGTTATTGCTCATCCCGAGCAGGAATGGGAAGTTTAGCCCACATGGCCACCAAGCAAAACCAGGCATATTTTAAAATTCTACTAGCTTATATAAATCGGTTTAACATGGTTTCAAAATTGTTTAGATACAATGCAACATATTTGAAGCTGTGCTTTAGCCAAGGCTTTGCACAACACGGCTACTTATTGTAATTTTAGCCTGAATCTCGACAGGTTTTCTCATGTATATTCATCTAACACTGTTGGAAGAGAAGTTTTACCATCTAAACACTGTTCAAAAGACTCACATTTTTGTGCCTGACTCTTAAGGTCATGGAATCACAGAGTTCACTGGCTACTTCAGGGAGAAGAAATAACATAGATATCTAGCTGGGATCCAACCAGAAAGGAAAAAAAAAAAAAAAAAGCTTTTAAAGTTAAATGAAAAAAAAGTTGGTAAAATGTTAATGTACTGATGACTGAGGGATATCACTCACCAATAAGCAAATGGAAAACTTCCAACAGCAAGGCTGTGTTGAGAAGATGATGTTCTCATTTACAAGCATTCTGGCCTCTGTTCCTTTTTAATAGATGCAGCAGCTACAACAACAAGATTATAGAGGCCCCGCATAGACCCTGTAGCATCTGGTTAAGTGGTCCACAATCTGTCCTTTTTTTTTTGTAGGCCTGCATCAAATATGTTCGCTATTTATCTTTGTGTATTTCCTATGCAAGTGACCAGACTTACCATTTAAAAACTTGACTGGATATGTGCCAAATTCTACCTGGAGGAATCCTTTCACCTCCTGTAGGGACATGTTAAATGGATCTCTGTCTTGAAATCTTTCTGCTTAGTTTATGAAAATCAACCTTCATTTCAAAAGGTTGTAAATGTAGTAGTTTATACGTTCATTGTCCATTTTAGTTCTCTGCCTATCAGTCACTGATGCATTAAGGGCATACAACAAAACCAAAAATTCATGTCAACTCTTTAACATGAAAATACTGTCATCCTAAAGGACTTGGAATTCTGATTTTTCTTTTTAGGATAGCTGAGCCATCTACAGGAGAAAAAAATCTGCTTTCTATTATTCTTATTTTAGACAAAAAAAACAATCAATTTGATGGGAAATTATGTGTTTTTCAGCCAACTCGGTAATAATCAGAACATTCTGGGAGGATTTACTTGGGAAAAACAGAAACAATTTAATCTGAAAACACAGTGCAAATTGAGTTTAAAATTTATAGTATTAATATAGGTATCCAATAATATATCTAGATTCCTTTCATTACTGGTGTTTTCTTGGAAAATGATAGTGTAGGTGGTTAAGTAGTAGGGCTTGGCTGCAGCCTTTCAGCACAGCTGCAACAAATAAGTAGTCTACAGTCTCTATTAGAAGGAAATAGATATTGATGGAGAAATACTTGAAGCTAATGAGACTGATTTTGGTGGGAGCTGGAGTAGACCATTTTTGTGGTTCAGCTGAGATCTTTAATTTACCTCATAAGATGGAAGTTACTCAAAAGAAAAGAATGCATTTGAGTATCACATACCTGCTAATGACATTGGAAGCTGTTACTGTTTTATAGCTCAGTTTAAAAGAGAGCAAAAAGAAAATTAAAATTTCATTAAAATATTCAAAGAAACTTAGTCAACCCATAAAATAGATGTAAGGCTTGCTTTTTCTTTGCACAACATAAACTTGTTCTTTCATCAGTAGACACAGGGAATAGCTGCTCAGTGAGGGCATCTTAAAAGAGAGGTAATCTGGGGGAAAGACAGAGACAGCATTGTGGTTTCACTTCTCTCTCTATTATTGCTACTGACAGGTAACTGAATTTCTCCTTTGCCTGAAGCCATACCACCTGAGGTTCTAATCTTATCAGATTTTATGTGCTAAGCATGGTTGAGAAAGCTCTAAGGAATAACAGGTACCACAGGAAATGGTTATTCTTCCTCTTGTCTAGTGACATTTGCCAGTGCAACACACTTCCAGTGCGGTTTGCCTTCCCAGTGACTTAATACTTTCAAAAGTATTACAGTAACCGTATATAATAGCCTCTGTGATATGATCCAGGAGACAGGCCAGCGAACTCAGAATGAAAAAAATATCAGCTTATCTCACAGTTTTGCCCATTCTGCCTTATTGGAGATGCATAAAGAAAGCATGAACCAGCAGGGTGGTCTAGGACAGCCACCCATGGGTCCCATCATGCACTTGCTCAACTTCAGCATAGTGTGTAACTTTGCGTAATACACCCACTCAGAAAACGGAAGATTCTGATATTAATCTGTTCTTCTATTTGGTACAACTTTTAATGAATTCATATTCAAATATAGACTTCCTGCACCATGACCAAATTAATCAAAATATTGACAAAAGAGAGTTCATAAAGTGAACTCTAGCTTTGGGCAAAGAGAAAGAAGATTGAAGAGCTGTAATACTATTTCACTTTTCTTTGTTACATTTCTATGATGGATATTAGAAAAGAGACTTTAAATTATGCTGATGTTTTTTCCAGTGTGGCAAACAGTGATGATGTCTGTTTATGTTTCAACAGAATGATTATGTTTGACAAATAGACAAGTTCTCAGAAACTTTGGTCTGTAGCTGGGGGAAGGAGGAATGAGGTATTCAACTTCTTGGATGGGTTTTTGTTTTGTTTTGTTTTGTTTTGTGTGTGTTTCCTAGTTTGCCCCCATCATGGTCATCTTTGGGTGGCATACATTTTATCAGGTCCCAGATTCTTTCAAGAAACAGCATTTCCTGAAAATTATAACAAATCAATCACAAAGCTGCCATGAATCCTACTTTGGATTTCCATTTAACCTTAACACCAGGTTTAGTTTTTACCAGTGGATTACAAGGCATCTGAGAAATGCTCACATGGTTTTTCTATTAGTTTGCCTTCAAATCAATACATTCAGTCAGAGAGGGTGTTACAAACCAGAAGATATTTAAAGACCACACTTTTTCTTGCAATGATTATCTGTATTCAGGTGAATACCCCAACTTCTAAGCTTTAATAGAGTGCTTATACATCAGGAGTTTAGTGCAGCCAATCTTCAGTTCTACTGATGGAAATGAAAAGTGATTCTGATCCACTGGCTGACTGCATTTTCTCAGGCTTGAACAGCCCTCACATTTTTAGATCATTTCCTTAAAGCTGATAAATCTCAAGTAATCCAGGAAGGGGGACAATTTTTACCAACCTGGTTTTATATCTCCCCTTCATTCTCACATGGTATTCATTTAATCATCATTGCCCTGAATCTACCAGTGCCTCAGAGACACCTTGACAGTTAGCTAAGAAACTGAAATGTCATTTTGGTTAAGTGACTCAAGTGACATGTCATGGCACTGGGCTACTTGTATTGTATTATTTGACTTCCTATGTTCATTATTCTAATATTTCATGAAAAAATGTGAATTGCAAGGTAGATGTTTTAAAATTTTACAAGGCCTTATTAAAGCATACACAAAGTAAAGAGTATATGGTTACATGGCAGACAACATACCTTTTTTACATTTGAGGCACAGAATTCTTGTGATAGTCTAACCAAAGATGCAGTTAGTTTTGACACCCCAAAGTCATTACCAAGTCAAAACAATAAATTTTGCATTGTATGATCTCAAGCAGGAGCCAGAAGTAAATATATAAAATCCACAGCTGCATAACTTGTTGTGCCAAGTTGTAGGTATTGAATGAAAAGTTCTGCGTGTGAGGAGACTAAACACAAGATTTAAAATGCTCTACTTAAGATTAAAAGAGTATTAAACCTTGATGACGTACTGATAGAACTGGGCAGTTAGGCGTCAAAGATTGGATGTAGATTATAGTTATGAAACTAACAAAACAAGATAAAAATAGAAAGGCCTGGAGAGATAAATTTTAAAAATAAATTAATAAATAAACAAATAGAGGAACAGGATATAAAGATAAGCCTGCTTTGCCAGACTGAAGTCCTCTCTAAGATGGAAAACTTTATAAGAACAAAATACCTAGCTAGAAAAGCACCTGAAGGATTTATGAAGCAGATAAAGGAAAGACAGGGAAGATTATTTTGCTATGCTTGTGGGAGAGGTAAATATTAGTAGATATGTATTACTTTGTGCTCTGTTTTTCCTACCATTAGGAAAGTTGATATTTCCAATGAATTAAAAAAAAAAAAAAATCACTTATTTTTACTGAAGCCTGTGTTAAAAGTGAGGTAAGTGCAAGTGGCAAACCAAAGCTGTGACAGTCCTCAGAAATGAGAAGTTGAAATCGCTCAGTGTCACAGTACCCAGTACCACAAAACACTGTGATACTCACACGACTTCAAGTGATAGAATTAATCTCATAATCCTGTTGCACCTGGTTCTGTTTTTACCTGTATTCCTTTTCTTATCTTTCTGTACAGCACTATCAGATTTCTGGGGCTTTGGAAAAAATAGTTATTAATGTAGAATATTGTAATGAAATAACTGAGTAAGCGCTAAGTAAATCTTTTTTTATTTAGCCATGCACAAGTCCTTGAACAGGGTTACTCATAAACAGCATACTGCAAGCACTACTTTCTGGAAATCTTGGCTTTCTTGTTGTTGCCTCGGGGTAAATCTCAACAATATATTAACTGAATATAAAAGTTGTAATGAAAGGGGAATGTAGGTACAAACCAAAATCCTCTGCTGTCTGCCTCAGCTTTCCCCTCCATAATGCCTAGCATCTGCCCTCTGGTCTTCCCATGTCTTCCCAACACTGTAACCTTGTTCTCCTGCTAAAAAAAAATATGTACATGATTATGTAACAGTGCCACCTGGTGCTACCTACCAAAACAAAAGTTCTAACCTGACATAAAACAAAACAAAACAAAACAAAAGCAACCAACCAACCAAAAGGAATTAACCTGTTTCATGATATTAAACATGCAATAATATGTTGTTTCAGCCCTTGCACTCTGCTACAGCATTCTTTTGCTTTTTTTTTTCCAACTGCAATTTACCCTGAGATCAGGTTTAATTCTAATTTATTCTGAGAGAGCATTGCTATTAGTTTGTACTGAAAACATACAGGAAAATATAGAAAAATTGTGTAAAATATAAATAGTGCTATTAAGCTAATAATTATGTTTTATGTTATTGCTAATATTTGAAATATTTTCAGTACAGGCCCTAACGTCCAGTCACCAACTCAAAAGTATATAAATGTTTGTGCTCTACTGAAAGAAAGGTACTGGAAAAGTGTTTTAGAGGGAAAGCACAGTGTAATCAAATTTAAAAAGGTTAGTATCAGCTGAAAACTACGAGTTTAGTTAATTATTCTACTACAGCACCTTCAGAATAAGTCATCCCAAGCAATGGAATAGCCAAACAACATGGCATTAAAAAAAGAGATTTCTTCATAAAATGTGTTTTTTTTGTTAAATTTCCTTTTGAAAAGGTGGTTTCCTTGTCAAGTCAGCAACCCTGGATTTATTTTTCACTTATATATATTATATAAATATACACATACATACACACACATACACAAAATATATGCAAGAAGTGACCATCAGCCATGACAATGTTATTACAACTCCTATTAGCCTGGCAACCCTCTTGACCTCACATGGAAGCATCATCTGAACCACAGGAGGTTTTTTTGCTTTCAGCCTTGGCTGTAATAACATGAAGCACAGAAATATTTCATTCCAGGCACCAGATGGGCTGGTAAGTTTGTTCTAGTGTCTTACCACCAGCTTGCAGACACAACAGACTCCAGATAACTGTCACTAAAACAAAAATACTTATTGGCTTTCAAATGATTGTACCAAATCTGTTGCCGCAGTATGTTTCTATTTGTCCATAATTGCACTGAACCTTTAGTTCTTGTTATTGCAGAAGCTTGAAAGAATAACATAGTAGGGTCCTCCTGGACCATGAGCTTGTGCTCTAATGTCTTTGTTTGTACAATGTTCATCTTGTATGGCATCAGTCTGAAATGCACAACACTCATTAAAAATGGCAAACAAGACATATTGACTTTAAAATAAAAGTTCTTCACAGATGTATCCCAGCAGCTTCCCAAACAAGTCCCAAAGGCTGTTGTTTGTTTGCTTATTTGTTTGTTTGTTTGTTTTATAACCTCTGTGAAAATTTTCTCTTGAACTCACTCTATTGCTTTGCTCTTTTGAAGACCAGCACCATCTCATCATCTTTGGTGGTGAGTCTCACTTTTGTCCTCACACAGAAGAAGAGCCAAACAAAGGTCTATGGAAGAAGCATTCACTAACAGCAGATGGACATGGGTAGGTTCAGCAGCTGATATAAATGCTAAGAGCCAAATCATGCAGATTTGATGATGCCATGCCTGCTATTTCACACTCCCAAACTCAAAGCTGATGAAACAGATTAGAAAACCATCATTCTTCAAATAGATCAGTAGCCCATATGCCTAAACTCCTCTTTTTGAGCTCAGGGAGGATAATTATTATAGCATCTTCCCTGCAGATACAGAACTGAATTCTCCACTTTTCTTCATTGGGACCCAAAGCCAAGAATTCAGTGTCAGGAGAGCCTGACACTGAATGTGTGTTCTTAACTCCCTCTGGATTTATACCAGCTGGGGCGGCCCAACATCCAAGGATTTTCCTTTCACTTAGACACTTTAATTCCTATTTCTTTTTTTTTTTTTTTTTTGTGTGTGTGTGTGTCCCAAGTTTTCATTATTCCTATAAATGGTTGTTTGCTGCAGGATTTTTTTTTCCCTTTTGAATAAATCCTGGAAAATCACCCAATTTTAAAACAGTATTAGGAATTACAAGTCATATATGGTTTATGTGATTATTAAAATGGACTAGTCCTAAAGCTGAAAATTTAGGGGAAGAGAGAAAAATAACAGACAAGGTTGAAAAATGGGTTATTATTCAGGGATCACAGACCTCTAAGTGCTAATCATTGATGGCTTTTATTATGCAAAACGGCATCTGGTGTTCAGTTTTCACATTTGAAATAAGTGTTGTCTAATGAATCTGCTATTCTACATTTGCTTTCTACTTTCAATATCCTGTTAAGCACACTGATGTCTTATCTACAGTAAGAATCATAATTTTAAAATAAATTAAATTAATCCATCCAAAAAATGTAAATCCAGTTATTAGTTAGGTCATTGACAGCATTCAACTAGCTGTTAGTTTACTTTTTAGGAAGAACAGGAGATACACAGATGTGAAAGGGGAAAAGTGTCACAGTTTTGACTTACTTTCCTTTCAGTCTTTTTAGAATAGCCTATGGTGCTTTCTACACAGAAAGGTAAGGAAATCCAATCCAATAGGGAAAGCCTAATTAAAGCCAGACTGTAATGCCATTTTTCTTCACTCTGAGCATTTTTAGGAGAACTGTCATATCCAGTAGAGCTGTTGCAGGGGAGACAGGTAGTGACATTGGTTGTGTGTTATGTGATTCAATAACTCCAATTAAGAGCTAACATATTTGTCCTGGTTCTGGCCTCCCCCTACCCTTTTCCTGCAGTACAAGGCAGTGGTGAGGGGCAGGCAGGTCTCTTCCGTAGGGCAGCAGGGACACGAGCTGTGTATAGGACAGATGAACCAGGGCCAAGAGTTGGAAGGGATGTGCCCTGGGAGTTCATGGTTTGCACGTTACGTGTTGCCAAGATCATCCAGAGTGTAGGAAATATGGGTGTGACTCCAGCCTGTACTTGCTTGTATGTAAATGGGATGGCTGTCAGAAACCATTTCATGGAACAGTAGAGACAGGCCAGGAAAATGCTGTCAAGTTTTGATACTGTCCTGTGAAGACAACAGGCAAACTTAACCTTTGGTCACCCCAAGAACCATTCTGTTGAGCACATACAAGACTACTTACTGACAATGCATGGGTTGCAGGCAAACGGGGAAAAAAATCCAAAAGATACAGTGCACAGCTTGAGCTTGGAAGTTACAGGATGCAGGGAAGAAAAACATATCTTCTTCTCCCCACTGACCAATTTACAAAAGCACCTAGATATAGGTCTTGAACTCTCTGTGGGATTCAACTGACCAAGCGTAGACACCTCAATGTACTCATCTAATTGTGAACTGGTTATTTTAATGGGTGCCCTGCTACCAAGTGACTCAAATAGGTCAGCTGAATCCCCCTTAAAAGTGTTTATATCTCTCTGTTGACTACAAAGTAAGTCTCAAGTGACTAGTTCAGATGTAGATGTCTGCACTGCAGATATCTAAAGTTAATGAGATGAATCTCAACTCTAAGTGACCTACTCAGTCAGGAAAAGAAAAAGAATTTGGAAGCAACTTACTAAAATATACAAATGAAAATGTTATTCTCTTACAATACTTTAATTCCAAGTGCTCCCAGCAGTGACAATGTAAAGATCTGGTGGAGAAATAGTTTAACCACTCTTAAAAAGCACTAACAAGTTGACAGTACTGTTGCTACTCTTGTAGCACTTTTGCTACATGCACTACTTGTAGAGGTGAGATTAGGCTTGGGGAAAACTCTCTGGATCCAAGAGTTGTGATACTGTCACCTGATGGGTTGAGACCTAATACATTGTAAAAGAGGTTCTCAGGTTAGGTAAAATGATCAGCATGTAATATGAGCTAGCAGAATGTATTTTTCTACTTCTTGCTAGTTCTAGTTTGTTCAAAACAGAAGAGCTAATATCTGCAGCAGTGTCTGGGAACTTAGTTTCATTTTAGAACAATTGTTATTGGTTCAGAATTATCTACACACTTGTGTTGTACTTAATGGACAACAGCTATTTTATTCTTAATGAAAGCTTTTATTTCATTTCAGCCACATTTCATTTTAATAGTAAATCAAGGAGATGGCAGATTTGTTATAAAACATTTTGTGCTTTGGAGAAACCTGGCTAAAGTTATATACCTTTCTTTGAAATATATTGTAAAAGACAATTCAGCTACTGATGAGGCATGAAGGTATCTAATGGCATATTCTGTAGGGTGATTTGTTTTAATTGTCACAGTGGGATCTGTTATTACACAGTGGTAGAATGGGTCACTGCATTATAAAATTAAAGCTGATGCAAGGCATTAATTTCTAGCTTATTTGTAAATTCAAGTATTTGGGATAAAAATGTGCTGACTATAGAGACAGTGTATGGCAACATGCACAGCAGTGGCAAATGTCTCTTAATAATAAACAGCTGTGTGAGGTCAGATGTTAAGGAAATTCAAGGGAGTGGCACACTGGGATTTTGTCATATGTGCATTAGCCCAAATGAAGTCAAGAGAAAAGTATCTGAGGTTAGGAATAATTTCTATTAATATTACCAGAGGTTATTCTTCAAGGGCAATTAAATGTGCTTGCTCATATTCATATTGCTGTGCCATAGGAAGTGAAAAATAAACCAAAAATCTGCTTTTGATGGAAAACATTACAACAAATTTTCTGCATTCTCAAAGTTTAAAAATCAATAGTTAATTACTGGATCATTGACAAAATGATGGCTTTTCTGTTTTTGTTTGGTTGGTTGGTTTGGTTTGGTTTTATGTTGAGTGCTTGTGACTTTAATTTCTGCTCTGTGATGGGATACAACATTCTGCACTCAAAAGTACTTCAGAAGCACATTGTTTGTTCATGTATCCATCTGCTGGTTCTTACCCAAACTGGCAGGACTGGATTCTTCTGAACACCTCTGTTCAGTTTCCACAAAAATGAAAATAAGAACCTCACAGCTCAGTATCTTATGTAGCATTATCAGTTCCTGCAAATATCACATAGCAAGATTGTTTTAGCAATGTTCAAAATTAGTGAAGACACCGACTTAACTTAAATCTTTTAGCTGACCTCATAGAGACAGATCCTTTGTCTATTTATGAAAATTCAGTCATTTTTTTCAAATGAATCATGGCACAAGACATTGGAATAAAGCTACTCTCAGAGTTCATTTTAATTAGTGTCTGCTACAATATCTCAGGTTATCTAAGTCCCCACAAAAAATATAACTTTTATCGGCAGCTAAAATCTTGTACTTCATATGGAACTGACAAATAAACTGAATTCTTAACAGACTCTCTACTTTCCAGAAGGTGAATCTAGATTTTAAGTAGCATCATTACTCAGATACTATAAGACAAAGTTATCCTCTGTCTTCTGCAAGAGTTCACTGCTATTAAATCCTATACTGTGATTGCTAAAACACAGAGTCAGCATATTTCAACTACAAAATCTATAGTTTCTTTATTTTACACATGTGCTGGAGCAGCATTTAATGTCAGAATTTAAATTATGTTGAAAACATGATAAACAATTGGACAACACCCTCAGACACATGGTGTAAACTTTGGGGTTGCCACGTGCAGGAACCAAAGTTGGACTCAATGATCCTTATGGGTTCCTTCCATCTCTCCATTCTATGATTCTATGAAACAAAGATGTAACTTTGATCTTTTAAAGGCAATATTAGCATCACACTATTCTATAAGACATACAATTTTCTTATTTTTCAGAAAAGCGCAAGAACGGGGCTGTAATTCTGTAGGTAAAAGCAAGATGTTAGGAAAGAAAAAATAGAATTAACAACTTGCCTGTTTTTAGAACTGCTTGATCAATACATACTGTACAAGTACTAGTGAGACAATAGTTACTTATTGTGTTTATATTCACACATTTACATATTACCCTCATTATATTCAGATAATTTAGCTAACTACCAACTTGTATACTGCTTCTTTATGGCAAAAAATTTGAAGTGTTTATTCACAGGCAAAATATTGCCAAACTGCAGAGTAGGTCTGTATGTTTATACAGACATACCTGTAAACATGGGTGTGTTTATATACAAACACAGGTAGTCAGGGAACCACAATACAAGGTTGCTTATATTTAGGCCAATGTCTTTCTGTTCATGATTCTTGTTTTCTTCTTTTTCTATGTCCTGCAACTATTAGGACTGTACTACCCTGGTGTGGCTTCATGTCCAACAAGGCCATGAAGACTGCTGAAGAACAGTTTCCAGTGCTATGATTTAGTAGCAACAACATTATGCAATCCAATGTTCACAGGTACTCCTGTCTCCTAGGGTAAGGAAGTGATTATTTTATGTCAGATTCTTAGAGTGGAATTTTTCATTAGTGTCAAACACCAACGAAGTTTTTTCCTCTTATGACACCTATGAAACAGCAGTGCAACATTGGAGGCAGCAGCCAAAATTCTCATAAAAACAGTTTTATTATTGGTATACTATGCTACCAGTCTCACTTCTTACAGCTGACACTTGACTACTGGAGTTCCTACTTTTCCTTCTCATTTATCATTACTTCATTATGATAAATCATCAAATCACAGAACTCGAGGTGGGAAAGATCTGTGTGATTATTAGCAAAGCAAAATGTTTCTTCCTTTCTTCACTTAGCCTATTTAAAATAGGCTGAAAATCAGCTTCTATCCATGTACTTTGAGAGCTACAAAACATTACCAACTTCTCAGTTTTACTCTTAATCTTGGTGAGGGTTACAGTTCTTAGTACTACAAACATCTTAGACATTATATCTCCTCTTCTACATGAAATTTAATGTGTGAGAAGTGAGGTTTATTCTCTTTCTTATCTTTTAATCAGGGGAAACCTGCAGAACACCTGTGATTTCTCGACTCTGAAAATATATGCAAAGAAATTTCCTTCTCTGCAGCCCTTCACTTCAATCTTGTCATATGATTTCGTTACTAAAACTGTACAAGTTTAGATTTTTTAAGTTCTTGTCAAGTTCACTTACTGTCCTGTTGATTTCTGCCATCCTTCTCTTTTTTTTCTATGGAAGTTTCTCTGCCTTACCTAATCTTTGAAGTTATTAACACCTCTTCTTACATTCACTCTCTCACTTGGCTTTTTCAGTTTCTCCAATAGACTGCAGAAAATTAAAGGAGGGAAGTTACCAGTGATGACAACTATCTAGGAGCTGCAGATAGAAACAATTTCCTTTCCCATTTTGAATGAACTACCTATTTCTACCTATTTTATAGGTACTTGACAGACCGTCTGTTTTTTTTCTGAAGACAGGTCATCTAACAGGTCAATCTATTACTACCCTGAACTGGGTCTGTTTTGTGGAATTGTTCTTTGCACTGGCATATGTGTTTGCTACCTCTCCTCAGTTTCACTCACATTTTAAAGAAAAAAGAACAAAAAAAAAAAAAATAGGTTTAGATGCTCACTGTTTCATTTTCCTGACATATGCTTTAAACATTGCTTTATCACGAAAGCCTCAAGTAAACCTCTAACTTTTGTTTCAGACAGTTGTGAAAGCCAAAATGGACTCAGACCAGAGCACACCAGTGACACCATAATATGTGGACAGTTTTTTCTTTTAAGGTATCAACATCTGATCTTTCACTTTTCAAGCCCTAGGCAGTCTATGGAAGCTTTTGCAAATTTAGTTTAGTTAAATTAAAATATTAGGAGAAATATTCAAATATTTTTAATGTTCTTTTCACTGCTAATATACCACATACTATACGAGGTACTGTTTTCTCAACGTCATCCTGCACTGCAGCAACTGACATCTGTCCAGACTGAGAAGGCTACAACTTACATATCTATACCAGAATTGATTATGCATTCTGTAGCTGGTGGTGAAAACCAGACACGTGCAAAGTGGCATTCAGTTGAACTGCTCTCTAGAAAAGCCTGTAGGTTTCTGTGGACAACCGGGGAAGTTCAAAGGTAGAATTTTTCGTCCCAAATAGCTCAAGTCAGATTACAGGCTTTTCACTGTAAAAAGCCAGGTGCATCCATGCTTTTCGGGTTAGTGTTGGATTCTCTACTGTCAGCTCATCTTAAAGATTTCGGTAGCAATCAATTCTTAATTGTGCAGCAGGATTTTCTCCGGCCTACTGTACTCTGAAGCAGGTGTTATCTTCTGCTTCAGTTCTATATGCACCTTTACGAAAGCTCTAAAGCATAAGTATGGAAGGCTTCCTTAGTCCACACCTTTAGAGTACAGCTTGTATTGCAAAAACCTTACAATTTTAATAGACAATAAAGTAACATGTTTAGTACAGAAGTTCCAAGACGGGCAGGTGTAAGTTAAAACAACATATAGCTTGTTCAAATTCTCTCCCTGATATATCCTCTGGAAGGTTTGATGAGGAATCACTTGTCTGTCTTGGTAGTGCTCACTTCATTTTTCTCAACCTATTGAAAAATAGATTAACTCAATTTGGAAAATCATAAGCCATGAATTTTGCTGTGAACAGCAATGCAGGTAATTGTTAGTCTTATGTGTCCTTCATAAAATCAGATGATCAACATCTGGCTACAAAACATTCATAAAAACTATATGTAAATGAGATATAAGTAATTTTGGACTGACAGAGTTTTCTGAGGAATTAATTTAAACCATTACTTGGTGTTGAATCTAACGATTGTGAGGTGACTGACAAGAATAACTCAGTGAACATTCTCTCTCACAAGACTGAGTTATCATTTCCCCTTCCCGGATCACAAGGTCCTTCATCCTTATCCTTTCTCTCTATCCAGTATCAAAGCAAATGTTTTAAATTCCTCCCTTAAGACTTTTTAAAATATAAAATCCTTAAAAGAAATTTGATAGCACAGCGGGTTCTCCAGTACCATAATGTCCATGTCTTTTCTTGTTGCCTTATATCTTTGGAGATTTTCCCTTATATTATATGCCCAAAATGTTATGTCATCTCCATCAATTTTTCTCTGTGTTGCTTCCCAGGTAGCCTCACGGTTGTGTGGCTCTTTTCCTCATCAAATCTTCCAAGCACTGGGCTGTTTTTCATGAAAGGAACCTCCTAGGAACAATGCAGTAGGGGTACAGCTCTGCAGCATTTCATAACTAACATATCTACTGTTTAGTAGAACTTAATTTGGGGTAAGATGTAGCTTCTTCAGAGGAAGTAAAATACTTGATAGCTGTGATAGGCATCTGAAATATATATTGAATATGTCCACAGAATGAGCGTGCATTCCGATACATTTGTGGAACATAAAATACAGGCTCATTGCTTCAGGCCCTTTCTAGCATTTAAAGTTATCACAATTACAGATATAAGTTTATTGCAAGATGTTGCTTCAGTAAAGACAAACGCTATTTAAAATAAATTAAATTTCAAAGATAGACAATGGATTTAACACTGTTAGAATGGTAAGAAGTTATTCAAAGTTGGCAAGCCCCAAATTCACAGAGACACTGAGTATAGCGTGAGCCAAAAACTCAGCTTCTAGCTGTTAAGGTGGAATTTCTAATCCTCATTGAGGTGTTCAAGGTAGAATTAGACTTCTGCCATCCTCACAGCCTGAACTGCTGCATAGCCAGGACAGCAACAGGAAGACAAACTGCAAGTGTGCTGCAGTTTACAGTGGTGGTGTTCTCATACAGAAGGGTAGCCCTGGGTTCTTGTTTCTATTCCTGCTGGTTTTGCACCCTATCTAATGTTTGTTTTGTTTTGTTTTGTTTCTTTACAGTGAAGTGCATAAACAGACTCTGGAGCAAATATCCCTTGTGCCTCCCTTCTTCTGTCATAGTCAAGTAATTTCTTTGATCTGGTTGACAAATCAAATTCCTTCTTGCATGTTCACTCCCTGACTTCCTGGAAAAATAAATTACTCATTCCTGGAGAGACTTGGACCAGCTGCAACAGCAATGGCAGAGGCTGACTCTGTTACAATCACAGCTACACAACATCTGTGTCTGGATCACCAGCTTCAAGTGAACTTCTGATTATAGAGATCATTATGGTGATTTACCCTTTAAAGGATTGCGTAATATTTACAATTTAAGTATAAGCCTCCTTTATGATACTGGATAAATTGTTTCAGGTCAGCTATTAAAAGATATTTTGATTTTTACTGAAATCAGAAATTACGTGTGATACAATCAACAAAACTGAGGATAACAGATTTGTCTTTTCTGTGCATTGAGATGGGACATAACATTTCCCTCCCTTGAAGCAAGACATAAATACATTACAAATTATGAGGCACTAAGATATCATAAGAATAGAGTTTAAAGAACTCAGTCTGAAGACCACTCTAATGGACAACTCCTGTTTTTGTTGGTGTCTTAGAAGACAATGTTTAGATTATGTTGTATATCAACTATCAAGCATAAATTGAGAAGTGTAAGCCAGTGCCTTCCCAACTCCTTTGATGTTACTTTCTTTAGACTCATTTTAACAAATTGTGAAAGCTGTCTTGAATAGTCATGAGTATTCAGTATGTATTGGGAAAAAAAAACGATATTTTGCAAGGTTATTTTCTTACTGGTTTTCTGATAGTGATGAAAAGGTGTCAGCCTGGAGGAAAATGCCAAAAATATGTAACTAAGAATTTTTTGTTGTTGTTCAGTACTCTTGTCTGTTCTTTTCGTGTCACCTTGGAAGAAATGCCAGTTCTGCATGTTTACTATTAGCACCTCTCTGTCTTTTATCTTCTTTCCATTTCATGGCTATCATTTTCACTTGTCAGCTGTGGAGATGCACTAAGATCCCTTCTACACTTCTTAATCAGTCATATGATATTTCAGCTTCTACACATTGCAGCTTACATATTTTCTTTTGTTCTGTGACTTAATGTTTCTGAATTCAAAGCAAACAAAATGAAAACAAGTCCTTTCCTCCCTTCCTTCTTACTACTCCCTCCTCTTAAATCTATGAGCACAGTAATAGAGTTAAAAGAAATCGAACTCCCTCTCTTTTTCCTGACTGAAAACATCTCAGAAAAGTCAGAACAGTGTTGGTTTTTTTCTGTTTAGAACATCATGGCTCCTTATTGGCTTTGATTCAAATTGAATGCTGAATTAATAATAACGTCATACTTATCCATTCTTTTCTCCTGAATGAAGCTACAAAATTGTCTTTCATACTGTACTTGAAGGTTAAACCTAGCTTATAATGAACACTTTCTACTATCAAACAATTTCTACTATCACTGCTGATGGAAAGAAAGACTATGGAAGCATGAGCAAGAACTCAAAGCCTGAAAATCAGGGTGACTTTGGAATACCAGCCAACCCATTATGTTAATACAGCCTCCCTACTTGTCACAAGTTCTCTGTCCATGTTATCACTAATGCAGTTTTGGTGAGGTAAAGCTCTCATCTGAATATTCCTTAATTTAAGGCATAGGGTGGACTGCATTGGTAGACATCTCATTTGAATGGGCTTCTTATACAAAGCAGTATTATGCTACCAGTTAACAAGACTATGGCAGAGCTGATCATGATAAAAGACGTGTCTTCTTGAGAAAGCTGTCAAGAAGGTCAGACTTGATGAGGGTGACTTTATAAAAGACAGAAGATTATTGAGAAGAATGTCATCTACCATGTCTTTTGGACATGGAAGCTGCAATTAATTTATTTTGACTGGATGCTTTTTCTTTTTTTAAAAAAACAAACAAACAAACAACAACAACAACAAAAAACCACAAAGTGTTTGCAAGTTTAATTATAATCTCAAGCATTGGAAGACTAAATAAATCATAGAATTATAGGATAGTTTGGGTTGGAATGGACCTTCAAAGGTCATTTAGTCCAATCTCCCTGCAATAAATAGGAACATCTTCAACTATAGCAGGTTGCTCAGAGCCACGTCCAGCCTGGCCTTGGATGTCTCCAGGGATGGGGCATCTACCACTCCTCTGGGCAACCTGTTCCAGTATTTTACCACCCTCATCGTAAAAAATATCTTCCTCATGTCTAGCCCGAATCTCCTCTCCTTTAGTTTAAAACCATTACTCCTTGTCTCATCGCAAAAGGCCCTGCTAAAAAGTCTGTCCCCATCTTTCTTATAGGCCCCTTTTAAGTACTGAAAGGCCACAATAAGGTCTCCCCATAGCCTTCTCATCTCCAGGCTGAATAACCCAAACTTTCCCAGCCTGTCCTCAGAGAAAAGGTGTTCCAGCCCTCTGATCATCTTGATGGCCTCCTCTGGACTCTCTCCAACAGGTCCATGTCTTTCCTGGACCAAGGGCTCCAGATGTGGACACAGCACTCCAAGTAGAGTCTCACCAGAGCAGAGCAGAGGGGCAGAACCACCTCCATCAACCTGCTGGCCATGCTCCTTTTGATGCAGCTCAAGATGTTATTGGCCTTCTGGGCTGCAAGCGCACATTGCTGGCCCATGTCCAGTCCTTCCTCCACCAGTACCCCCAAATCATTCTCCGCAGGGCTGCTCTCAATCCCTTCATCCCCCCAGCCTGTATTTATACTGGGGTTTGTCCTAGCCCAGGTGCAGGACCTTGCACTTAGCTTTGTTGAACCTCATGAGGTTTGCACAGGCCCAATTCTCAAGCCTGTCCAGATCCCTCCGGATGGCATCCCATTCATCAGGTGTGTCAACTGCACCACTCAGCTTGGTGTCATGTGGAAACTTGCTGAGGGTGCACTTGATCCCACTGTCTATGTCATTGATGAAGATGTTAAACAGTACCGCTCCCAGTACAGACCCCAGAGGACATGACTTGTTACCAGTGTCCATCTAGACATTGTGACATTGACCACTACTCTCTGGGTGAGACCATCCAGCCATATTATATTTGTTATATTTATATATATTGCTATATATATTTATGTAAATATGTATATGTATTACATACATTTTATATATTATATATAAATACATAACCCAAAGTTACTTTTATACCATTATTATTATTGTCATTATTATTATTATACAAAATGGCTGCACAGAAAAGCAATGTACCTCTAAGACAAAATAAATAAAATAACCCCCAGCACTCCAGATGCCAGAATTCATAGAAAATGGAGAAGATCAGCCATACCTCTCCCTGTCCAAATCTCCCAAAAACTGGATTAGAGAGTCAGATGCACTTTGGCCAGCAGTATCTCACACAAAAAGAGAATTCTCTTGAAGACATAGTTTGATGTAAATCTGCTGTAAATCTGGAGCTGTTGCTTGTAGCACAAGATTAAAAATGTTGTGGTCATTATGACATCTATTATAATCTAAATCTTGTTCAAGTCTGCATTAAAAAAAAAAATTATCTTTGTACTGTCACAGTTGATGACAAATCAGGTATTTTTCATCTGTATTACTAATTTTGTGCTAGACCATTTAACATGACTTCTCAGTTTATAAAACCAGGATGACAGTACAAATATGGAATAAATTATATACTGTGTATTTTATGTAGTGCACAGACTAACATTCATGTGCCCATGCCTGTTCCATGTCAAACTTTAACATTTGGGTGAGCCAGTATCTCATCAATTCAATAGCAATGTTTGTGGGACTGCCTCTTCTGAGGACTTGGGATTGTGAATGGAGATGGCAATGTGGATTTCCCACATCAATTTCAAAAAGCAATGAGAGGCCAGAGGAACCCCAGGATACAACCCTCCCTGGTTTAAGTTGTAGAGAAACCCATTCTCACTCTGCTGAAATCCTGAATCCCTTGTTAGGCAGTCAGCACTCTGATTTGCTCTAGTAACCCCCACTCATCACATTTAATCATCTTGCTAAGACAGATGCTTAATTTTTGAGGCATTTCAGTGAGTAATTTGAAGACTGAGCTTGCAGACAGTTTGACTACCTCACTTGACCACTTCTTAGTAGTTATCTCATAATCTCAAAGCCAATTTTCAGCTTCCCTCTGCCATAATGATTTAACCCTCTCACCTCCCAGTTTTCCTTTAGGCCATGAACTTCAGAAGGGAATAAAACTTTATTGAAGTATTTGACATGTACAAAGTAGGGAACTTGGAAAGAAACTAGGTGTGATGTACAAGGTATGAGAGTGCTGCTTAAGATAGGAAACTAGACTTAAATCATTAACAGGCTCAGGAAATAAGGCAGAAAGAAAAAATACTCTAGAATAAGATGTGAGTTTATCATTGTTTGCCCAGGATCACAGGAAACAGGGATGAATTTGAACCTGCTCCTCCCACATCTGAAGCTAGAAATCTAGCATTAGTACCTACATTTCATTATTCTTTCTTTCTGCTTTATTTGCTATCTAGGAATTACATTATTCCTTTTTTATCATGAAAACCTCTTGCATATCCTGGTTGTTAAAAAAACTCAGTTTAGTCCTATCAATTGCAAAAGTAATTCATTTGGGGGTTTGTTTCTCTCCCTTCTGTTTGAATTTCTGAAAGGGAACAGTTACTGTATTTGGGCCCTTCTCAATTTACTTATCATAACACTACATAAAAAGTTCAGTTACTAAACTTCATTGTTTAGTGTGAAGATCTCACTCAACTGAAACTATTTCCATGTTGGACTCAGATCAGGTATTTCTTACTCCCACTGATTATTTCAGTTAATTTGTTTCAGTGTGCCTTTGTAAAATTTATTTGATTTCAGGCTCTGGAAATATGTTTCATTTCCTTTTCTCAGATATAGATTGTTCATAATAAATTATGTCTTTTTTTCCAGACTAAATATTTCCTTTACCTTTACTGTTGTGCAGAGCCCAAGGAAAAAATTCTTCATAGTTGGTCAAACACTGGAATAGGCTGTCTAGGTTGCACCATCTCTCCATCCTTGGAGACAGTCAACACTAACCTGGACAGGTCCATAGGCAAACTGACCATAATTAGTCCTCTTTCTGGATACAGGGTCCCCTGAGGAAAAGCTTTCAAAGGTGCTGGGGTCCATCAGTGTTGGTCACTATTTAAGTACCACATCCTAAAAGTACAGGAGCAGGCAAATCCAAAATGTCAAAAGTCAAGCAGGCAAAGCGAAAAGCCAGCTTGACTGAGCAGTAATTTTCTTCTTGAACTATGGTGAAAAAAAGAAGTATGTGGTCAGTGGAAACAAGGTCAGGCATCGTGGAAGGATTACAGAGATGCTGCTTGCCACTGTACAGAGGAAATTTGTGTAGCCAAAACTCAATTAAAATTGAAACTGGACAGTACTATGAAGTACAACAAAAAAGGCTTTTTAAAATATATTAATGGCAAAAGGCAAACTAGAAATAACTTTGGCCCATTACTTGATAAGCATGGTCACCTCTTAAACAGGAACATAGACGAAGCTGAGATGTTTAATGCTTTCTTCACCTCAATCTTCAACACTGGTAATGGGCTCAGGGGCCCCCAGAGCCCTGAGCTAGGGAACCATGGCTGCAAGAATGACAAATTCCCAATTAATACACAACTTGTGCAGGATTTGCTACTCCAGCTAGACCCCTACAAGTCAATGGGGCCTGATGGGATTCATCCAAGGGTACTTAAAGAGCTGGCAGATGTCATAGAAAGACCTCTTTCTATGATTTTTCAATGCTCCTGGGAATCTGGAGAGGTCCCAGTTGAACAGAAGATGACAGAGGTCCCAATCTACAAGAAGGGCAACAGGGACAACCCCGGCAACTTCAGGCCTGTCAGCCTCGCTTCTGTACCTGGCAAAATTATGGAGAAAATTATTCTGGCAGTTTTTGAAAAACATCTGAATGACAACACAGTCATTGGTCCCAGCCAGCACAGATTCATGAAGGCGAAGTCCTGCTGGAACAACTTAATTTCTTTCTACAACAAGGTTATCCAGTTGGTCAACCAAGGGAAGCCTGTTGATGTGATATTTTTGGATTATGATAAAGCCTTCGATACTCTCTCTCACAGTATCCTCCTAGACAAGATGCCCAGCATACAGCTGGGTAAACACACAATACAGTGTGCGAGCAATTGACTGATGTGTCGGGCTCAAAGGTTTCTAGTAAATGGGGTTACATTGGGCTTGTGACCAGTCACTAGCAGAGTTCTCCAGGGATCCATCAGCACTCTTCAGTGTCTCGACAAATTACTTGGATGCAGGATTTGAGGGAATACTAGGTTCACCAATGACACAAAATTGGGAGAAGCTGTTGACACTCTCAGGAGCAAAGAGGCCTTGCAGAAGTATCTGGACAAACTGGAGACTTGGGCAATCACCAACCACGTGAAGTTCAACAAGGGCAAGTGCCTGATTTTACACCTGGGACACAGCAACCCTGTCTGTACATACAGACTGTGGGACGAGATGCTAGAAAGCAGCTCTGCAGAGAGGGATCTGGGGGTTCTGGTCAACGACAAGTTGAACATGAGCCAACAGTGCACCCTGGCAGCCAAAAGGGGCATCTGTGTCCTGAGGTGCATCAAGCACAGCATTGCCAGCTGGGCGAGGGAGGTGATTGTCTGACTCCACTCTGCACTGGTGCAGCCTCACCTGTAGCACTATGTGTAATTCTGGGCATTGCAGGGTAAAAAGGATATAAAGCTACTGGAGAGTGTCCAGAGGAGGGCTACGAAGTTGGTGAAGAGTTTGAGGGTGAAGTCATATGAGGAATGGCTGATGTCACTGGGTCTGTTCAGCCTACAGCTGTGTGATCACATCACACAGCCTTGATCCTGTGTGATACATACAGGCTAAACTTCTGGAAGCCAAAAAAATACAGTCTTTTTTGGACAACGACTTTCTCATTTACAGCTATAAACTCCAGAAATACTGTCTATGGTATAAGGTCACTGTCCATGGCTTCAGAAATACTGAACTGAAGGACAGTGCTTCCGAGAATTGAATATACAATAAACTGCTATAATTAATGGAGTGTACTTAAAAGGCACAGATTTTTTTAGCAGAGAGTTGTGCAGCTTTTACAAATCATTCCACAGAGATGCACAGTAGGAATCTGATAGTCTACTAAGTTCAACAGGACAGACACAGGAGGAGAGGGGAAAAAAAAAAAAGGAAGAAAGAAAAAACCCCAAACAACAATAACAAAAATTCAAATTTTAATATATTTTCTGCAAGAAAATGGAGGAGTTTAAATAATTACAAGGGAAGGATATAAGATAGTAATTTCTACTTGGTAAATTTTAATTGTTAATTCCTTCATCTCTTCCTATAGCTCCAAAGTGAGCCCTCTTTTTAAGGCTTCAAACACTATTTACCAAAGGAGCTAGAGTATGAAAATGAGAAAAGGCCTGGGTGGATTGTGTGTTCATGAAGGCACTAGAGGCAAAAAAAAATGCAGAAGGAATGGATTGCAACACAGGAGCTGGGCCATGGTGACGGTTCCAGTCCTCAGCCTCGGCCTGCAGCAAGAGTAAAGGGTCTCACCAAGTCCTGCATACCGCACAATATAAGAACATGCCCAGCTGAGGAATGGTCATTCATGATTATGCTACATAACTATGTGCTTGAGATTTTGAACTGAAAATTTTAGAAAGTTTTGCTGATACATGTGAATAAAACATGTCATTAAACTACCTCTTTATAAGTCTCCACACCAAAAGGTCTCCTGGCTAGGTACTGGGGAGATATTATGAAGGTGTTTAGAAAAAAAAATAAGTAGCTAGTAAGAACAACAATAAAAAATAAGCGAAATATGGTTCTCAGTTTTTTATTTCCCAGTGAGCTGAAATAACATTGTATAGATAACAGGTATGTTAACATATAGATATGTTGCATTTCTATACCTTCAATCAGACATTGTGCCACTAAGTATTAATTAGTGAAATCCACATATTCACACCTGTAAACCAGATGCTGCTAGGCATACAAATGCAGCCATAGTAATTCACACATTGCTACCACATTATAGGCTAGTAAATCATTACAATTATTACACTTTAATGCTTAAAAAAATAGTAAGATAATAACAGAAAATCTCTCAGCAGCTCTCACTGTGGCAGGAAAAGCACACCATTGGTAGACAGCATTAACAATCTACTAAGTCTCAGTGCCTTGGAGCACAGCCAAAAATCTTACATCACCACTTTTAGCTGTTCTTATCCTACAGTTTTGTTACAGTAATAATGTAGTTTACAACTCATCAATATAGGAATCTTTTTTAATAAAAAACGCTGAGACAGCAGTCTCTGAAATCCTCTATATGCTGTGGCAGGGAGTCAGTTAATAATGTGACATGCAAATAGACAGAGCTAATCTAAAGAGACTGTTATTAAATTATAATGCATCCCCTGGTAGTGGGAACAGGTAGGTCTGAAGTCCCTATTGTGGTGAATTAAGTTTCATTTAATAAAACCCTCATTATTTCTCAACTTTATATGAAAAGAAAACTAAATAGATTGCTCCTGGGCACGTCATTGGAAGTAATCTCTGTTCCCTGAAAGTGACAATGCCCCGAACATGATTAACATTTTTAGATTTGTTAAACAGCTCCCATAGCAAAGACTGAGGTTATTCCCTTGCTATTGCAATATCACTGATGACATTAGTAGCACAAGTCTATTTCTGAAAACACTTCCTTTAAGCAGTAGAATGAGTAATAAACATGCTGATTATCAGCTAGAAAGGAATGACTGCATTTTATGCCGGAAGATAGGTGGAAACCTCATCAGCCTAAGTAGATTATGACAGAGAATTAGGTCAATTTGCAGTGAAAGTGTTATAAAGCTCCTTTGTGATCTGTGCTGTCAGAACCCACCATGAATAATCTTGCAGTTTCAGTAAGCTTCTGCCTTTTGCTTCTGTTGATCTTCTGGGAGGTTTCATTAAATTCATTCCTTTCCTTGATCAACTAATCATGACTTAATAATTTTCTCCTATTTATACACAGAAACACACACACAAAGAGAGGGGGAGGTACAGAGAGATATAGAAGGTTTTGAAGATTTTTCCTTTCAATATTGGTATTTAGTCATTGGGGGTAAAATATAAGGATGATTAAGCTACTCACAGTAGTATAATATAAATCTGTGGAACAATGCAGGGAATGCTGATAAATTACAATATAGAGCAGGATCCTAGAAAGGTGGAATATATTTATGTAGCTTGATATTGACTAAAACACCACAGCTAATATTCTCCCCATCTTTTTTTTTTTCCTACAGGAATCAAGTAATTTGACATGGGGTCAAGGTTTATGACATTCTAAGAAAAAAAGAAACCCATAATGATGTATGGCCATTATACATCAAGCTCCTGAGTGGCCTCATGCCTCCCATCCAGATTGTGAAACAACCTAACTCTGATTAGTTACACAGTATAGAATGACATACATATACAGCAAGATAAAGTAGCTAAATTTGCACCTTCTGGACATCTTTTGGACTTGCTGAACACAACTAACTAAATAAACTGCTGGTTATTCTTTTTAAGAAGCACTGAACAACCTTCTGAGATGGTACAAAGAGCATTATTTGCAGAAGAACCTGTATGCCAGAAAAAGAACAGCTTTCAATAGCTACATGAAAGCAGTTTCTTCAAGACTACAACTGTCACAAATGTTGCGATAGAAGGGATAAATCCAGTTAAATAAAACTGGTGCCCATTAGGCTGAAACAAAAGGAAAAAAAAAAAAAAACAAAAACCAAAAAACTATTGAGCTGCATTCATTTTATGATTCACTTATTTCTGAATTGCCTCCCATTGTGCTTTTTCAGTGATGAAATCCGTACTGATACCTGTGATTATATAAAAACTGAAGAAAATCCAGCAATAACACATAGCATCTAGACAATGATTTTATTTCTGAAAATAAGCAGTAACTTACTCAGAAACTTCCCCTGCCACCTGAAATAGGGCTCTTCTATGTAAGGTGTTAATTGGCATAAGCCAGAATGTCTGGAAGGGGGCCATAGTTCACAGTCAAAATGAAATTCTGTTTTCCGTGAAGTCTGAATTTAAAACGTTAGTTGTAGTTCTACTTCTTGCTGGATTCTAGGCAACTTTAGGGAGCCATGATAGTTATTTTTTTCTTTTCATTTCTGTGGGGTGACTATCTGGCCTGGCACGACTTCCTTAGCTACTCTGCTTTGAACAAAGATGGCTAGTCGAGGGATCTCCCTGGAAGATCCATTCAGCCTAGATTTTCCTATAGCAGTTTATCTCAAATGCACTATTCAGGACTATACAACTTTGAGTACCAGAAATTAAGCATGGAGGTGCAATTTTAGGACCAGGATGATGCTAAAGGTCTTATTCTTCGAAGAGAACATGATGTTTGCTGGAGATTGATGGAAACATGAAATGCTTAGTGCTTCACCAAGTCAATGTTAAGGTCTTATGAAAGCCATAAAAGCATTTTGAATCCACATGTATGTGTAAACAAGTTGAGTGTGCTTCCTTTTGTTGGAAAATATTATTATTTTACAATTTTCCATCTGCTTTATTGGTCATATTTAAATGGCTACATTCAGAAAAATATTCAGATATTAGGGCATTAACTGTGTCCCAAAGAGTGGCTAAATATCCATTACGTAATGTATAAATTTGCAATTTACTGCTATACCTGGCTTTTTTCTTGTGGATGTAGCACCTTGTAAGTTAGTAACTGCTTTAAAAAATGGCTCCAGATGTAAGGTATGCAATCACAGTTTAAACATCAGATATTTTGGCTCAAATTGAAATGAAGTCTTTTGTTACTGTGTGAGAAAGAAAATAGCATTAGACCTTGCCTGGCTTATTTAGCTGACATCAGTTTCTTACATTATTAGTTATTAGCTTCACAATAAATTCTAGCAGAGCCATGAAGAGTTTGTTTTGGTGAAAGAGTGTTTGCAGAATCTCATTTCCTGCTGAGACACTTTCTGGAGATGTTGTCACCCTTTATGTATTAGAAGATTGTTGTTTTCGTGTATAATAAAGTTAAGCATTTGTTCCTCAGAGCACATCTGCAAAACATTTATGAAGACTTACTCATTTTTAGAGTTAGAAGTTTTGAAGCATTTTTGGTAGGAATAATCTAACTATATATGGAGTTACCATAAACACATTTCATTTTATTTGGAAAGATTCTTGTCATAAACTATCAGGAAATACAGGGAAGGAAAGGCAGAGGGAAAGATCACAGCAGAGCAGGGAATACCATGAGGTGCAATGAACAAGCAACAGCCAAACACAGACAAAACTAAAGCTCTTTCACATGAATTTGGATCTAACTAAAATAATCTATTATCTATGTCTTCTTGCTTTTCATGTTTACAGCTACTCTGAACAATGGCAAAATAGAATGACCCAGAACTAGGCTAGGAAATGGATTGAAACTGGCTCTCCCATATTTTTTTTTCAAGTGTACAAGGCTAAATTTAAAAAATCATTTTAATTTGACTTGCTCAAGCATGAACATATTTAGCTGTACAGCTAGAAGTTTTGGGAAATATATACATCAGACTCCTTGCTTTAGTAGTACATTTTGGTTATGTAATTAATAGAACTGAATGGATTCCTTTTACAGCTTCCTACATCCAACCTGATTTCTATTAAGTAGGCAAGTAGAACCATCTTTGTCAAAGATGGTTAGGCTGGTGATGACATTCATTTGTATCACTGTCCAATAGTTGTTCATAGGATGTTTTGTAATAATAAGAGTAATAAGAGTAGAAAAAAATTACTGGAGCTGTCAAATTGATAGGAATTTATGCTGTCTTTTATTACAGACACTGTAAATATCCTGTAAATATTCCGATGGCAGGATCAATCCAAATGAAATGCAAGACTTGAGTAGCACTCCTATCCCCAAAACAAATCCTAGGTTACTCTTCCTCTTTCTTCTAGGATAAATGCAATTCGCTTCTATCTTTCTTATCTGTATTTGTTTCTGCTTTACAGCATACACAGATATATGCATTGGAAAGTGGAAGAAACACAGCTCCATGTATTTGCCAGCACTTTTTACCTTTTCCTGTTTAATGTGCATAAAAAAATTTATGCATCATAACTAAAAATTCTATCCATAATCCAAATTGCTGTCTGCAATCCAAATTTGTATAACAAGTCAAATCATAAAAAAAAAACAAAAGGCTGGTGGAAAAGATGTATCTCTGTTTTCTCATGCCAACATCAAGGTTTTTTCTTTTGTGCAGCAGAAAAGGCACACAGTAGATATGAAGAAGTTTCCACAGGCTGTAAATCTCAACTTCTAGAAGGAGGAATGGTAATAATAAAAAATCTGAGAATACTGAACAACAAAAAAGCAGAACAGTTTAAGCTGCCAGCCTAATTTTCTCTCTGCAACAATGAGAATAATGTTTAAGGAGACCCTATATAGAGAAAATGATGACTGCTATCTGACATGCAGTCCTATCTCCAGGATACCTTTATGACAAGCTGCATAAGCAGTCAGGCAGAGGCAGAGATGGTCAGAAAAGTGAATGCTCTGCTGGCTGGCTGTCATTCTCTGTATGGTGACTGATAATAATACTTAATCAAATTCCTATCTGGGGTCTTTATCGTGCACCAGCGTATGCAGTTATTCACTTGTTATTTGGATCACGTCTCCCTGTTGCAAGTAACAATCTGAAAATGATAACATTTGCTGCTATTTTTATTTCTTTTCCAGGGAAAGATAGGCTTCTTCCTCCTTATCCTCACCTCTACCTCCTGCAACATACATATATTGGATTATTGGCCTTTGGTTGAACTCCATAACACCGAACAAGCTCCAGTCTTTTTCTTGCAGATTAATGTTTTAACGCAAATACTTCCTGTTTATGAAAATGGTGAATTCATATATACAGCTGAACTTGGCTACATAAGGGCTTGAATGTTTAAGAGGAAGAAAAAATACTGTTTTACTATTAATAAATTCTGGATACAGATAGATTTTGACAAGTAAACATCCCCATAGCACTAAAAATTAGGCCTTAGTCAAAAGCCTATGACGTAGAAGTCCTTGGGTAGCAAGGATGGATATTTAGGAGGCACATTTAGCTACATACCCCAGGATCTATTTACAGCTGTGACATTAACAGTCTTTTCTTCTCCTCTTTGGTATACTAACAGTCTGAGTTCTTCTTAATTGTTTTTAGTCATTCATGTGGTTGTGATAAAGGCCTGTCTCAGTTCAGGCCTTCAGGAGGAAAACCAGAATGAACTATTTCATGAAACAGAGTATAAATGTAACCATAGTAAGGTGAAGTATACGTCTCTGAGTGTGTTTAGAGTGAACTAGATAACTAGATGTGCCTAAAAGACTGAAGTCTGAGTTGACTGCTCAGTATGTTTTGTAAAAGTTTGTGTCTGACTATACTAATTTCTGTTTGTCATTACTCCCCAGTAACACATAGGGACAGATAGCCAAAGATCAAATCATGTAAATATCTAAAAGCCAAAGTTTAATGGAGAAATACGGCTTCAGAAATACCCACTCTGCCTAGAGTGGCAAGAGTGAATTACTCCATTTCAGTGCCCTTCACTAAACAGAACCAAAGTGGAAAGAAGGAGGTGGGCAACTTTCCAAAGTCTTTAGTTCCTGAAGGGACAGAGAGCTGTACTGGCTTAATTCCTGGTACAAAAAAAAAAAAAAAAAAAAAAAAAAATCTGTCCTCCCTTTCCCATAATCAGCCTTTACTCTGGTTTTTAGAGCTCAATCACACAACAGTCCTTTGAAATTCAAGGTGGATTTGCACAAGACATTTCTCAAACATTTAAGAGCACTGGATTTGTATCCTATCTATGTGAGATAGAGTTGCAAAGGTGGTTTGTGTAAATTCTTGGTATGCTTTCTTATTTTTCACAATTAGCTGCATCTTCAGTGGGAACTGGCCCTGACCCTGAAGTTTTTCATGAAATGAAGGGAGGAGAAATCTGAGTACGCCCACATGGATGCAGCAACAGCAAGAGTGAAGAGATATATTTTTGGCAGGAATGGACAAGCTTGCTGGGAAGGTCAACAAAACAGCATGAGTATCAGACTTGCCTTAAGGCAAATATTAAGCTTGGAGCAAGCTAGGTCCAGAGTCAGATTTTGATTTTTTTTCTTTTTCTTCTGAGTAGAATTCACCATTTAAGGTTAAAGAGTCAAATAAATGTCAATTCTGACCTTAGATTACAGTTATAAATGTGACTTTTTCTGAAAGATTTAGAGACAGAAAGCAGAAGTCACAAATATTCAAAATATACTGAACTGAAAGAGCTTGTTTAGTTTTATTTGCCAAACCAGAGGAAAATATGAAAGAGAAACAAAGATTATGAAAGCTAAATAATTATTATTATGTTTTAAGCTGCTCATCCAAGTAGTCTTAGAAGGGTAAATAGACGTAAATAAGTTTATGTGCTCCATCTTTATATGCTTCATAAAGAAAAATAAAATTAGAAAACAACCTATCATAAGACAAAAAAAAATTATTTTCCTATTGCATTAATTTTATATCTACAAGAAAACTGTTTTCTATTAGCAACATGCAAAGATGAAAGTATCTAATATCTTCAATGACAAAATAGGCTACTGTTGCACAATAATAATCTCTCAGCATCAGTAACTTGAAAAGAAAAATAAAAAATTTAAATTATTTATGCTAAAAACAATATCCCCAATTAAAAGTCTTGACTCTTTGACTGGATCATATCAACAAGATTCCAGCTAAACCATTGCTATTTTCAGAATATTTTATCTAGGCTATCAGAATGATTTGTTCTCTGAAGTTGACTCTAATATTCCATAATACACCAAATGTCCTTGGCTGCACTGAGATTTCATGGATCAGGCGAGAACTCTTATGGAAGCTGATACTAGAAGAATGTAGAAGTTTATGGAAACTAACATAAGAAATGCCTGACAAATGTTTTGTAAGGTTAAGAATCCTAAGAAAGTCATTCCAAATCCATTGGTGGAATATGGAAAACGTGAGTTGGAGGTGAATTCATAAGGTAGCCAGGAGACTGGAATAAGAGCTCAGCAAAGGAAATGCTACTAAATATCCATGATAAGAATTGACATCCACATTAGTGGAAGCCAGCTGTCTGAGTTCCACTTGAGAAAGCACAATATTTGAAGGGAGAGAAACACCCTTGTGGTCTCAGCCCCAAACTTGCCTTCAAAACTAGTTATTTAAAATACATAGACAGAAAGAACACGTAGTAATAGTTTGATTACATTCAAATGATTTCAACATCTAAAACAATATTAGTATTTTGTGCTCATATTTCATAACATTTAGGTGAGACCATATTTTTTTTAACATTACTGGTCTCATCTCTAATTTTTATCATGCAAACTTGCAATAAGATAAAAGATGAAAAGTACATTAAAAGTTCATTGCTATTGATTTATCTAATTTCAAACAATAATTATGTTTGCATGCATTTTTCCAATTTTGCAATAAATTCATTGCATAAATTGTCATACGTATGGAAAAGTGTTCATTACCAACTATATATGAAATGAAGCTGACATTTCAGACATTCCAAAGTAGTACTAATCCAAACATTAAACCTATGTCAGCTTCTCATTCACATGATCTCTCCAGCAAGCAAAGTTTTGAAAACACATTGCTTTAAACTATTAATACCTTTAACTGAAAAATGTATATATTTTACCTCTTTGAAATTACAGTTTATCATTTTTATTTGTGTAATCTGTCCAATACTTTCCCACCAACTTCTTACTTTGTATTATGCATAGCCAGATCATGTCCCTTTTTTCTCCATTCTCATTCTCTCTCTATAAACACATAAATTTCACTTCAACGACCCAGATCAGTGAGTTTAACATTCCCTAGGATACGTTTATCTCTTTCTATGTATTCTAGAATAGTTAATGGAAATTCTAACTTTAGTGTCTTTATAAGATTACTAAAGATATTAAGTGAGGTGAATCCAAAGCCTAGAGCAACAGCAAAAATAAATCTATTACGGTAGTTCTTTTACTCCATGATCATAGTATTCATTGCTGTTAGACTTGTGTGAGTGAAAAAATAAGGCATCACTTTAAAAAAAATCGCAGAAGGTAAAGCAAGAAATACTATAAATGGTGCATGTTAAATAAACATCAAACACTAAACCTGGAAAAGAAAAAAAAACGAAACAAAACAAAACAAAAACTATGGATTCAGATCTAACAACTGGATATATACAAGTTCTCATCACCATCACCATGTTTTTTGTTCTTGAAATATACAGTGTTGCAAATGGATTTGATAACTTGTATGTAGATTAATCTGTCGGTATTATTGCTGTGCCTGAGGTCAAATTTTTAGTAAAACTGTCCCCAAAGTGTATTTCCCCCAAGATGTGTTCCCCTTTACCATATCATTCCCTTCGATGTGTCTTTTGTGAGTTTTCCCACCATTTTATAAAGACATACTCTGAAGGTAAAGTAATACTCTGGCAATACAAATGTCTGCTGAGGAGTAAAAATCTTCTAATAAAAATGTAAATGGATTATTTCTTCTGCAAATGGTAATTGGTGAATTGTGTTAAGCAATTTATTCCCAAATAAATAGATGTCATTTTCTCAGTGTATTCCAATGGAAACATAAATTTCTTCTCTATATGGAAACATGTTAATTCAATAATATTATTTAGAGTTAATAGAGATTAGTTTATTCAAGATTTGTAGTAGACCCTTTATCTTGAAAAATTTATGGGTATTATTAGTAACTCTACAGTCCATTTAATGCTAAAGAGCTTTATATAGTTTATCAACTTAATGTTAAGAAGTCACCTCCATCATCTTTTCAGTGTTCTCATTTCAAGTAGAGAAACCGACAGCTGTGTAGGCTCCTCAGTGATGTGGTGTGATGAGAATACGAAAAGTAATTGAATGGGCTGAGGCAGAGCAAAAAAAACCAATACATCTAATTGAAACTGCAAAAATTAAGTGAGCAGGATGGAATATATCTCATCTGTGTTTAGCCATTTTAGCCAGGCCATTAGTAAGCATGCTTATTTATCCAAGTAGAACTTTGTTCACAAATACTCAAGTCTACAGTTTCATTCCTGGCTGGAAAATACAATGCCAACCTGATCTGTGATCACTAGTGTAAATAAAGAATAGCTTCATTTAACCCAGTTGTATTCCAGGCCCAAAGATCTCACTGAGTTAGAGTGTCTCTAACACAGATATCTGCTGCAAAAATGCAGGTGCACTAGCAAAGCAGTCACTCAAATAGTCATGATTTTTGTAGCCACTTCCTGACCTATTCACAAATTTCATTTTACATTACTGTCTTCATGCTCATCAGACTCCAGTCTAGTTACTTTCAGATTATTAATATAAACCTGGACTAAACACTAGCTTTCAGATCTAAGTAGTCCTCTAAAAAATCCTTTATTTTCTCACAAAAGACTCTTAGTACCTCCTCTGCCACCAGTGTCCTAGCTCAGAAGCTTGTTATATGTTACATGTTCTTCTTTGTAGATGTGATCTAAAAGCCAATAAAATCTGTTGATCCTTTTTGTTGACTATAATGGATGCTGCAATGATCTCTCCTGCATCTGAGCCAAAGCTAACTAACATTAAATGGCCTTTGGATTAGCCCCTGGAGGAAGAACAGCACAATTCAAGATATCAGTAAGTCTAGATTTAATACCAATACTATCGTGCAATGTCCAGTGAGTTTCATACTAAGCACCCTAAGTACTTTTTAATATAAATTGTATAAAATTATTAAAAATAAATTATTTTACATTATAAATCTATTATACCATTCCAAAAATTTAAATTGCTCAAGTTTTTTACTTTAAGGACCTATATAATTTTACAGTGGAAACTTAGGAATGTCTTGTATTATGAACCATTGGAATAACAGTCGTGGCCTGAAAGGACAATTTGGCAACTTTGTGTACAGATACAGCCTTTATACCCTTGACGTCCATTTTTTCATCTCTAATATTGAGGAATTAATCCTGAATTACTGTTAGTTCACAGAGCAATGAGAAAATAATCAAGAAGCCTGCACTCAGTCCTTTGAAAATTTAAAAGCATTAAGTTCAGAGCTTAAAATGTAATACTGCAGTATACCAAAACATTTTCAGTGGTCTGTGAAATGCAATAGTTTGACTAGTAATCAATGATATTTTGAAAGGGAAGTATCTTCTTAAACATTGAATAGATGGCAATGAAGGGAAATTTAGTTGTAAGAAGCCTTGGCTATTATCAGTACATAGTCAAGAGCTTACTTAATTCTTATTTAAAACCCTCGTTTATTTAAAACTAAGGGAAGAAAGGATTTTATTTTTTTCAATAAAATAAACTTTGACTATAGGTTTTTTCAGATTAGTTTTATTCCAATTATTTTCAGGTAGTTAATCATTTGAAACCATACTTGCACTAAGAGTAAAATTATGTCTATATTGACAGAGGATTTAATTCATACTCTTGTAGATAAAGAAACATACATCTAGTGTCTTTCTCTCTAAATAATGATTTGTAGGATAATTTCATTTTGCATGTTTTGATTCACAGAAAGAGAAAATGGAGGAAACTTGAGATCATTAGGCCAGATTAAACGCTGTTGTTACTCTATAGATATCAGGGAATATACACTTGGGGAGAATTTGACCCAGAAAATCTGAATCTTTTTGCATATAATGAAACTGATTAAGGTCAACACCTGAAGGCAGGGCTGCTACACCACAAATGATACTATTCCAATAGTTTTATTTTAAAAGATGTATTTCCATAAAGGATTCATCTTAAAGTACTTCAATTTCCTGTTTTCTATTCAACATAAGTATAACAAACCTTTAACTCCAAAGAATGTTGTTTCACAGACAGTAGAATACAGATTTTTAACTTAAAAACCCTAAGATCATACATGTCACTCTTAGCTCAGTTTGCACAAAAACTTAAGATGCACAAAGCAGAAACAAGGACAGGGTCCAGCAATTTCAGTCAAGCAGCTGCACCTTCCTCTTAGCCGGGTGGGCCAGAGCTTCAGCTGGCACAGGTTTACACAGCTGTCCTGGAGCTGAAGGAACCTCACAGCACTAACTCACCTGAAAACCTGATTCTGTATGAACAGACACACACATACTGCAGATAAAGCCAAAGCATTTACTTCACTAGTATTGTCTGTCTGATGGAAGAAATAATTAAAATTCAGCTCACATTAAAGATTAATGGACCATTAACCATTTTAAACTGATGCTGTTTCTTTTTTTTTTTTTTTCTTTTTGGTTGTCTTCAAAACCTATGAGATAAGATACAGACTCTAAATAACAGATTTTGTAGATAGGATGGATTTTCTTTCCTTGCAAATTAAATTTTAAACATGTAAACATTTTTTTTCATCTGAAATATTTTATTTAGAAGTGTAACTTAAATTCTCATTAAAACTGCCCTTTTGTGACATGGTGCACGGAATAGCTAACAGAGAGAATGTTGTTGTTTAATTTACACCTGCTACGTGCCAAGGATAAAAAAAGACCTGTCAAAGGTATTATTGTATTAGTCTGACAGTGCCACATTTTTAGTGAAATGCTACCAGTCAGTTAACAAATTCAATTCCATTCTTCTTAGGGAATACAACAGCTTTTTGTAGCACAAATTATTCTTATATAGATGGCTATGCCAATGTTTAAGAAAGTAACTGAAAAATTGTTTCCAATGTTATGAAAATTATTGTAAAGGTCTTTAATGGACAATCTATTTTTTTTTCTCCATCCTGAAGTAGTAGTGTTCCCAGAATGATAATAATCTATTTTTCTCCTCACACTACAGAGCTGGGAGTGACCTCACCTGACCCAATTGAAATTGATTTTGTTGTTGAACTCCTTGCTAGTACAAATTAATCTTAGATCCATACAAGATCAGGGAAGCAAGACACGGAGTACAAAGACCTCAAGTACTGAGGGAAAAAATTAGTTCTGGAAAAAGTATTTCAAGTTTGGAAAGATAAATGGTTACAATGACTTGCTTTGATAGAACATCTGTAGGATAGGAGAAGAGAATGACAAGGGCTCTGTGAAAAAGCTGTAACTTAATAGCCTAATTTCCTGCCTGGCCTCAAAGAAATATCTGTCTGTTTCTGACAGTTGATGAAAATGCACCAGGATTTGATTTGCTCACCTGTGTGGGACAAGTTCAAGCTCCATCTCTCCCTCGCTTCTCTTGAGCTACATGGATACAACAAACAGGCACCATTACTGGTTTCCACATTTTTTTGATATAAAAATAATCAGTTGCTTTTCTTTTTTTTCTCCTAAAGATATTCCTGCCCCCTTTTTTATCTGTTTCGGTATTTGTCTTGATTCTGCTGATCTCCCTTCCCAGCCATTTGAAACAATATGCATTTCAATAAATTCTCATGTCTCAAGAAATGTCTGAAAGCAAAAAGAAACCTTACCTTTGCAGACATATAATGTCATTCTTGCTTAGAGCATCTCTTCTATGCTACATGGGTTCTACTGTGGTGAATGCCCAATATAGCTAGCACACTGACCTTATTTTTATACTCTGTAAAGGATTCCTATCAACACCATGGGCTTTGACAGAACTCAAAGTTATCTGATATTGTAGGGCCCCTGCAGCCTGTATTACTATAACAACCAATCACTAATGCCTGATTTATCAAGCTAAATATGGAAAAAACTGTAAAACAAATAATTTTGACTTGAGACTTATATCCTTATATCCTTCTCCTTTAAAAAAAAAAAAAAAATCAAGATTAATGTTACATCCTGAAATAAAATGTTCCAACATTGTATAAATGAATTCTAGATAATTCAAATGGAATAAATTAAGACTCAGCCAGTCTACAAAACTATTTATTGCAGCTTTTAAAAAGATCTGAGGCTTAAAAAAGGGGGAGAGGAGAGGACAAAACAAAACAAAAAAAAAAAACCCAAAAACAAAACAAAACAACAAAAAAAACCAACTAAAAAAACCAAAAAACAAACCAAAAAACAAACCAAAAAACAAACCAAAAAACAAACCAAAAAACAAAACAAAACAAAACAAAAGTCAAGCCTTCCCACAGAACAGGCTTCAGATACAATGGATACCTACACTCTATTATCATATGATTTTTATTTTTCAATAGCTTAAATAATATTTTTATTTATGAGAGATTGGGGGCATTATCATGTATTTCTATACATAATGATGATATATACAACCAATGCAATATGTTAAGAGTTAATAAGAACGTTCAGTAATAAATAAACATTCTATGGCTTTCCCTTCCCAGAGCTAAGGATAGACTGGAAAACGTGTTTGCTTTTCACCATGAAAGAGTGATGATTTTAGAAACTGGATAATATTTCACAGTCTGTGTTGACATTATGGAATGCAAATGATGAAGCATTTTGCATGATACATTTTTGCAAAATTCCACTTATTTCTCTGGAAATGTGCTAGTTTGTATCTAGGCAGAATTATTCTTGCAATAAATATGTTTAATTCACAGATTTGAAAACATTACTAGTAAAGTACTGTTCAAGGGAAGAGTTCTAAAAATATCAGCAGTTAGATGTACCTTAAAAAATACAATGATACTTGAAAGTCTTTAAAATACTATACAAAATAGATAGAAAAGGAAAGATGTTCATATACAGACATCTCTATCCCATGTCAATGTACTATCTATTAAAATACTATTTTTGTAAGTTGCGGACATCATGTCTGTGATGACAAATGACAAATTGAAATTTAATGTAAAATAAACCTAAAAAAAAAAAAAAAGTCAATATGAGCCTCTCAAGGATATTTCCTAATGTTTTACCTTTTTAAGGGTTGTATTCATCAGCAGTCAAAACCAAAATGTGATGACTAATTCAGAATTCAATGAACTACATCAGTTGTTTGAAAGGAGATGAAGTTTAAAACCAGAAGACAACACCCACATATTCATTATGTCTACAGAAGCACCAAATGGTTTTTGTATAGGTTATTTTGTAATGAGTACAAAATACTAAAGAAAACAGTAAACATTTCCTGATTTCTGATTTAACCAGGCAAAACAGGTTATGTTCACTCAGAAATGGACTAATCATACAGATTTAATCAACACTGTAATTAAATAAGATACAAAAGCAAAGAGGAAAAGAAGTTACAATAAGTTACTTCAAATACATTTCTGTTTCCCTAAAACATTCCCCTAAAAATATTATAGCTGTTTCTGAAACAATCTATGGTTTTGGCGTACAACAAAAAAGCCATGTCAAATAACATTAGAGTTGTTAAAAAAGTTATTTCATTTCTTATATTTTGAAATGTCTCAAAAAGGGTCAGTAAAAGACAGCTATGCAAATTCATGGTAGTACTAAAGAGTTAAAGCATGGTGGAAAAATTTTCAGACTACAAAAATAAAAATAACTTATCTTCTAAAAAGAAGTGTTTTCAAGTCTAAAACATCTCTGGCATATAAGTGGTTATAAAAAAAAAAACAACGAGGACTTTTCCAGAGTCTAGTTCCCATTTTGCTTTTAAAAGCAATACGAACTCCTAATTTGGGTGTTCCAGTATGTACTAGAATCAAGCCCTAGTCCACAGAGCTGCACTTTCCAAGAGTTTGCCAAGAAACATTGTTCTGAGTCTCAGTAAAATCAATTGTTTTGACCTCCTGGGAGTTGTGAGGAGCCCATATTTCTTTCAGAACTGCCTTTCCCGAGTGCATACAAAGGTCTTGCACATATCCTGTGGGACAGTCTATCTACACAACTGGCAAAACATTGATCTGTTAATGACATTGGGCATTAAGTTGCCAGTCAGGCAGGTTCACACCACACATTTTCTGACTTGCTCTTTGAATAGTTAAAAAATCTTATGTTGAAATGCCCTTAGAGCCTTGGTTTATTTAGACCATAACTGATCCACTGGCTGGATCAAAACCATCTCTCCAAATGCAAAGTTAATGTAGTTGTTCAGAAAGCAGGCTTTCAGCTTATCCAACACAGCCTTGGGAAAACTACATGGGATCCTTTTGCAGTATTAAAAAAACCCAACCAACCAACAAAAAACAAAACAAAAACAAACAAACAAACCAACCAACCACAAAAACCCACAAAATAAACAAAAAACAAAAACAAAAAAAACAAACAAACAAACAAAAAAACAACAAAACCCAAACCAAACCAAAATCAACCAACCAAACCAAAACAACGAAACCACCAAACCAAAACAAATATCTAGACCTACTAGTATACTTACAGTTCACAAGTCCATTTTGTGGAGAAAAATGTTAATATCCTGTTGTGAGATAACAATATACTAGTTAGCCAAGCAAAATATATTCAACTGAGCGATTTGTAACAAAACAACTATCATTTCAGTTATCAGATTTAGGGTCCTGAAACACATAGAAAGTTTCCAGAACTGTAACCATAGTAGCACCTGATTATATAAGTACAAAGTGTTTCTGCTGGTGCTAGCAAGCCACAAATTACATAGTTATATGTATTACATAGGAATGACAGATTTTTTTAGTTTCTCTGAAATTCTCCATTTTTGCTTTAAACTAGTGTCATTTCTGTACATACTGTATCAAGTGTCATGCATACTAAAGCCTAATGGGCATAAAGTGTTAATATCTTCATGTTACTCTTTTCACGACTCAGAATTTGAATTATCTTGAGGTCCAAGAATCTGGTCATGGCAGTAGGGAGGACAATAAAAATAAAAACAAGTGCCTTTGGTGTAATATAATATCTACTCACCGCTGCCACAGTGCAGCATTCTAAACAGCTTAAATTGGCTGCTAAGAAATGGGGATATCAACCCAGTGGGGATATCAAGGAATAAAACAAGATGAGATTTTCTCAGCCACTTCCAGAACCCACTGCTTTGGGTCATGGAAACAAACAGTGCTGACAGTGTGTTTGAGGGGAGGGAGACTCCGTTTAGCTCTTTCTTCCATGGTCATGGAGCCCTTTTCCTTCCATCCATAGGAATCTTTCTACTGCTCTGAAAGTACTCTGGACTGGACCCCGCATCATTGGCCACTTCTAGAAACAGGTGGCCCCACTACCCTTTGCCTTTAACTAAGTGTACTTGTGTTTGCCCTCTGTCACGGAGGCAACCCGAAATCAGTTTCAGGCAGATAACAAGTTCCAAAACAAACTTTATTCTGTCCAGAAAAATGCAGCCAATAAATCGACTAGAAACAGGGTTTATACAATTAGTTAGCACTCCAACATCATAAAATACAGGTTCGGATATCAGTTGAGGAGATTGTTGGGGTACAGCAAAATAAGAATAAGGAGGACCCCCAGCGTGCATGCACACACTCAGAAGAAATAAAAACAGAGCCCTCTGACTTCAGGGTATCCACAAGAAATAATCACTTGCCTGGGCTGGGCAAGGACTCATGCTGGCCTGGTTAGGCAAGGACTTGTTCAAGGATATATCCAATAAATTACCACTCATGCAAATGAGGAGGTGAAGTGCTCTCAGTCCCAGGAAGTCTCCTTAGATGATGTCCCAGTCTAAGGGGAAGGCTCCAGTTCACAGACCCACTGCTCTGAGAAGACCACTCCAAAGGGGGCCTTCAGCGGGAACTTCATTTTATAGTCTGGTCAGATCTGGCTGTGGGCATTAAAACATAGTCCAGAAGCTTTGCAGCTACTCTGGGCACCTCCTCTGCTAACGACCCTGTCAATTGAACAGGTCCTTAATGGGACATTCAATCAATTGACCAAGGGTCCCACCCCTCCTGCCCCACCAGCTGGTGGAGATGAAGTCACTCTGCCCTGGGGTAGGAGAGGATGTGATGGTACCACCCAAGGTGTGTAAGTGGGGACAGGCACAGTGGGGCACAAAAGGTGCTAAAAGAGCCATCAACCGCCCCATTGAAGGCTCGAAATCTCAGGGGGATGTGCAACTGCCACACCCTCCTTCCATATATTCATCATATTTATATATGGTAGGTCTCAGTGATACTAGATGTCACCTTTAAAAGGGCATACTCTGGAGCAACATAAAACATACATGTTTGGTACTGCATAGATGTATTTTTTCTTGACAAGGCTTTAGTGTATCAATAGCTGTTAAACACACATTTGCCAAGTATCTGCAAGGCACCTAGTTTATGGTCATTGTCTAACAGAGTGTTTAAATGTTAATGAATCAGGTAGCTGAATTACATGCATGAGTAGCTGCATATAGTTATTTTAGACAGGCCGCAAAGGATGGAATTACCAATGCAGCTCACCTGCCACTAATGTTAAAACATGAAATTTGTTTCTAAGTTATACATATATATATTCAAGCTTCAACATCAGCAGTGTTGCTACTGTGTGGTTGCCAAGTTAATAAATTCTGTTCTGCCTCTTTGTATAAGCCTTTAATCCTGTGTTAAGAGGGAATTGCATTGCATGCAAGGGAAGAAATTGTTTTATTCATGACTTCCTAAGATGGAAGCTGTGACCATGTGCATGAGGTGTACACTGGAAATTAATCAAATGCTCACTTTTAATAATCTTATTGCACTGTTAGTGTAGGATATTTCACCCTTGCAAATAGGAATGCTCTTTGTTTCCTTATTTCTTCACCTTTTAAAGCACACCCTTAATTGGCAGGATATTTTCCTTAATCATATGGAAATATAGAATCAATTTGTTGATGAGGGACCTCAAATAAATGTTATGCATTTTATGGTCGATTGATCATTAAAAATATTTCTGCAGATGACTCAGAGGTCCAGAGCAATTATAAAATTCTACAGGATTCCAATTTGAATAGCTATTTTGAGAGACAGAGTCTCAAAATACTGCGTGTTCATTGAATGCAAACAATTGATTTGCTTTTGTTTAAGCCCAGGAGGAAAAGAAAAAAAAAAAAAAAAGACAGGAAGAGCATGGAAGTTTATGGGTTCTCTTAAAATAAAATTATTTCTAATACTTGATTTAAAATAATGCAAAACCATATAATCACAGCTGACAATAATAGCCCATGTACTTAAGTCATCTAAGGATATAACACAAAAGCCTAGAAGGAAAAAGGTGAGTACATTCTATATAGGCAACAACAGATTAATAAATCTAACAGAGCTCATTAATGTTAATCTTGATTTTGCACATGCAAATCAGGCACTTCTTGGCATCAGTGAAAGGAAGCCTCATTATAACTGGAATAAAAACCAAACCTAAAGAGGAAGCACTTTACTTACTAGAAAGAAAATCATAAGTATGCTGGCCTTGGTCAACAGCCACATCCGTCCATTAAATATCATCCATTAAAGAGACATACAACAGAATGTTTTCCATTTTTTTCAGTATTTTGAAGGCTTCTGCTCTAGCAGCCCTTTATCCTTTCCACTCTCCTCTGCATCCACTGCTTGAACTATTCCCATATTAATCTATTTCACCACATCTCAAACAGTGCTGACTCTTTTGTATTTCCCAGTTGCTCACACATACACATTTATACAGCTATGGTACAATCCCCTTCTCATCAGACAATGTTTCACTACAGTCTGAGCTCCTCTCTATGCCTTGTCACACCTATTTCCTTTAAAAGAAGAAAGGATTGATGAAGCTAACTTATTTATATTTTTTCCACCCAAAGAAAAAAAAAAGACAGTATAACAGTATAATTATGATAAAATAATTTTGTTATATTCCAGTTCCAGATATATACATCTATTGGCTAACAGAGTCCTCAATGTATATAGAAAATAAATATAGCACCATTCTGTAGTTGTACAATAAATTAGGTGCCAGGAGCCTTTAGTCCTAAAGAAACTAAATCATGAGCTACCATATTATTGTCACATACAGAGTAACAGTGCCAGTGACACCCGCGTATAAGATTCCTGAGGAATTAATTATTAGATTTTCAGGTAGCTTTTAGAATCTGAGGATGATGATGGTGTCAGCATCTGAAAATCCTTCTTGGTGATAGCCTCTAAGTATTTCAAGGCAATCTAACTATGTAAATCAAGAAAGAACTTTTAAAAATCCTGCTATACTTTAAAAATTTTGTCTTAAAAGGTAGTAGAAGCTTTACTATAAACACAATACAGATCTTCTGTAAGCAAGCTGGAGCAGCATACAGCATGAGTTTTTATAAATCTGTTAGTGTAATATTCAAACATTGATTTTCAGAGACTGTATGTAATGAAAACAAGAAACAACTAAATGTTAAAAGATCCCTCTTCACCGTCAAAGTCTTAGCAGAACTGCCAGTTTTCTTCTGTTTGTATCCTTAACCTTCATAAAATAACTAGTGCTTTAATATGATTTCCAAGTGAAGAGGTACCTCATGAAAATGATCCTTCAGCTGCAAAAAGCAAAACACACTGTACCTCTTGGCTGCCATACAAAGCAATTTTCTTTCAGAAGAAAGGTATGCACACAGAATGAGACAAGGAAAAAGACATTTCTCTCACCCCTAGCCATTAGTCAGGGACATTTATAATTTCCATTCTTCACAGTTTCTCCTTGATGTTGCTGCTTCCTTCACAATGTCTCTCTAATTCATGTAGGAATTACCTTTGGGTAACTGTAAGCCCCACAAACTTCCATGCTGCTGGTTCTGAATAAACAGTGACAAGCAAAGAAATAACCATGATTTGTTTTGCTTGCATCTTTCAGGGTTTATCCTTCACTCCAGTGTTAGCCATTATTTTAATATAACTTTTTATAAATAAGTAGGTGACCACCCACAAAAACCCCTAGTGACAATGCAACGCCTACTCACCTTTCAATCAATACTGCATGCACAATACTACTGAGAATGAAAGAGGAGTCTTCATAACAAATACACATTTACTAACAAAACTGAGAAGTCATTCAATTGAAACATTTTCTGCAGAGAAGTAACTAAGGCAAGATACTGTGATTCTTTCTCAGGATATTTTTTAGCCCTTGATTGTGTAAATTTGCCACCAAACTAATTGATCTGTGGAGGAAAAGAACAATGTGAAACATTATGGGAGGATTTCAAGCCATATAAATAGAGTGTCATTGACTATATTCTGATATTTAGTTGTCTATTCCATGCCTAATTGGAGGACCTTCAGGGGTGAAAAGCAGAAAAGTATCTGCAGAAAGTAGCAAAAAGAAAAAAAAAATGTTTGTGAAATGGCGGGATGCTTGAGTTCTCATCCTCAGCAGGCTGCTTCCAGGGCAGCAGACAATGGAGAGCTCTGTACTCCAAAAGCCAGAGGGCTCAGCTGTCAGACAGTGCTGGAGGCCTTCATGCTGGATTATATATGTACAAGAACTCTTCCAGAGTCATGATAACATAATACCTTTTAATTTGAATATAGCATAATGTCCTCATAAACACACAGCTGCACTGATAAAATCTTCTCCTTCATAGGTGAACTCCCAAACAGTTCAAGAATGCTTTTTAAAATGAAGTAAAAATGCTTAGCATTCATCTGCAATTTTCTGGTAGGAAAGTACAGAGTGTAAGTGAAAACTGCCTGTTTGTTTTGTAAGTAAGTAGAAAACCTACGTTCACTGCCACAATGGTAAGCAAAAGCACACGCAAACAGGAAATTTAGCTCTCCAAGTAGTCATATTATTTAAATGTTCACGTGTGCAAGTGCAAATGCACTACTACATTGCCACAATAATCATATGAATAGTTATTCTTTTCACACTTTAATGTTTGGCTTGTATGATATTATACACTGGGACTATTCTACCTGGTTTGCAGTTTTGAACTTGGATAGGTAACTGTTGTCTAAAAACTAGTTCTCTCATGCGAGTTGTCATTTTTTTCAGTCAGCACTAGCATATTAGGGATACATTAATAAAAATTTCTTCTTCAACTCCCACATTTGACTTGTGATCTCGAAGTAAAACTCCTTATTTAACTTTTCATTACTGAGTCAAACACAATGGACAAGTGTAAAACTAAAACTGCCATTTCCAAACTCATCTCTACTTGTTCTGCTACCTTGTCAATCAATTCAAACCCTAACCTATGAGGAGAAAAGGTCTTGCAAGCACAGACATTATTATTTATCAAGAAATGCCCAGACAGGTTATAATCTGCACTTTCTAGATTCTAACAGAATAGTAAGTGTTAGCAATTAAGTCCACCTTAGGTCTAGTACCTATTAACATGTTAGGTATCTAGCAAATCTCTTTTGAAATAAGTAACCAAATTTCATATAATCACCTGAGGAAATTTGGAAGGTCACATCAAGTCAACACCATAGCATTTGTCGTCTATGGACTGAAAATGTACCTACTGAAAATTCTAGGTTCAGGGAGACCAAATTTCACCCATAATGCTATGTGGTATCCCAAGAAATTGCATGTAATATAATTTTCTAAAGTTGATGAAATTGAGAAGACAGTGTGTTCAGCAAATAATTCCTACTGTTTCCTTGCATTTCTGAAGAACTGAGCGAAGGTTAGAAAATCATTTGCAAATACAAAGAATTGGCCAAGTTTGTCATCAAAGTGTCATTTAATGCAGAAATTGGTAGGCATATTGAGGAAAAAAAAATAGAAATTTAAAAAGTATATAACCCTTAAAATCTCTCCCCAATTCAGTTTATACTTCCTCTTCCCTTTTGACTGTGTATCTCACTTTTGTTCAGTCTGTAATCACTGATTTCAGTAACGCTTCCTAATTTCACTACGATTCTAACATTTTTATCTTCACTACACTTACTACACAAGCAATTAATTCCATTCTGATGAACATGGCTGTAAGATTAAAACCAAATGCATGTGAATAATCTTACTTGTACCATAAATATTCAAAAGTTCGGGCTAATAAATTATACCTTTCTGTAGAAGCTGTTTTCTGCTTGATTCTCAGCTCAATAACAATGATATTGCTGCACCATCCTGACTGGAAAGACTTCTGAATTATTGTGGTTTATTAAAAAATTAATTTCCTAATGTGTTACCATATATCAAGTGTAATTTTACATAGGAAAATGTGCTAGAACAGTAACGCATAAAACAAAAATTATGCAAACAACATAGCATTGTCAGTTGTAGGTAGAGGAAATTCTAGTCTGCCATTCTGACCCTTTCTGTTTCTGAAATTATTTTTGCTATTTATAGTGATAATATAACTAATTGTGAGAACTACCATACAATAATTTTCAAATACAAATCACGGTGTTTTTTAAACACAGATTTCTTTTATTAAATCAGGCTTAACACAGTGTGAAATTAATTCTAGATAGTTGTTTCTCATATTTCCCATCTCAAAGCTTCTTAAAACTAAAATGATATTATAGTCTCTATTTCCTTCCTGGTGTGCATGTATTTAAAAAAAAAAATGACACATGCACACATGTAGAAAGCATAGACTCACCTGTAGTCAGCAAGGAGGTCAGAGGGCTCAATGGCCAGTGAGTTGGCGCTCCCTTCCAGGTGGTCTGCAGTGGTAAGAGATGAAGTAATGCAGTAACAAGATCTCTATATGTACAGGGAGATCGCCTTCTCAACTTGATGAGATTTCACTCTCATCTAGAAAGGGACACAATCACTTCTTTGTACAACCTCTGTGACAAATCCATACCTGCTTTCTTTTGACCCCTTTCCAAACTCCACATTCAAACTCTAATTTTTTACATTAATAGTTAAAAAATGTGGTGTTGGAGCTGGCTTACAACTGAAGTAATCAGACTTGCATAAAATGGGGACAATCATTGTAAGTGTCAGAGGGAAGTCCATGTTGTTGTACTTTGTTGTCAGTGAAATTTTTGGAGTAGATAACTGCACATGAAATCAGTTAAGTTCAAGATACATTAAAATATTTCTTGGAAGACTATCTCTGTCCACTTATACTGTCTGTCGTGAATATGGAATTCACGCTGAAATGCAATAGTGATGCCAGACAATACTAAACTCAACTTTCTCACCACTTAAGACATAGCACAGATTTTCTTCACATAAGAGACATCGAACAGCCAGGAGTATGTATGAATCCAGACTACTTGGGGACATTTTAACACTAAAAAAATTCTTAAAATGTCACTTCAATCTCACTTATCATCACTCAATCCACTATGTCATCTAAATCACAGAAAGGAAGCTGCTCACCTGACTATTGAATTTTGTCTCCGTATGTCCTTTTAATTCGTCACATTAACCAACAGGCAATTAAAAAAATCAGCAGAACAGACAGGTTGCAGACAGCCAACTTAAATTTCACACTGTTGATTAATTCTGAGAGAATGAACGTTACCAGAAGTTTCATTTTATTGTCATATCAAATCTTCGCATTTAACACTATTATGCATCCATTTTGCAAATAAAATGTGCTTGTTCTTTGTACTTTACTACATGTTTTAAACTTCTGTTTGCCTGCTCAGAGCTACCCATGTATTTATTGGAAGAATATGGGATGAGCATATTTTGTGTACATAAGTTTCAAGGTCCTATATCACTCAAGTTGAGATCTAACAAGGCTTGTCAGATTGCAAATCTTTAAATGCAATACAAGCAGACAATCTACCCATTGTAGTCAGGACATTTGAAAGAACCAGTCTCTGGCCTTAAAAAGTCAACAAGGAAACTTTGTAGAGATTTACTGCCCGCTCAGGGGGTAAGCTCAATTTCTGATCTTCACTTCTGCTCTAACACACAATAAAGTGAAAATACACTATAAGCAGTCCAAATGCATGGCAGATAGAATCATAGAATCATGTTATTAGTATGAAACAAATTAACCCCTAACCTATATTAATTCACTAGGCTGATACCAAATTAGAAGGTCAGAAAGAGCTCTCTGATGTTACCATGTCTTACTAGCAGCAGGCAGATCTCCAAGCCAGGAGAGCACTGAGTCTTTAAGACTTATGCAAAAAAAGAGATTCTGCAGGAAAGGCAAGAATGGCACAGTTCAAAATCAACATATCTTATTACTAAGTTTCAAGACTTCAGGAAGGACTAGGAAAAGAGGTCTCCATGTTATTAAAGTGACTTTCAGAAAGCTGAAGACACATTAAATCCCACACAATGAGACGCCTAGAGGATGATATTCCTAAATGGGTTCACAGGTGAACAATGCGCTTGTAAGACAAGTAACTTAACTTGCAAGCTAAAGCCATCAGGCCTCAAGCTGAAGATAGAATACATTTAAAAGGTGCATTATTTTATGGAAATTTAGTTTTAGTCACGAAATACAATATTTTTAATGTAATCTGGAATCTGATTGATAAACACTGACTTTTCATAATTATTAGTTCATAGTATTTTAACATTTTAAAATAAAAGAAAAAACAATCAACAGGTGTTGAGTGAGTTTAAAACTCACGGATGTATCTTCAAAAGTGATTCCATATGTACACCTAATTCTTTTAGTTTCTTATAACAGTTCTGAAGACCAGCTCTCATTCAATTTTTTCATAAGGTTTAATAGAGTGACATGCCCCATGATGGAATAAAGATCACAGGTTACCCCCACCTTGCCTTTGGAAAACAATGGTTCAAAAATATTTAAGACTTACGTTTGATAATAAGCTACAACATGAACTCACAATAGAGTGGTTCAGACAGAAAATCAAGTGCAATCCCCCAGCATAAATGAGAAATTATATACAGGATTAGAGAGATATTACATCTTTGTATATGGGAAGACCATTACTGGAATGCAATGCTTAACTCCGTTATCAGCTATTTGAAAAGGCTATTGACAAACAAGAAAGTCTGAAGAAAAGAAGAAAAAAGTCACAAAAAATGCCTCATTAAACTCACTCTCTTAAATGATATGGATGTCAAAATACGTCTTTCAAATGCTCTACAAGTTGTTCATGAGAGAAAAATAAATGATTTAACAACATATTTGAATTATCAACCAACATAATCCTTAGAAGCTGGAATCTAGGGGCAGAACTAATCAGATGGGAAATAAACCAAACATTCTTAACATCAATAGTAATCAATCATTAGAACAGTTTACTTAAAGGTGTGATGGATTACCTATCATTTGACATATTTATTACCAAGTGTAAAGTTATCCATCTACAAACAAAAATGAGAGGTCACACAAAGTGTGCAGGTCAAATACACAGAATAGGGACCCTATCCTGAGATAGGATGGCAAGACTTTTAGGAATCTTCATTGATTATGGGCAGAACTTGAGATTCCTACACAAAATGCTGCAGCCAAGAGAGCTAGTGTGATCATCAACTGTATAAACAGGACACAAAATAGAAAAAAATTAGTTGCTACCTCTGTCTTTGTCTTTACTGTCACAACATGACACTGGAGTGCTTTATCAAAATGGTAAATTAAGGAGAGTTCAAGAGAGTCAAGTAAAAACTGTAAGTCACATTAAAATCATACCCATTCCAAAAAGAAATGGTGCTGCTTTGCACTTAGGTTAAAAAAAGAATTCTAAAAGTTCAGTATTGTTTTCCACGAATTCTCCATTGCTGGGAAGGTTGTTCTGCATTTTATCCTTAATCTAATACATATTGTTTATTTCTAAGGAGTTAATATGGGGAAAATAAGTGTCCTGCAATATACTGTATGTCAAAATAAATGTTTGTGAAGGTGAAGACCCTATGTTTTCTAAAATAATAACCCTTTTATAGTAATGTATATGACCACCCACATGGTTGAATTCTATATCCAAATTGTCAGATACATAGCTTTAGGCATCTCCATGTGACTTTAAAAAAAAAATAAAAATCACGGAACTTACCATCATTAACAGCAAAACTTTTGCCAAAACTTCTTTTTAGATTTTGCTATGTATTCAGTCACAAAATTGGAAAGTATTTGGTTGGTTTTTAGCTGATTGTAAAACATTTTTTAAATAAGAAAACAATTTTTGTAAAACAAATAAAGCAGTTGTCATGGATAAGTCAACATTTGCTTATGGGATGCTTAGAAGATAGCTGCTTTGCTAAATTTCTTTTACTAAAAATATCAGATTAGTTCCCCTTGTAAACTTGTATAATAAGAGTATTTTGCACTGTCAGGTGCAATCCAGCACACATCCATTGTGCTTACACTGTGAGCCAACAGGAGCCAGTGAGCTCTGGCCCAAGAACTGCCTGAGTCTTCAGCAGGACACCTTGGTATGCTCCCAGTAGCATGTCCATCCTCTCAGGGGACTTTACGTGATTTGTTAGTGTGTGTATCCTAGTTGTGGCTGGTTAGGGCAGCAAAGGCCAGATGGTGCTCTCAGGGTCCCAACATTTTCAAATCTCTACTAAAAGTGCCAAAAAGAGGGAAGGAAATGTGTCCCTGAGGAGTTTAATTAGTTCTGTGCTGAAGAATTTGCAACATTACAAGCTGTGCCTTCTTTAACATGAAATTAGTTTCAGGTTTGAATGTAAAGGTTCATTAGCATTTTTACACCTTTAAATAAACCTCTCCCTCTCCCTCTCCCTCTCCCTCTCCCTCTCCCTCTCCCTCTCCCTCTCCCTCTCCCTCTCCCTCTCCCTCTCCCTCTCCCTTTTTTTTTTTTCTTATGAAACAAAGTAATTAAAGTTTGCATCATTTCAGATTTCCTGGTGAATGTTTCAAAAAAGCTCTTGCTGTTACGTAGAATACAATTGAAATGATCTACCACTAAAAAGGTTTGGGGGAAAGTTAGTTCAAGAATATTTTAATACATGGCTCAAATATGACTACAGAAAAATAAATAATTTCCTTTGGTTTATGGTTAAGGGGAAGTCTTACTTCATTTGAAAAATTACTCAAAGTCCACATGAAGTACACAATAAGGCAGAAATTGCTTCTGCGTCACTGAGGAAGATAAGAAGATATTGATAAAATAGAAACAAGTTTAAGAAGAATCTTTCTTTCTCCTGATTATACACAGATAGAAAAAGATTGAAAAAATTTAAGTATAATGGATCAAATATTGTTTAAAAGTTTTTAAATGTATTTTTCCACAAGCATTGTAAAGGCTAATTTAAAAAGAATAAGAAGGTAAAGATACTAAAACAAATTAATGAAAACATATATGAAAATAACTCAAAAGCTCTCAAAGAGTCTCAATATGACAAACTATAGAGGCATAGTCCTGTTATTTGAACGGTGTAAACAATATTGCACTTTCAAAAGTGTGAGGAGAGTACTGCAGATTACCTTTTTAAGGTTTTGTTTTTAAAATTAAATGAGAAAAAAAAAATCCAGAGCCACCAATGTCACTGAGGAAATGTTTGACCACCACCTCTGATTTCTTAGTGTCCTGTGTAGGACTGGAGAGTATCAGGCATTTCTAATGGTGGTTAATAGCTGTCAATAGGTGATGCATTTCATAGCGCAGCCATTTTGCATATGTACCTACATTAATAGATTCAAAAAGTCTGGGTTTAACCACACACACTTCAGATCATAACTTTGACACACTTCTCAAAGATGCATCGATTTCCAGTAGAGGCAAGGAGTCTTATGGTTGTCTGGATGGTTTATCTGGTCACCAGTGAGCCCTATGAAGACAAAGCACCTATAGTTATTAAAATGTAAAATAAATTCTCTTTAGGCTTACTTTTTTTTTTCCTGATTGTTTTTAAATATGGCTACATATTTGGGGGCTGCCAAAGTGGTCAGTGTACAATAGAAGAACAAAACCAAACCACTTTACTTAAAGTTTGTAATAAGACTTCCAAAATGGCAACAAAAAGACATCTATGAAATCTATTTAACATCATCTCTGAACAATTAATTGTTCCAAGTGTCTTTAGAAAATTATGCAATGAGTGAACAAGTGCTTGTCAAATCACTTTGTAATTAAATTCATACATTTGTTCCTGTTTTAAAAATGGCCACATATTCCATCTGCCTATGCAAAATGCTTAAGTATTTTCAGCCAACTTCCCCAAGCAAAGCTGTACACCTGTCACACGCAGTGCACTTCACTGTTACAAGGGTCATGGTTGTAAAGTATCCTACTCAAGGCCAAGTGATTATCCTTCCTTGTCTTTTATTTCTTTTGTTAAGAGTATTTCAGAATGAGAAAGGTTCAGGTCATAGACTCTTTTTACAAAAGGATTATTAATGTTTTCTGGAACTGGTGTATCAACTTCACTGAATGCAGTTGGGGAGATTTTTTTACTGGCCTTTTTTTGGAAGGGAAGCTGATCGGGGGGGAAAAGTAGAGGTGGTGCAAACTACTTTATACTGCAGTGTTCTCATGGTTGTGCACACTTCTGCCTAAAACTAGAAACCCTGACCAAAAATCCTTATTGAAGACAACTGTGACTCTTACATCTTTCTCATCTGTATTTGGCATATTCAGATGCAGCTTTCCTACACTTTGTGCAGTTGGAATGACTCCTCAGAAAACATCTTTCTATAGAGCCCTCACTTCAGCTGCAGGTCTTCAGTTATTGTTGCTATGAAAGCTAGAAAAGCACAGAAGTTTCAGCTGTCTGTTGAAACCTTCAGCAAGCACATCTGGCAGAGAAGCAGTAACAGCTGGTCCCAGGCAGAGCTGTTCTGGTCATTTACAGAGAGTACTCTGGAGAAAAACAAAACCCAAAGAACGAGGCAAAATAATAAAAGGAATCTGAAAAATAAATAAATCTTAATGTGGTGGCAAATGAACTCTAGCACTGTGTGTGAGGATGAAAAACAATTATAGAAAGCCCTGAACACCCTAGTGAATCACTGAGGGTTCTCCTCTGCCAGGCAGGCAAAAGTGCTGAGCTGAACTGCTTCCAGATGCTGTTCTGGATTCCCAGTGGCACAATGGCCCATCACTCTGGGGAAAAACCTTTAAAATTCTGCCCCAGATCTGTTTTTTGTATATCAACCCAGTTTTACTAAAAGTCTAAACTCAGCATGTCTCAGTGGAAGACACGGAAATGACAAAGTAGATTAGATTCACAGAATCATAGTACTACTCAGGTTGGAAAGAACCTCTGGAGATCATCTAGTCCAATCTCCACTGCTCAAAGAAGAACCAGCCAAAACAGACTGCCAGGACCATGTTCAGTCAGGTTTTTAACATCTCCAAGGATGGAGACTCTCCATTCTCTCTTGATAGCCTGTTCCAGCATTCAGCCACCCCTCCAATGCAAAAGACTCCATCAGTACTGCTGAAGATACAGTCAAAAGAACCCTAAGTGTAATTCAGCTGAGCAGCTACAAGATGTCTTCTGCTTCACCTTCTGATTCAAGGTGAACTGATTCGCCCTCCAAGCTCCAACAGAGATTAATCCATCTAGCTACTTGCTTCAGGGCAATACTTAGAGGCCCCTACAAGAACTATTTTGGCTTGTTATTCCAGAAGTATATTGTACAGAAGATGGCATCAAGAAATTGAGGTTCTCTACTGCATAAGATTTAGCTTTCCCAGGTTATTGCTTAAAAATCATTAAGGTATAGAGCTGGAAGATCCTGAAGCAATATAGTGCATTCTTTTGGTTTGAACCTAAATCACTTATATTCAATTTATTTTGATGCGTTGTATAAAATAACATATAGCAAAAGCACAAACCAATGTGGAGCAAGTCTAGCCCCACAATTCCCTTTTTTAGTAAAAGTTTGCTAGCCTAGACCAAATATTTCCAAGTATGTATCATTGGCCAAACACACGTGAAACATCTCACTGGGACAACTGTTCTGTGGCATTCAATACTTGTTGGTGGGTCATAAGGCAATTTCTCAGGTACAAACTATTAGGCTGACAAATTGTTGACAAACAAGACTGGGATGTAGGGTGGCAGACTGCAGAGGGCACAACAGAATGAGAAACAGACAAGCAGTATAACCTGCCAACTGGCAAGTCTCTGAAGTGTGAAGGTTGGTCTCACACTCATTCTAACGCTCAGCACTGCAAATTCAAATGCTAGCCCTGGGGTCAACATTTGCCAGGAGTAGGAAGGAGTAAGCCTTCCAATTCAGATTCACAGTAGTGTTATAAAGAGGTGGAACAGCCAAAAGAGATTAATGCTTCCAGCACTATTAAGAGGTAGAGAAATAATGAAGGGGGTTCAGAAAAGCATTACAAATACTGAAGCAAAAAAGAGGGGGGAGACATTTGCATCAGCCTTGACCCTCAGACTATATTAAAGAAAAGAGTAGAACCAGTGATGAAAAATGTACACATTTTTTCCTAATAGAATCATATTATGCTGCAGAATTATAATAATCTGATGTACTTGATACAGCATTACATGAGATAAACACAGAATTGGTAAAAAGTACCTGTTTAGTAAAATGGTAATGATTTAAGAAATCAGCTATAAGTTTTTATGGGCCTGTTTCCAAGTTCATTAGAGCTGATGGAAGCTCAGTCATTAGTCCATCAACCACTGTCAGATCTGGTCCTTGGTTGGGTTAAATTACTTATTGCATTAGATAAGGATGTTCAGGTGAAATGTGAAATCAATTATGAGAAAATTTATTCCATTAATCAAACACATAGTGCAATGGCCATGTGTATTTTAAAAGAGAAGGTAATCAAGCAGCATTGGTCAGATACATTTATTTTTCCCTCAGTGAAATCTTGCCAATTTATAGCATCTTACGAGCTATTGAGTATTCATCAGAAATTAAACACTTGTCTGTAGAAGTCATAGAAGGGAAATAGCAAATGGATATTTCCTAATCCAGCTAAATTGTCCTTCTGAAGTTTGAGATAACTAATTTTTAAGGTACAATCAAAGAACACTGTAGCAGGAAGTTCTTCTGGAGACAGTGCTACTTGTTTTGGCTTTAGTTAATGTTTTGCACCATATCAAAACATATCTTCCTCTCTAACCCTGTCACTTCTGATTCTTGGATATACAGCAAGTTCAGTTCTGAGTTTCAAAGGGTGAGTTTTCTAAGTTACCAAACTCATTCCTTCAAAATCTAAATGAATTTTCATAAGTGTGATTTTCTTTCCTACATAAACATAATTCAAACACATGTGAATATCGGTTAATACAACTAAAAATGCCACACATTTTATTTTACCATAACAGAAGTAAATTATATTCAGGCAAGTCAAAAGAAAGACTTGTCCTAATGAAAAGCTGCAAAGGAGCAGCATATGTAAAATAGAGGCAAAGGTCTGTCATCCAAGAATACCAGTGTATATGTTTACAGAGTTGTAGATTATTTCAACCCAACTTTTTCCAGTTTGAGGAATGCCTGTCAGATTAAAAAAGCTGGGTGATTTTTATTTTGCATTTGCTGTAATTTGAAACTCCAGATTTTTCTGCTCAGGGCACTGAAAGACCCTTTTCAGGCTGATTTTAATCCTTCTGGGAAGAACAGAAGTTAAAGCCCACTAACCCTATTCAAAATTGGCTTATCACAAGCAGGTGTTCTGCTACTAATGTGTAACTACTCTCCTCATCTCTTATGTTTGGACTGCTTTATTCTTATGGTGTAAAACAGAGAATTCAGCAATTCAGTTATTAAAGCAAACAAAACTGGAAACAGCAATCCTATTTTTAAAATATCTCATTTCTAGAAGGACAATCACAATGTAGTGTAAAATTTGTGTTGTCAAAGTGTTTTCAGGAGGAAAGTGTAAGTCTGATAACTCAAGCCAAATGTGAAAGCAGCCCCCTCCAGGAAGAGTGGAGAGGAGGGGAGCTGAAACATGAATGGATACTCTGTTGACATCTGGTTGAGTGAAGAAGAGATAAATAGAAGGTACCAGTCACCAGGCCTGAAGCATAACTCTTTTAGGTGTGCTGGGCTGTTGTGTGAGAGGTGTTGCTGTTAAGAGGGAGTCATATCGTAAAGTCTGTAGTTACAACATGCATAAACTTCATGGTCAACCCACTGCCTAAATGTGATTGCGGTAAATGGTAATCCTAATCTAAGATGAACAGTAAAGTACAAAAGTTAGCACCTAGGAGACGGTGGAAGAAAAGGTTAGGAATTTATAAAAAGCTCTCTTGAAAGATATGAGATGGAAAAATGTCTTTACAGGAACTCTGTATTTGGAGAGGCAGAAGAAACTACCTATGAGCATCATTTGAGATGGAAAAGTGCTTAGCTTCAGTGCTGTGTGTAGATTTCCAAGGGTTGAAATAGCAAAAGCAGAGCTGCAGGAGTTTGCTAGTGTGGCTAACAGGATAAGGAATTGCAGGAGGCACTACTACATGGTGTGGCCAGCACAGGACATCCTGCACTATGTTCCTAGCAGGAACAGCTAGTGACAAAATAGCACAGAATGAATCAGATCTTGCTACACAGAAAATTGCAATAAACTCAAGCAGCAAATGAAGATTAACCCAGGAAGAAGAAAGTAATTTGCCCAGCCTTGTGGTTGCCTCACCAAGAAATATGCTTTTGTAGTAGTTAAACAGGGCAACAATAAATTCTTCCTAAAATGCATCTATAGAGTTTATTTTTAGTAAAGTGATCATGTGTTCAGCCATATAGTTTAGATTCATTAGTAGGAGCAAATCACCTCATTGACCACCAGGCAGCTTAGACTGGTGGTGGGGCCTTGAACTGGTGTTTTGCTGCGATTCTGTTAAACCGAATATAGCCTGTGTGTTGTTTGTGATCAGCTTCTGGGAGATGAGTGGCTGCTAAACCTCAGTTTCCAAAGTGCTTTTTCTGCTTCTACTACACACAACTAACAGGAAAAAGAGTTTTTTTGTTTGTGGTGGTTTTTTTTTTTTCTTTCTTTTGTCATGCTTCGCGATGACTGACCATGCAGTTCAACAAGACAGGCTGAGATGATTTATCAGCTAAAAAGAGTTGCCTTCTCTCCTCTGCCCTTCTCCTGACTGCATGATCCTGCTCTTTTCTCCAGCTGCACAAGCTCTACCTGTATTCAGCAGATTCTTTGCTGATTCAGTTTTGTTCATCAAGCCAATTCTTTCTGCTTGGTTTACTTTCTGCCAGCCCAGTGACCTGAATTGGTTTGTCAAAGGGTCAGGCAGAGCCAGAGCAGAGTGAAGTGGCAGGAGCACGTTGCTGGGAGCAGGATGCACATCCCCTTTACCAGGAAGAAGCTCTTATCATAGATGAGCTCAGCCACCTCCTCATATAGCAATCCACACAGACTCTAAGCTCCAAATCATAGGCAGGAACAACCTGAAGTAAACTGGTGATGATCTTACTTGAAATATGTCAGGTCACAAACTGCAACATATCTGGAGCTGGTCAGCTGCAGCTAAACTATCTCCACAGCTGCAGAAGGCAAACAAGTCATCTTAGTGTCAGTTACCTTTGTGGATGAGGCAAAACCCTAATAACTTAACAGCGAGGAAAATAAATCCTGTATGTCAGCTAATTTTTACTGACTGTCCGCATGTATGATCTCAGCTTCGAGTTAATTCAAATTGGTTTAGTCTTCTTTTACTGAAACAGTATTTGCATTTGCGGAGGCTTAGATCACACACACGGACCACAGACCTGCTGACACACAAAAGTTTGTTTGTGCATCCAAACCCTCAGATTTCATAGGTTTTTTTCCTATTAGCTCATGTCCTTTCTCTGCTCTAGTTTTCAACTTTTTTTTTTTTTTTTCTCCAGTGGATGTTTCTCTGCTACACATCAGCTCCTTTCCTGATTTACTGGATGCAGAACATGTATTTAATAACATTATACCTGCCATAGATGTATACTTAAAGGCAGAATGACCTAAAATATTCTGAGTAAAACTGGGCAAATATTTTTGGTTAGAACTTTTTCCAAAAACAAGCCCAGCTCAATGTTAGGCAATTCACATATATGCATCACTACTTTCAGCTGACTGAAACAGAAATTTAAACTGTTAGAAACATATCTGAATAAAAATGCAATAGATCCTGAAAATAAAATGAGAATTTTCTTCTGCAGAGGTATCAGTGTAACAGTGAATTTGATTCTAGACAGTGTAGCTCTTTTAAGCTCCTATAACTCTACTGAAAAAAATACTAGCTAAACTACAGCAAGGTGAGTAAAAAAAAATCAGGGTAAGCTGTGGCTACTGAACAGATCACTAGCTGTTTTACTTGCTTGAGTGCTGATCAAATGACAGAACTGGAGTGACAGGAAAAATATCCTGGACAAGTAATCGAATGTGTTTGCAAGAGATTTAAAAAATAATAATTAAAAAAAAAAAAAATCATGGTTGCTTAAGTAACCAAAAACTACAAAGAAATGTATAGTGTCATGAAATACAGATTTCAAAACAATATTAGAAGTCTTAAGTCACTTTCGCTGCTCAGTTGAAACTGAAATCCAGATGCAGGAGTCAGTTATCTGTGAATGGTGATTATGCCATAGAGAATTCATAAATAAAGATTTTGTCTGGCTCAGCCATCTATTGTAAGCAGATAATAAGAAGATATTTCTAATTTCTCTTAGATATACATCTTGTAGTTTACTAGGCCTTATTCAACTGTAACATACCAGGAAACAACACCAAGGACTCTAAGAGGTGCCAAAGCTAAGGAATGGGAATGTTATATCCGTCACAACTGAAACTGTTCTAAAGCAAGATTCTACTGCCTTCCCTGCTTTCACCCTTCCTTACAATTGAGTTTACTATTGTCTCAAGGTTAATCGGTTTGTATAGCTTTGCAGTACTTGAAAAACCATCAGATTCTGTACAGAAAATACACAAATATACAGAAACAAGGTGATGACCCTAGAGTTAGTTACTCAACTACAAAAAAGACCCATGCAAGAGATACAAATAACAACACAGAGATTACAAACCGATAACAGCGTGCTTGCTCACAAGTGACATGGAAGCTGATCAAAAGCAGGGATCCAGACATCACAATGCAAAGCCTGATGGTGCCTGCCACATTTCATCAAACTGTAAATTAGAGAGAGAGGGGTTTTTTGTCACTAGCTGATCTGCAGCAGGTGCCAACATGCCTTAACCTTTGACTAACAGCCATAGGCTCAGGCTTTTACCTATGCCATCCAGCTCTCTCACTTCCCAGCAATGTCTCTTGCTGGATTTTGTTTGCTTTTCTTCTTTTTAAGCATTCTACTTGCTGTGATAGCCAGGTGGCTAGAGACGAGCAGCTGAGATGCTCTGTTTTTCCCTGGCCAGTCATTTATTCCATTTCTCCCCTTTATTTGCCAGGAGCTGGAGACGGTGAATGAGGTCTGCAGAAAAATTGCTTTTGTGTAGTATCCTCTCTCAAGCTTCATCTCTGCCGAAGGCAGCTCCTCGTTGGTGAGAGAACAGGAGGCACAACACAACATACCCTGAATAAAATTGGTGTCTGGGGCCGGAAATCCTTATTATAGAACAAACCAAATCCAGCTCAAAATACCAAGAAGTGTAATTTATTTGCCTTTAATAACAGAGCAACACAGAGCTGAAGACAGAAAGGAGAAGAGGGGAAAAATCACAGGCATTTCAATTTCAGAAGATAAGCAGAAATGTGCAGGTGTTGTGCATTAGATGACCTTCCCTATGTGGGTCACCATACATCAGTACTCTGTTAGCAGCCTTACCTAGGGCAGCTTGATGCCTCTCATTTCTCATGTCTTCATACAGGAATGATTACAATGCCTAAGTATGTATAGGTTGGCTTACAGACTACTGAGCAGGGAAATAAATCTATGGATATTTGAAAGGTGTAAAAGCCATCAAGAGAGAAGAATTCTTTATTATAGTGATAGGACTAATTTAATATTAAAGAAGTACAGAGTGGAAAGTCAAATTTACTTCGCAATAGTAACAGTTTCTCACTTAACAGCATGTCTGATCCCTTTGTGATTTTCTCAAGGTAAAAAAAGAAGGCAATATGGGTGTATTTATTCTTCATTCCAGACATAGTATATAAAGAGGTTATGGTGACATGACATTAGTGCTTGTGTCTGCATGCCTGTGTGACACAGACCTCTTTCATCTTGACAACAGAAGCTGTTAAGTGACCTATAACTGATATTGCTGATTTAGAACATCCTTTAGCTCAGTCTTGCTTTGTACAGCTGAGGAGCTGGGGTTCTGCTACTGCCTGGCAATGTTTGCAACCTATACAGAAAGTATCTTATCTCTGTGATCTACAACTTTGCACAGTACCAAATAAATATTGACAGCCTGAAAAATATTATTCCCATGTTGAAACTATGTTGTATTACTGGTAAATGTTCTTTATACGAATACAAATTAAATTCTTGTTTGTATTCTACAACCCATCATTTTGTATTTGTATTTGGACAAAGCCTGAATTCACTTGGCCTTCTGTTTTGAGTTTGGACTTAGCTCTCTAATATGAAAAGAATTAACACAATTGAACTTTAGTTTAGTGTATGTGTTCATGTCTACTGGAGAAACAACAAAAAAATCTGAATTAGATGTTAATAAAGTTAACCACAGCTGAAATTCTTCACAGAATTTGAAGTCATGCAGACATAATAAGAGTGAAACTTTTAGGCGCCACCTTGCAACAGATGTGATGGAATTGGAATCTGAAGGTGCCCTGGCTATGATATTTCCAACCAAAGGAATGGGAGGTTCTCTCTTAAACAAATGGTTGTTGGCTTTTATGCTGTGCATGTTATGTGTGCAGGACAGAACCATTGCATTGCAGTACTTATCAGAAAGAATGAAATCAACAGAAATATGTGCAGTCCTACATTTGTTTGTTTGTTTGCTTTGGGGTTTTTGGTTGGTTGGTTGGTTTTGGTTTTTTGTTTTGTTTTGTTTAGGGGGGGGAAGGGGTGTAACTTTTTCACGGTACTGCAGTTGCCTAAAGAAAATCCCAAAATGCAGCTGAGCTTGAAACACTGCAGCAGTTTTAAATGTTCCTATGTAGTAGTAGGACACTTTATACAAAATAATTCATGTGAATTTTCTTTGTTTTTGGTTTTGGTTTTTTTTACTTCTCTCATTTTCTGTGAACACCTCTCTGGTATTTTGTGTCCAACCCCAAGAGTGCTGTTCTGCAGCAGCATGTTTCCCCACCCTGGGGGACTCACAGGACATGACACTGGACTCCAACCTGACAGACTGAAAAGCACCTTTTTTTGCTTTTAAGTACCTTGCCTGGAAGCATTAATGTTTTACCCCTATCTCTGTCCTTCTATCCTGGCAAGTGCAGCTATAATGCTTCCTTCCCATTCTTAAGGAAAGAAAAAAAGGCAGCACTTCTGAAAGATAAATGACTGGAAACTGCTGGCTTGTACTATCGAGTCTAACATATTGTCTGACAAATTCAGCAATCTAGGTACAATCCATAGGAAAACTGTTGATCATGGGTTTTTTTGTAAATAGAACTGGTGTACTGCTCTGGAGAAAGCTATCAAATTTAGGAGAACACAACTTGCATTTGGAATTACTTGCAGAGGCTCTTGACTGGGATCAGTAGAATGAAGTTTCCAGATCTGGAAGATGCTTCCAGGATATTTTTGAGAAAGTTATTTATCAGCATTTGCCTTGTCTTCCCAAGGAAAGTTTCAAGCCCTTTTCTCTGCCTGGTTGGAACTCAGGCTCAGCTGCTCAGTCTGGGATCAGCCAGCACTTCGAGAGAGTGTTTTGCTGATGACAGTGATAAGACTGATCATGAAAATCAGACTGATTTCTGTTTAGTACATTTATGAAATAATTCTATATACAGTTAGTAGGTAACAGCTGAACATTCATGAATGTATTTGCAAATCCTGGCACCTTCAGGGATTTGCAATGGATATCACTGCCTTCCTATTCACTATAGTCTGCTTGTCTGTCTTATCTTACTGTCTGCGAAGTTTGATGGCCATCAAACAGAAAAAAATAATCAGACATCACCAGAAGTAAGAAGGTAAGGTGAATAGTTCACAAACAAATTGCACTCTGTCCAGTTTGCTAAGTCTGAAAGACTTAGAAAATACTTACAAATACTGAATATATTCTCAGCTTATGGAAATGGTTTGGAAATTATTCCAGAGCAAACAAAAGAAAAGCTGAAATTTCAAACATTTTTTTGGCTTGACAACTACGCTTTGAGCAACTCTTACCATAAGTAATCACAGATGTCTCAAGAAAAACAAAAGTCACTCTTGTGTTGTGGTTTCTTGTTTTTATTCCCTTCTTTTATAACAGAATGAGAAATGTCAATTCATCTACCAGATAATTACATAACTTGCCCTTGGATTCTGACTTTTACTTGATGATTGGTCTTGAATAAGTCATTTAACTCTCTGCACCTCACTTTAGCTAAATAACAGAACCTGTTCCATCACAAGGTGCTCAAGTGACATCTACAGAGGACTTTAAAGTCCTCAGAAGTAAAAACCAGGGGCAAGAGGTACAAGTCGAAACAGTGAAAATTCCAATTAGATGAAAAGAAAAAATTACATTATTTTTACATGAGAGTGGTTAAGCACTACATGCCAAGAGAAGTTCTGGAATCTCTGCTCTTGGAGATTTTCAATACTTAGTTGGACAATGACCTAAGCAAACCAGCCTAACCTTGAAGCTAGCCTTGCTTCAAGCAGGAGGCTGGATTCAATGGCCTCTAGAGGGTCCCCTCCTACTTAAATTTTTGACATTTAGAAATCTAGCCCTGTAATGAGGTTTCTTGTGCTGTTGGAATGAAAGCAAATTGGAATAATTGATATGCAAGGGCACAGAAGTGTCGTGGCATGTGTACAGGATGACAATAAAAAAGAATATGAACTTGAATGCTCCCTGGATGCCTAAAGAAGCAGTAGGCTTAAGCGTACACCCAGTTTTCCACATCTTTAGCTAGAGCTGTGAATTCTCTTGAAGGATCTAGAAAAAAAAACATGTCTTTTCAAACTACTATCATGTAATGTCTGTTGGTTTCTATCAGAAAGAGCAAATAAAGAGACAAAAAGCTTAGGGAACATTTTCGTTATTTTTGAGGGTGGATGAGTTTGTATCAAAGGGTCAGGAAGGTGTTTGTGGCCAAAGTGGGTATTGCCCAGAAGAAAGACTAGCTGTAGAATCAGACTCCTATTTCTCACTCCTGTGTGTACACAACAGGTCTTTCTGTCATTCAGTCTCTGCTGGCTATTAGAAAGTCCTCCATCAAACAGGGCACAGACTAGAATGTATATCTAATTGTCCCTGTAGACTGGACATTGACAACAAACAGCTCACAAATAAGATATAGTGTTTTTGGTTTTTCAGGAGGCTTTAGCCAAGACTGTACTCCTCAACAGCCTACATGTGGCTTTTGCCTGAGATGTAGCTGTTTAGCATGAATAGAATAGAATAGAATAGAATAGAATAGAATAGAATAGAATAGAATAGAATAGAATAGAATAGAATAGAATAGAATAGAATAGAATAGAATAGAATAGAATAGAATAGAATAATAGGCTATTTCATTTGGAAGGGACCTACAACAATCATCTACTCCAACTGTCTGACCAATTCAGGGCTGACCAAAAGTTAAAAGCATTTTACTAAGGGCATTGCCTCCTAAACACTGACAGGCTTAGGGCATTGACCACCTCTCTAGGAAGCCTCTTCCAGTGTTTCACCACCCTCTTGCTTCCTAATGTCCAATCTGAACCTCCTCTGACACACCTCTGAACTATTCCCACATGTCCTCTCAGTGCATACCAGAGAGAAGAGCTCAGCACCACCCTTTCCATGTTCCCTCTTCAGGAAGCTGTAGAGAGCCATGAGGAGGCCCCTCAGCCTCCTTTTCTCCAAAGCAGGCAAGCCCAAAGTCCTCAACCACTCCTCACAGGACATTGCTTCCAGCCCTTTTGCTGGCTTTATTGCTCTCATCTGGATGGCTTTGAGCTCCTTAATACTCTTAAATTGTGGGGCTCAGAAATGCACACAGCACTCAAGGTGAGGCCACACCAGCACTGAAATCAGCAGGACAATCACCTCTTTTGACCTGCTGGTTATGATGTGTTTGATGCACTCCAAGATGTGGTTTGCCCTCTTGGCTACCAGGACACACTGCTGATTCATCTCTGCATCCTGCTCTTTAGTCATGAAGACAGCTGTGCCAACAGAAAAGTTGGCTTCTTGCCCTGTGAGGTCAATTGCCTCACACTGTCTCTCGGATGGCTGGGGGGCTGGAAGCCATGACTACGTGACTAGCCGTCTCCTCAGTGAGCCTTTCTGGCTATCAGAAATTACCTCATTGCACCAGTTGAGTTCCACAACACACTGGCAAGGTTCTGTCTGATTTATGGTCTTTTCAGACAGACAGAAAGGAGAGAGACAGGCTGAAGAACATCTAACTGGAAACAGAATCCTGGAGGGAAAAAAAAAAAGGTAATCAGACTGCAATTTAACCCTGTTTCACTTCTCTTCTGCAGAATGATTATTTACATAAAGGTGTTTTTCTTTTCTGTGGGAGACGAGAGCCCATTAGGACATATGGCAGAAGGGACCCATAATCCCATCCATCATATAAGTGCTGAATAAGCATTTTGATACATTTACCATGAAGGGGCTATTTTCTTTAATATAAATGAATGTCCAATATCAGGCAGGATGTATCTGACAGATACCTCCCAATCTCCAGCATGTTCCTGTTATTCTCTCTTCTCTGTCCATGGAACGCTCCTTCATTTTGAGTCCAGCCTTATTGGTATTTATCCTCAGTTCTCCTGGTGCTGTAGCCCTTCCTCAACAATGAGAATGGGACTAAAGATTCTTCCTATATACCCCCTGTAGTTTAGTCAGGTGACCTTCATCCTGTAGGAAATACAACTAATGCAAATGAAACACTTTTCTGTCTCTCAGCTAGTCAGCTCACTGGCAGCTTTGAGGTGGGGAGTATTTCTACTAAACTCAGTGGAGCTAGAACTGATTAGCACCAAAGTGAGGGATTTTAAAATCAATGCCTTTGCAAAGGAGCAAAAGGGGACAGCTCACCTATTAAGTATCTTTACAAGGCAATAGATCTTTTTCCCATTGGGAAGTCACCTTGATGCACAGCCTGAGATTGCAGCCTTTTGAGTCTTGGAAGTTGCGGAAGGTTTGTGTATATATTTCTTAGGTGCATCCTGTGTGCATCCATGGAAATAGCAGGCAAAAACAAAGCCCATTTTCTGCATTTACATATATCACACAACATATTTAGGATAGTTTAAACAGAAAATTCCAAGTACTTGTAGTTCAACTTGACACCCTCTCTATGTTAAACCAAAACCAACTCCTAAACATTTCAGCTACCATTCCTAAAGAACAGTGTAAAATATAGTTATGAATAGTGACTTCAAACTGACCTTTATTCTTAGTGTTAAAAATAGAAGGTTAGAATATGACTTTACGTTTTGGAAAACTGAATAGTCCAGCAAAATGAACATAGGAAATAACAGAGACTTTTGTGTCAACACCATTTGCCAGGAGGCTGATGAGAACAGGACAACAGTGTCACTGTTTCGAACAGCTTTCATCATAATATTCTCAGTTTTAATGACATCATTTACCAGAAATATTCAAGAGGCACAAAACCCAGAAGAGATTACTGTAATGTTATATGGTACATATTTCTTTTTAAAGCAGTAAATATTTTCTTTATTAGTGGGTTTCTCTGAATTTGTGAGGTCCCAAGTTCAGCTAATAGGTGTGACAAAATTCCAGTGTGGTCTACAGCACACACAAAAACTTCAAGGCATTTTTTCTTTCTAAAAGTAGTTCCTGTGAAACAAGTGTATAGTTATGGAAGAAAATCTTTTAAAAGCAGAAAAAGAGCAACAGTACATCACAGTATCACAGTATCACAGTATGTTTGGGATTGGAAGGGACCTCAAAAGATCATCTAGTCCAATCCCCCTGCTGGAGCAGGAACACCTAGGTGAGGTCACACAGGAACATGTCCAGGCGGGGTTTGAATGTCTCCAGAGAAGGAGACTCCACAACTTCCCTGGGCAGCCTGTTCCAGTGCTCTGTCACCCTCACTGAGAAGAAGTTTCTTCTCAAATTTAAGTGGAACCTCTTGTGTTCCAGCTTGATCCCATTACCCCTTGTCCTATCATTGTTTGCCACCGAGAAGAGCCTGGCTCCATCCCCATGGCACTCACCCTTTATATATTTATAAACATTAATAAGGTCCCCCCTTAGTCTCCTCTTCTCCAAACTAAAGAGACCCAGCTCCCTCAGCCTTTCTTCATAAGGGAGGTGCTCCACTCCCTTAATCATCTTCGTTGCCCTACGCTGGACCCTCTCCAGCAGTTCCCTGTCCTTCTTGAACTGAGGGGCCCAGAACTGGACACAATATTCCAGATGTGGTCTCACCAGGGTGGAGTAGAGGGGAAGGAGGACCTCTCTCGATCTACTAACCACCCCCCTTCTAATACACCCCAGGATGCCATTGGCCTTCCTGGCCACAAGGGCACAGTGCTGGCTCATGGTCATCCTGTTGTCCACCAGGACCCCCAGGTCCCTTTCCCCTACACTGCTCTCTAATATGTAATCTCCCAACCTATACTGGAACCTGGGGTTGTTCCTGCCCAGATGCAGGACTCTACACTTGCCCTTGTTCAATTTCATTAGGTTATTCCCCGCCCAACTCTCCAGCCTGTCCAGGTCCCGCTGGATGGCAGCACAGCCCTCCGGCGTGTCAGCCACTCCTCCCAGCTTAGTGTCATCAGCAAACTTGCTGATAGTACACTCAATTCCCTCGTCCAAGTCGTTAATGAATATATTGAATAATATTGGCCCCAGCACTGACCCCTGGGGCACTCCACTAGATACTGGCCTCCAACTAGACTCCGCACCATTGACTACCACTCTCTGGCTTCTCTCCCTAAGCCAGTTTGCAACCCACCTCACTACTCTATTGTCTAGACCACACCTCCTCAACTTAGCTGTGAGGATGCTGTGGGAGACTGTGTCAAAGGCTTTACTGAAGTCAAGGTAGACCACATCCACCGCTCTGCCATCATCCATCCACCTTGTTACATTCTCATAAAAGGCTATGAGGTTGGTCAAGCATGACCTACCCTTAGTAAAGCCATGCTGACTGCCCCTAATAACCCTCTTATCCTTGATATGACTTGAGATGGCACCAAGGACAAGCTGTTCCATTACTTTCCCAGGGACAGAGGTGAGGCTGACCGGTCTATAATTATCCGGGTCCTCCTTCTTGCCCTTTTTGAAGACTGGAGTGACATTTGCTTTCCTCCAGTCCTCGGGCACCTCTCCCGTTTCCCAAGACTTGGCAAAGATGATGGAGAGCGGTCCAGCAATGACTTCAGCCAGCTCCCTCAGCACCCGCGGATGCATCCCATCTGGACCCATGGATTTGTGAATGTCCAGACTATTTAATTGCTCCCTAACCCAGTCCTCATCGACTAAAGCATGCATGCACAGGTCATATTTTCCTTGAAAACAAAAAAGAACATAGGATGCTGTTTCTATAAAAACATGGTCAGTAGCTTTCTTCACAAGACCTTAAAAACCTAACTGATGAAATTAGCACTTGAGAAACTACATTTAAATATCTATATTTTTAAATAACAAAAATTAGATTTACTGGAAAGCATGACAAATCTGGAGTACTATTTATTTATTAGTGCTGACAGTTGGCTCCCAAGTGAAATGGCTATTTTAAACTAATTAGAGAAAAATATGCACAAATTTACATTTATCAATTGTTTTCAAGTGTTTTTTAGCATCATCAAAACAAAGCCTAGAAAGAAAGAAAAATACTCTGACAGTGCCTAATATTAAACATGTGACTACTTTTGCACAAGTCTATGACATTACTTGCATGTTCAAAGATAAAAATATTTTTAAGACATACTCAAATCCACCTAGCATGTTTCAATTGATATACAGGAATTTGTCTATTGATCTACTCTCAACTTGCTCAATTATGTCATTTGTATGAAAACCTAAGGTAATCTGATCTGACACCACCACACAGGGTAAAGCGTGTGTGGTAATGGTCTTAGGGACTCCAGTGTCACTCTGTAGTGCCTTCTCACTTCGAATTGAAAAAGGATTAATGCTACACAGGCATATGCAACTGTTAATCACAAAGAAACGAACTGTGGCTTTGAATAATAATTTGTATGAAACATAGAAGATTAATTTTTAAAAGAGATCTTTTGAGACAGAAAGAGAGAATTTTGTGTATGCTAAGGAAGACAAGGATATGAAATCAAACTAGATGAAACAGAAACTAATACAAAGACATAAACAACTAAATGATGTTGTTTCACACTGTCCATATTTGTCTTCTAATGGCCAGTTAAAGCTTTCACAATGTCTTCAGCAGTCACTCCCTCCCTTTGTCTGAATTGAAGAACAGAAAATAAAACCATTTTTAAAAGCTTAAGAAACAAAGCAAAATGGAACCACTACCATCCATCACTTCTACAATGGATGCTGCAAAAGATTAAAGTTGTTTTGTTTTTTTTTTTCATCTGCACATATTGAAAAATATTCACTAAAACCAGAAAGAGTTTTTTCTCAATATACATTTTTTTTAAAAATTACCTTTTTTTTTTCCTTTTTTTTTTTTTTTCCCCCTGGTACCCCTGCGCTGTCTGGAGCACTGAAGTTTTGCACAGAAACCTCCTGGAGACACCAGCTACCTCTGCTGCAATTCACACGGCTCAAATTTCCTGTTATCCATTATCAAATGCTTTTCTTTTCTCCTATTCATTTTTCAATGCACATCTCCCCATCCTTTTTTTCTTACAAAAAAAAAAAGCCAGCCTCTTGTCCTTTTCAATTTCCTCCTCTACCAAGAGAAAATCTCAGGATTACAGGGGAAAACTTGAAAACAAATTAGAGTAAACAAAACGATTTGGCCTATTTATAGAAAGGGAATAAGGAGAGGATGAATCAGCCCATGACTACTGAGTGACCCCCTCTTGCCTTCCTGAGAAGGCAGGTAGCATAATGATTGATGAGCTTTTGCCTAAGGGAGTCAGAGCAAAGCTCAAATGCAGGCACCACAGCCTGAAAAACCTACAGTTCTGTGAAATACCTGTGGGAAATGTTTTGATAAGAGGTGTCTCAAAAGCCAGTATAATTGCTCAGACTCCTTAAAGAGGAAATTGCCATCCTTTAAGAGCAATCCTCGAAGCCTTATATAGTGTTTTTTCAAAACTACAATTCACATAATAAGCTAGACTTCATGGCATCTGTTTTCCTTAATCAATGTGTTCTAGACTTCTCATTTCAGATTTTAAGTTTCAAGGAAACTTCCTGTGATACATATTTATAACTTCTTACCGACAGAACTAAATGTTTGTGTGCATCTAGGCAATTTTTTCATCTGTTGAAGCTTCAGTTTAACTTATTTGTTATCCATGATCTGCACATCATTGAAATATATTGCACAACAACTGATCTGGTAAATTGAAACTAAATTAAATGAAAAGACAGGCTCATAGTATAAAATCTAAATTAACTCCTTGGTGTAGGGAAGCTTAGGAAGATTCCCAGGCTGGTATCATTCTCTAAAAGACAGAGGAAAAGGAAAAAGAACAACAGAAATAAAATGTACAAATAAACATTAGAACTAACAAGGAGTCACCCAAAACCTTGAAGAAGAAATCATCAAACTATTAAATTCTTCTGAGTGCATTAACACTTAAAATAGCTTTAGTACCTGGGGACTGGAACGTAATAAAAGTGATGTCAAATTGTAAAGTAATGTCTAGAGATCAAGAAATCAATTAAATAAAACTTTCATTCCAGGTAAGTTGGTTTAAATTATAATAAAGAATAGAATCAGTAGACATAAAGATAACTATGATATGAAGGGGGAGAAATAACTTGGACTCTGTGGTGGCAAATCACTTCTTGCAGGTCTGTTAGAGTTCTTGGAAGAAATAAAAAAGCCAATGGGAAACAGTGACCCCTGATATTCCAGTTGAAGATGCAGTTAAATTTTCAAAAATATTATTTTATAACTTAAAAGATTCATTTTTAAGAGTCTTTTTGAAAATATAATTGTATTAATTTCAAGTTGAAGCATAAAACAATAGGCAGGAACCGATGGCTCTTTTCTGTAACTGCAGTTCTAGTTAGGGCTCAGTGAGATCTACACCCAGATCTGTTTTTTTATTATATTGAGCTAGAAAAGGAACAAATAATGGGGTAACAAATTTTGTTGATATATAAAATTATTCAGGATGATGAAACCAAAAGTCATGTGTGGAGATTCCAGAAAGTTTAATACTATTGAGTGAGTGGGCAATAATTTGGCACCCAAGACTGGATGGTGATAAATGCAAAGTAATGAAGAAGTAATAAAACAAGCTTTGACATGCATACAGAGTGATGGGCTCTACACTTACTATTCCCATTTAACAATGAGATTATAATGGTATCAAAAATAGTTCTATGAAACCATCAACTTAATAATAATTAACAATTAATAAAAATAATATTAGGGATCATCACAAAGCCAATAGAGGAGAAAACAGAAAACATTATTATCACTACTTAAATCTATCTATGGCACAACCATATCTTGCATATTATGTAAGATTCTTTTAGTTCTGTCTCATAACATACAGGAAATATTAAAAAGGTACAGAAAAAGATCAAAATGATTGCCAAAACCAATGGGGCTTTCTGCAACACTAAGGAAATTCAGGCTTGATCCTAAAGTAAACAGCAGTTTTACAGACATTTACCCAAAAATGCCTCTTACTGTTGGCATGTTAGCCTCACTTAAATGATTTCAGATTTCAGATTTCACTGTATTTCAAATAGTTGAATCAGTGTAAGTAACTTGTCCTTCTTTGTGTCCTGTGTTGTTAAGGAAGAGTGGCTGAAATAAGTGCGAATTGGAAGTCCTGCATCTTGTTCCATTTGAACAAGAGATTATCAAGGTACTTAAATGGAGAAGACACAGATGAAAATTTTGAGCATTTTGACCAAAGGTAAAACTGAAGACTTAGTTTGCAATTTCTGAATGTTATTAGAGATTCGATCCTGCTGCTACTACATTAAAGACTGTCATGGAAAATGAGAAATAAAGCAAGGCAAAAAGGATCTCCCTAAGTAAGATCCTCAAATAAACTTTAAATGGGAAGCTGATGAAAACAGATAGTAAGATCTCAAATGAAAGTTAGAGATTTTACATTTGAGATTGCGAAGCAATACTGGATGGCTATGTAGGGTTTGGTTAAATCTTAATCTTGAACTCTTCAGATCTGTCTAACCTGAAAATAAGCTCTATTAAACTGTAAAAGATCCCACAAAAGGATTTGAGACTAAACTGATAGAAGAATAACATGATTAAATCATTGATCAACCTGAATGACTGCAGGCCATTGAGAAGGGAACTAGGGTGGAATGAAGAGAAACAAAACCCTTTAATTACTGATTAAAGATAGAAATATGTCACACGATTGCAATTTTCAGCCATGTATCTTCATGGAGCTATGTCTTTCAGTTCTTTAAGACTTCAACTGGGAGGATGCCCATAAATCTGCCTTCATAATTATATCCTTTGCAATAACCTTTTCAGCTATGTTGATACCAGCTGTGCCTACGGCTTTGAAACTAATCCAGGAGTTTTCAGAGTCAAAAGTTTTAGAAATATCATGCTTGATCTGCTGGTATTTACACAGTTATTTTAAAATGTCATGTTCTTATAGAAGACATCACACTTGTAGTTTTAAGGCACTACACCATTTTGTGTTATAAACCATTAATATCTGGATTCTCTGATCATTCGGAACTTCCTAGCTGAATTAGGAAAAAAAAATAAAGTCTCTCTTCTCTGAGTCAGTGTATGAACATCTGAGAAAGAACAAGAAAGGAGAGTTAACAAGTGAAAAAAATCTGAGTTGAAATTTTCATTACTTTCAGAATGATGCCAAATATCTTTCAAGTGTACCTGGATATTTTTAAAATATCGAAACCTCATGAATATTTAAACTTCATTATTTAAAAGGACATTTGTTTGGGGTGCAGGTGGGTGGCTGCAGGGGTTCTCTGTGAGGAGAAGTTGGAGCTTCCCAGTCTTGGACACAGCTGGTTCCAGCGGCTCCAACCACCCACCACAGGGCACAGCTGAGCCCCCCAGCCACTGTGGGGACACCTGGGGAAAATGTATGTAAGAAAGGGGAGAAAACACCACAGAGAGCAGGAGACAACAAAAAGTGAGAGAAACAACTCTGCAAGCACCAAGGCTGGAGAAAAAGGAAGGGGGAAAGGTGGTCCAGGTGCTGAAGCAGAGGTTGCCCTGCAGTGCATGGAGAGGCTGTGCTGAAGGGGCTATTTCCCTGCAGCCCCCGCATGCTGGAGCAGGGCAAAAGTGTTGAGAAGGACAGAGTTTCAGATTGGAGCTGTCATGGACTGAGCCAACCCCCATTCCCCATCCGCCTGCACTGCTCGGGGTAGGGGAGGGGAGGTGGAGGAGCTACCAATGGAGTGGAGCTGAACCTTTCAGGGAAAAGGGGTAAGAGGGAGGTCTTATTTTAATTTGTCTTTCTTTCTCATTGTCCAGCTCTGTTTTAATAGGCAATAAATTAAATTAATTGGCCCTAAGTTGAGTCTGTTTTGCCCATGATGGCAAGTGGCAAGTTATCTCCCTGTCTTTTTCTCCATTTATGAGCTTTTCAATTGTATAATCTTCCCCTCCTTCTCTTCAGAAGGGTGAGTGAGGGAGCAGCTGAGTAGAGGTCTGACGGCCAGCCAAGGTCAACCCACCATGACACTATACACATCTTGAACCTGCAAGTCTCCCATCCAGGCAGAATATTACCAAATCTGGTCACATATGACAACATAACGAGACGATTAATCTTGAGTTGCCGCTGATATAATTCAAACCCATATGTAGGTCTAGATCCAAATGGCATTAAATTTGAAGAATACTTCTTCTGAGAATTATGTTTTGGTGTATAAAATACATATTGTTGTAATGATGCAAACTAAAGGACAACATGAACAATATTGTTTTGATTATGGTAATACACTGCAACACTTAATATTTTTTATTTCAGAGTGCAAAATCAAAAAATGTGGGTTATATATATATCTTACATCCATGTGTCTTGCACTTACAGTTCCTAAATTACTTCACAGGTGACTTGGGATATGTTTGAGCTATAAAAATCTGAAGTATTTTGGTCAGACTATAGTACACTTATTTAAACTTGTTGATTTTAAGGGTTTTTTTTTTCACTGTTTAGTAGGTGAAAGAGAAATATAAAGTTATAAAAAATCATAAAGATAGAAATAATGTTTTAGAACATTCAATTGGGCAATGATAACAACCAGCAGCTATATTCCTTGAGCTAAAAAAAAAATCTGGGATTAAAGTACTATACATAAAGACTTTTCATGTCATAAAGTGAAATAATCCAATATTTTAGTAGTAGCATTAACTTAGAAAGCTTCAAACTCTGTGGCAGTTACTTTTCATGTAGCTGATAGTTATGCTTTGCAGTTGAATTCTTTGGGGAAGCACACATTAGAGTGGAAAAAATCATTCTGGAGCCTATTAAAAACCATTAAATATCACAAATATTATTAAAATTACATCAGACTTATGGCTGCAGTTGAGGGACCAAAGTACAGAGGATGAAGGATCCCCACTGGTGTAATTATGTTCATGCAGGGGCAATGTAAGAAAACTTGAGTGGAAGTGATTCCATCTCAAAATATGTATGGTTAGAAGCACTTTTTGTCTCATGTGGATGATAATAGTTATATTTAAATTCATTTCAATCAGAACTCACACTTTCAGTCTAATTTATTGTTTAAAAAATTGTCATGCTAACAGGATGAGAGGCGAACATGAATTTGCAAGCCAAATACACTCCTATCTAGTTACTGGTAAGCTAGTTACTAGTTTCTGGTATTAAAGTCAGGAGAGCAGTCATTGGTTTTAAGCATGTCCTTTTAGCTCTCATTCTTTGTTAACAAGAAAAGTCTAGAAATGACAGTTTTATTTACATCTTTACTTTCACTTCCTGTGAAGTATACACACACACACACACATTTGTCAATAAGCTCTTTTATTTTCATTTAATTATTGAATGCAGTAACATATGTTCAAACGAAATAAAAATACTATAAAAAAATATCATTTCAACCATTTTGCGCCGGTAAAGAAAGCAAGCTGTGCTTTTCCACATGAGAGGTGGCAAGAAATAAAATTACCGATATTTTTCCTTCTGATTCAGTACTGGGCTAGTGACCCAGCATACTCAGAGAATTTACTTCTTTCTACTGGTTAACCAACACAGTGCCAGTGTCCTCTTCCCAGGGACAAAATAGGACAAAATGATCTCTCTTCAACCATTAAACTCTCCAGAACATCTTGTTTGACTTTTGGAAATCATTCCTCCCCTATGTTAACTCTCAAATTTTGTAAAGAAATTCCTGGGGAGATTGCCTGTTGACTCAGGCCAGAAGTATGCTACCAATCACTGCAGAAATTTTGTACTGTGGACAACAGTACCTGGAAATGCTTCCTGAAACAGTTTAAGTTGCTAATATAGACATAAATTGTTCTTCTATTGTGTCTCATGTGATTCATACTGACGTTAAATATACTGACTGGTAAATATAACCCACTGTATCCTAGATGTAGCACTGGTAGATAGCTTGAAGACAACAGATGTGGCCTGGACATTTGGCATATGTGTGTCCTCACCTCCAGAGGTTCTCACAGATTTTTCTTCTATTATATGACAGGCTGTGATTGATACCTGTCAAATGTTTGTTTTCTTGTCCTTGGCTGTGACAAAACAGATTTTTGGGAGATGTTTTTAAGGATTTTTTTAAATACATGCATGCATTTGCTAAAATGCATTCATAACAGAATATTCACAAGAAGACAGGTCAAATTGCTAGGTCAGTAGCAGCCATGCTGTGTCTTGCTCTTGGCTGGCATCACACTTTGGGAAAGTTTTGCTTTTTTTCACAGGCAAGTTATGCTCTCCTTGTTTTGTGTTCTGGAACTCTGTGTGGTGGTACACAATAGACACAGTTAATCATCCTGTAACTTTAGTTAATCTTTTGGCATATGTGGATCTGAGTAGAGGAGCACATAGAATACAAGGATCAAGTAACAGACAACTGCGAATATCTGAAGCAGGAGGTGCTACTGAGAAGGAAATTACGGTTTGCTAAAGAGGCAGGAGTATTCCTGGTACTGAAGACTCTGTACCCAGCAATATTCCTTGGTGGAGTACAGTCAGGAGACATAACCCTAAACATTCACATTGTAGGAATGGTACAACCAAGCATAGGGAAAGATAACCTAGTGCTGCAGGACCTTGAAGTGACTAAAATGCCTTCACTCTGCAGAGTTTTGCCAGCTAAAGTGTAGAAAGCTTTTTACCTTAACTCCATTTTTTCAGCCTTGTTGCATCAGGTATCTTACATCCTGTTATCCTATCTGTCGTTTGTTCAAAGTACAGGAAAAAAATAAAGTTTAACAAAAATATACTTCCTGACTTGACACCACTTCTGGATTTTTTTTCCAACAGCAAGGAATCTTCCCTCATTCATTGATAGCTCTTTTGAAAGCAGTTTTGACAGCAGCTTTGGTTTGACTTCAAAAGCAAGTTTGAACACTTTGGATAAAATATTTTTGCCATACTTGAAAAATCTCTTTCTTTACTCTGCAACCATATTCACACCAGCACACCCAAAACATCTACCCATCTTCTTCTCTTTGTTGACTAATTCCCACATCCTGTCACCTTGTGAGCATAGCCATTATTCATACTGTTTTTTAGATTTTTACTCAAGTCACCAGTCCCTACAGATAATGAGTTTTCTAGCAATGACCCTTTGAACCTCAGGGAGGAACTTTCACTATTCTAGAATAAACTTTCTGCCTGGGAGGAATGCCTTTGAAGTTTTTAGCAGGGAGGTCTTGACACAAGTCTGCAGTCTCAGCATTTACATAAAAGTGGAACGGCCCCCAGACCCTACAGTTACAACCATTCTTCAATTTATTCAAATTACAGTTTGAATACAGCCCCAGATTTCAAAATATTTTCTATTTTTATACTTGCAAACCAAAAATGAATAACTCAACTAATTTCAGACATAACTGAATGACCCCACAAGCAAAAAAAAGATTCTGAGAATCATCGGGGACTTCAGAGCAGCTTTCTGGCATCATTGCAGTTTCTTCCCTTGCACATTAGGACTTGTGGAAAGCACCTCAGGATAGTTGGTACAGAGAGGCAGGAAGTTTACTGCACACTTGAACATTCCAAATGTCCACTCCTGCAGAGTGAGGTCACTGAGCCCTGGAAAGACATCTGAGAAAATTAAACTAATCTCATAAACTGACATCATCTGAGAGGCATTAGAGAAAGATGTACAGGAAAAATAGAGTTATTAGCACTATAGAAAAGCCACATAACAGAAATAAAAACAAGTATCTAAAAATGCCTGCAGGCAGCTCGAATGATAAGCTGAGCCCTATTTTATAAATGTTTATAGGATGCTTTTTGTTTAATTATGACTTCATTTCATCAAGTTGAAAGCTAGCATCAGTATGAAAGGCAGTAAGAAGCCAGATTTAAATGCTCAGCAGAGATGCTGAGAAATATTGTCAGAATCACCAGTTTAAGACTGACAAAGTCATGCAAACTGAAGGAATTCAAAACGGGTCGCGCACTTCAGATGACCTCCACAGGACCCTGTGTAATATATGTACTATATGGCACAGGGCCAAGCTGGTTTATGGTTTGTTTGTTGTTTTTTGGTTTTTTTTTTTCTTGATCAGTATACTGTATTCATGACTTTTAAAAAGGAAGTTGCTGAGGGCAAATACATTTGCAAAATATCCGTGTCCTTGGGTTTACCATAAGAAAGGAAAAATAACTTTAATCTTAAGTCTGGACAAAGTAGCCATGCTATTATTTGTGACTTTGTAGCCTAATACAATTACGATCACGTTATATCAGTACAGCAAATCCATTTCTTTTATATACAAAACAGCTGTCTGGATTATAATTTATCAAGTAAAACTAATTTTAAAGCAAAGAAAAAAGACACTGGGATTGTGGCAGTGTTGAAAACAAGACAAAGTATTTGCACAACATTTGAAACAAATTACCACCTCTTCTGAAATTTGTATCCTAATTATGACATAGAGAGACATGAATGAGATCCTTCATGTATCTTCATATCAGGAGACACAAACTACAATATACTCCTGGATCAGTTGGAACTGAATATTTGACACAGTCAGGACTAAACCCAAAAGAAGACTATATGTAGTCTATGCAGGGATACTCATAATTCTTTTTAAAGCGCCTGCTGAGATGATCCTTGAGAAAGATATTTTGAAAATGTGATATGTAAACCTTACCAGAGCAGTATGTGTTGGTTTTAAAGATGCTCACAGAGTACAAAAGTTCTTCCTCTTTCCCACTAATTGCATCTTAGTGTCATAAAGGTATGGTAAAGGATATGTAACACTTATGTAGAAACCTCTGTCAGGTAGAATCAGCTTTAGGTAGAAACCATAACCGTTGATTCTTGAGATATCTGAAATGAATTTATCATTTTTAAAGGCAGTGTGGCATCCATCACCACAACTGGGGAAGAGCAAAGAATCAAACAAGCAGATCTCTAAAATCATAGACTGTGATTAGTCTTTCTCAAACAGCCATGGCCAAGGAGGCCATGCTGTGCCTGTGGACTGCATGCTGCTGATAGCTGCGTGAGACACGATAAGTTCTCTGACCTGTTCTCTCATCCTTTCAGCTGGTGTTACAGAAAGAAATTGCACTGACTGTTGTAGCATTTCCCTGGTGAACCCTGCAGTCTGAGTGGAGACCAAAGTATTGCTCTGCTTGCTAAAGTTTGCCTTGAAGAAGAGGACAAATCCAATGGATTTAGTTAACAGCCTTTCAAACAAGGATTATAACCTGAACACCTACATGCAACCATGTCAGGACTTTCATAAACACTGAAAAGCTTCCCTATTGGTAGTGTGACTTTATTATCACAGTCTTTAAAAACTTTTTTATGAAACAGATAAATAGCAAATAATTCAGAAAAGCACTAAAGACTCATCCATAGCATCCACAGACAATGTTATTGGAAGTAGAATAAACATATGAAGTCTGAAATAATGAACAAACAACTACATCAGTAAATAATGAATCAAAGCCTTTTCCCTTAAAACTAAAAAAAATAAAAATAGGAAAAAAAAAAAAAAGAGAGCACTGTCGCTTTATGCACAGCAATTATTGGAAAGTAACATTTCAATAACAGTACGTGAACTAATGGATAAGGAAGCCCAACCAAGAATAGCAAATCATATTTAAAATAAATGGGCTGATAATTAACCACTTTAATCTGAAGGTTTGGGGCATAGACAATTTTGGCAAACATATTCCTTTCTCACACTATAGTCTTTACATTTCTTGTACATTAAAAATTAATTTGTAAGCTATAAAAATATTGCATAGATTTCTTGGAACCCCATGCAGGTTTTGATATTATTGATACCGCTAGACGTAACTGATATGATTTACAAAGTATACCTAAACATTAAGTCTATCTCTTGCAAAGTGATATCTAATACCCAGGGTGCCTTCAGTTCCCTTTCATCAATATGTAGTATCAGATGCAAGAGAGCAATTTTTCAGTATTCCTGATACAGAGACAGCTTCTCTCTTTGATAGGAGTGAAGAATGTATGTTAACTAGACTTGCTTTCTGAGGGAAGGTTTTTGAAAGCCTCTTCTTCCCTTCTTGTGCCTACACTGGATTCTCCATTTTATTCCATTTCATGTAACTGGGCTAGAAGATGAGGGTGAACTGATAAAAAACTTAGTGATCTATGGAAGAGAAGGAAAAAAAGCACATTAGCTCCAAGCCCTAGTTACTTATTCAAATAGCCTTTTCAAAGGTACCACAGTTGGCTGGATCAGGTGGAGCCAATGCTGCTTCATGTCTGAAATATTTCACTTTGATTCTAGAAAGATGCTCTGTAATACTGATGGGCACTTGGTTTAGAATATTAGAGATTAAGTCATCTAGGGCAGGATTTAGCTTCAGACTTACACACCTAAATTTCTCAGTACAGATTCAGCAGAAAGCAATTCTGTTCACCATAAAATAGATAGCTCGTGGCTGGTCAACTGGGTAACTCTTAAGGATCCACTGACCATGCTGACTAGTTCTCCAGTAACTAAATCAGAGCTTAAGCATCTGGCAGACATGTCAGTTCTTAAATTTAAAAACCTGACTGTGAATCACAGCCTGGGGTCTGCAGTAGTCACCTGTACAATAGAGGTTATAACTAGTATGGTAGATAAAAGTCTTGCGTTATGATGAACAGTCAACACCATCTTTTATTTCCTTTCAGTTTTACCTTATACTTCCTTTCAAGATTTTGAAATTAATCTGACTAGTTTTATAACTGGCAAAATGCTGAACTAAACCTTTTGTTCCCTTAAACCACTTCAGTAGAAAAAGAGAAGGCAGAAGGCAATTAACTTTGCTGGAACTGTAATCTCCAATTTATGTATGCCAGTTCTGTATGGACAGGAGTTATGGAGAGCATATGTTTTATATAGTAGGACATATGGCCTCAGTTATCATGGCTATTGAAAATAAAAACAAATTGTCTACTCTTTATTCATAGTCATGTAGATAATATAGATTTCCAGTTAGGACAATAGCTTTGCAGTGGTTTTACTCTTTTATAAAATGGAAGAGAAGGAGGTTCCATAACTTAATAGCCCTGTCTTCTATGCTGGCTTTACAAAAAGGCAACTTTATTAATTTCAGCTGTATTACTTCTGGGTTACATCTGTGCAACTGAGTAGAGAAATCGATGTGGAGATAGTTTTTTAAAATAACATATAAAAAGTACCAGGTGTAAAAAAAATCATGTCATTTGAGCATTCATTTGCAGTAATTGAGAGATGTTTCAGTAATGCAATATACTAATTGAATTCAACATTTCAAACTAAAAATATCCAACTGCCAGTTGAATAGACGTTCTACTTTCCGTTAGAAATAGTCTTTGGAGTGGTTATTTTTTGCTAATTTGGGGATGGGTTGTTAATTTGAGGTTTTTTGTACTGCAGTACAAAGCCAATCACTACAGCATAACGTGACTTTTAGGTTACCCCCTGCATGGGGCAAACATCAGAACAGTGTCTTACAAGGCATTTGAAGGAAATCCTATCTTTTCTTTGCTCAACTTCAAACTTCAGGCTGATTTTACAATTTCAGAGAATCATAGAATATCCTGAATTAGAAGGGACCTACAAGGATCATCAAGTCCAATTCCTATGGACTATTTCAAATAGGTCCATTTTTGCAAATGCATTTCATTGCAGATTTTTCACTAATTTTCTGTCGTATACAGTTACCATTACTACTTCTGTCATGATTACTTTAATACTGCAGAATGAGCAGAGAAACCTACAGAATGGGACTTCTTTCTAATTCCATTAATTTTGTTTGATTCTACTCTCTGACTTATGAAGCACTTAAAACTTCTTTGCATCTCTCTCTGCAACTGTAGCCTCTTTCAGAAGTCATAGTCTATATGTGGGCTTTTTTTACCCATATTGGGTTTCAAATGAGCTACACAAATTTACACTGCCCATTTGACTGCAAATCATTAACACATGTTCAAGTTCTGCTTCAGCTGTTCATTTAAGAATCTCAGAATATCAGCATGAACAAATCAATGTCTTAGACCTAGCAACATGACCTATTTGTATAACTGGAGAACTTTCTTACTGAAGGACCCTACATCCGTATTATCAGACTACATACCTGTGTACCTTCCATCTGAAATTATATCTTTTAACATCCAAAATAATCCAAGTAATCTAAACTTTAAAATATCAGTTTAAGACAATATTCTAAGAAGATACTTGTGGCAGAACATAAGAGTTATTTGTTGATAACTTCAGTTAATTAATGAGGACCACGTTACTGTGGTGGTGTTTGCACCACACAGTGTCTTACTCCTGAAGTGCTCCTGTGAAGGTTGGAGGGACTGTGGAAAATCTCTGTCACTGAATTGCTGAGACACTTACCTGGAGCTCTCAAGGTCTCTATTCTGTTCCTCCACTGTCCTCTGGGAACATGTCACCTTCCTGGGCAACAGTTAACCCCTCTGGAGGCCAGGCAGAATTATTGCAATTACAGGCCTGAAGAAATGTGTTATTTTATGTGACAAGGACATAATCCGTGGCCATAAGGTATTTTTTATTTTTAAGGCAATTGCCATTATTTTTAACTACATTATATATGCTGTTTTATTTAGAGGTTGATATTCTGTACTGGTTTAACACTTTTCCTAATTTTCTGGCACACTCACAAGGGTTGAAGTCTCTGCATATGTCTGTCAGACACACCATAATTTCAAATTACTTAAATGTTATTAAAAACTCTGCAACTGTAGGAAAAACAAACAAACAAACAAACACCATCACCAACAAACCACAAACAACAAAAAAAAAGAGGGATGGGTAGTGTGTCTCTATGAGAATCATTGAGTGTCCTAAATGTTGACCCTGCAGTGGAATCAGCAGGTGGAAATGTCTGTCTTATTTAAGAGCTGTTTGGTTACCTTCAGTGTAATTCCAGTTAGACATGTTATCCTGGCATTTCAGTGGCTCCAGTACTTCTACTCAAGGCCATGATCTGAGAAAACAGAATTTGATCATGAAACAATTTTATGGAGGTTATAATTTCCACTGGGCAAGTCTGCAGTGTCCTTGGAAAACTCTGCTTCGTATGCCAGCTGTAACTAAATGCACATGAATTAAGAATGAGCTGCCAGGTGGCTAGGGACATCGTTTTTACAAAAACAGAGTCTGCACTGTGCAGAAAAGTACTTGGCACTAAATGCTGTAGCAAAATGTTATTATTTTGAAATATATTATACAATATGGGTAAAAGTAGTTTCAGTCAATTTAGACAAAGAGAAGAGCAACACAATGAGAGTGGACACATAACACCAAAAAGACATTTAAATAGTGTAGGTTCTTTGTATATAATTTTAGAGATGCATCATTGCTTTTTATTAAAACTAGACTGTTTGTCTCCTTATTAAAAAGTTATGTTATTAATAAGAAAATCAGTTATGACTCATAACATTCATTTTAGCACAAAAATAACAAAAGGAAAGCAGGAGGTACTCTGACAAGTCACTGCCTAGTCTTACCTCAGTAAAAGAGCGTAAATTGATGGAAGTCTTCCTTCCCTTGAGATAGTGTCAAAGGAGAAGCAGGTAGGTTCTGCTTATTGCTGTCAACGTCCCTCTACACTGAAATCAGTGAGACAATTATGCCAGTTTATTGTTCTTTAGTTTCTTCTTGGATTACTCTTTGCTCAAGGCAGATTGTGTAGCCACAGCCACTGTTTTGCAATTTATACAGTCACAATATTTTCTGAAGAGCTCCTTCCATGGATGCAACATCCAAATATACCCTTAATGAAGACACCTCAAAACTCTACATATAATATAATGTCTGCTTTAAGCACACAGCCTGACTACAACTGAATCAGGGATTAGTGCCCATGAAGAACAGAATATATTTTTACAAAATTTTCACAAGCAGCTAAAGCTAACACCAAGAATTGTGGAAGCAACTCTCTGCAAGACAGTCTGGTAGTTTTAACTGTAATTTTTGGAAGTTTGCAGTTATTACTGATAGGGTCTTTATTTTGTTGACTACTGCTGCTGTATCTAAACAGATTGCAGTATGCCTGAGGCAAATGCCCAAACCTGGGAACTAGACAAACTTGGGGAAAACATACAAGGTCACTCTTACTATTATTCCCACTGTACTACAAAGTTGTTATCTCTGTGGCCGTTGTCCTTCATAACTGCAAGATGCTCCTGCAGCCAGCAGTATCTTGGCTCTCTACCACACCAGTTTTCCAGTACTGCATCCTGAGTTACTATGAGCTCACTGGAAATCTGGAGACCCATGGCAGCTGTGAAGTAAAGACTTTGCATTTTGGTGTTGAAGTCGCCACACCCAGCACAACATTGGAGCATTCTGCTCTCCTCATCTGCCACTCTCTGCCCTTGCAGGAGATGTTCTCCCTTCTCATGCAGCAGGACCCACCGTGCTGGGGCAAGTTTAGCAGGGAGGAGAAGGCAGCTCTGACCTGGCATTAGCAGTGGACTTGCCTGTTAATTCCAGAGCTGATAATTCACAGCTGCAGGGCACTGCTGAGATGCTCCCAGCTCCTGCTGAACTGATTTCTGTTTTATCCCAGAATAATAAAATAATTATAATATCACCAGGTGATAGATAATTCCAACTGTACCGTGTCTTTGTTACAGGACAAAATCATCAGCTAAATGTGCGGTAGAAACATATATCCATCTTGCAACATCTTGATATTCATACCACTTCCTTTTAGCAAAAAACTATTTTTTTTAATAAAGCATACAAAACCCAGTCTTGGTACTGAATCAAGTTGTAGCTGTTTTGTGCAAGATCTTTATTCCCCACTGTACTATTATCATAAAAGCCAAATATCCAATTCTCTTGTACCCTCACTTGTCAGCACATTGAATCATAGAATCATGGAACAATTTTGACTGGAAAAAGACCTTCAAGATCCTTGAGTCCAATCATTAAACTAGCACTGCCAAGTCCACCTTGAAACCATCTACGCATCTTTTAAACATGTCCGGGGATGGTGAGCCCACCACTTCCCTGGGCAGCCTGTTCCAATACCCAACAACCTTTTCCATGAAAAACTTTTTCTTAATATCCAATCTAAACCTCCCCTGGCACAACCTGAGACCATTTCATCTTGTCATATAGCTTATTACTTGGGAGAAGAGACCAACACTCTCCACGCTACAATCTCCTTTCAGGTAGTTGCAGAGAGTGATAAGGTCTCCCCTCAGCCTCCTTTTCTCCAAGCTGAACAGCCCCAGCTGCCTGAGCCACTCCTCATAAGACCTGTGCTCCAGGCCCCTCACCAGCTTTGTTGCCCTTCTCTGAACTCTCTCCAGCACCTCAATGTCATTCTTGTAGTGAGGGGGCCAAAACTGAACACAGTGTTCAAGGTGCAGTCTCACCAGTGCCAAATACAGAAATCAATACCACACATAAAATTCACACCCCACCCTTATACAAAAATGAATTCAAACTAACTTTCAGGTGTAGACAAGCCTCTAGACCTGCCTAATAAATTTTTCACCATACTTACCATTTGTTGTACAATAATATGTAAAGTGACCTGAAGCAATGTAGGTGCTCCTCATACTGGAACATGGACTAAAAAAAAAATGTAAACTTCATATATTTCTGATAAGTCTATTCAAACAGAAGATAAATTTAACCTTTGGAGATAGACAAGGTGCCAAAAAGTCTGGTAGCTGAAAATATCCCCTGAAATTAATCTGAAAATGTTGTGTTGATATGTTCTTATGTAGCATGATATATTTGAGTCTAGAAAGAGCTAATGGTCACCAGTCTAGATGTCCTGGAATCAATAAAGACAAAGTGACCAAAAATGTTTATTTCAGAGGTAATAAACACATAATTAAGAGATATGCTGAGGGAAATTATTTTAATTATCATTTCCTACACGGGATACTTATCAGAAAACCAAATGATTTTGGGAAATATTGAGGAAAAAAAAAATATTTTAAACCCTTTCTAGATCAATGCCTATATATATATCCAATTTTAAAAATACTTTATTAGTCAAAACTTCGTTTTGTTTTTTAAAAAGCTGAAAAATTATAACTCATCATTAGTAATTATTCATGAATTGCAGTTCACTAGAGTTTTAGGAGAAAATTAGCACATTACAGACGTATTATGTTGCTCCAAAAAGAAAAATGTAAAGAGGCTACAGTAATAGAAACTGGAAATTTCTTAAGAAAATTGGAAAGAGCTGTTGTTTTACTTTAGATCTGCCAGATCTAGAAAACCATTAATATTACAAGGTAGTAAGATAATTTTGCAATTTTACTGTGTACAATATTAAACTACTACAGACAGTTATTTTCAAGGAAACATATTAAGGGGGTTTTGGGTATCCATTATCATCCTATACTAGCAGCAGAGAGTTACAGAACCAGGCTTTTATATCAAAGTCATTGAAGCAGGAGTATTGTTAAACTAGTCATGTAAAGCTCCAAATGAGCAAGAGAAATGCAATCAGTGCACATTTCTACTCGACATGCAACAAATAAATATTGGCCAGAGGCTGATAACCGAATTGTCCATGAGAAATCATACTGCTGAGTTGGTATAGAGAGTGAAATATTTGGATAAGACATCCAGAAAGCATTTTAGTGACCCACTTACTGTCCATAGGGTATGTATAGTTGCACAAGGACTCCAGGCAGATTTGCAGATGAGAGCTCTTGTACTTAAAATTCTAAAACTTCCTAAACAATGTCAAGAGGCTGCACAGAGATGCTACAATGTACTTACAACTGTATTGCCACATGACACGCTCTAACTTGTCACCCTCAGATCAAGGCATTAAAAAAGATTCAATGAAAACAGAGTGAAATTCAAACTACAATTACAAGGCACATTTTTAAACTTTGAGGGTGCTTAAGCACTGGAACAACTTGTTTTGGATGCAGGGTTTACTTTCTCACTTGAGACCTTTTATACCAGATTGGTTGTACCTTTCTCAAACAACATGCTCTAGATCAGTCAGAAGACATAAATAAGTCTTTGAACTACTTAATGAAATTATGTGGATTGTGTTCTGCCAGATATGACAGCATGATCATAACTTGTGACCTTAAAACTTAAGAAAACATGAAACCATTTAGGGTTTAGTCATGCTAACTCTGCTTTCAAGTTAAGGGATATAATGTCTCACAAGTACAAATAGGTGAAGAAATCATTTGAGGGACAGGTATTCATCATCAAATGAAAAATATATTAAAATATAAAAGTTTTTATGAGATTTACTTTTCATGTCTTCCCTATGATGAAAATAACATCATTAATATTCATGCATTTCAGCTATCGCTGTTTGTTGTTTGACAGATGTTAACACAGTGCAACTAGTAGGAAAAAAATAAACAAAGTGATCTTATTAGAGCATGTGCAAACATGCTGTGTAAACAGCTGTTTATTATCTGCATCAAAGTGAAACCTCCTATCTCTTAGCAACTGAGCCACTAGAAGACCTTCACAACCACATGTCAGATTTTTTACCATGCAGAAACAAATGGTATATAAACAAAAACTGTCTGACAATCACAATGGGTGAGATTGCCAGCTTCTGTTTTAAGATTCATCTGACCATTGACTCTGGAGATAATACAGGACTTATTTTTTACTCTGTTGCTGCTCTACAGTACTTTTCATTAATACCTGCATGATGCACTAATGCGCAGGACTTCATGAGACCCTCTGAGAGTGACTGGCAGGCAAAGGCAGGTCATAGTCTGTTGACAGATAACTGCTTATATGACCTTGTGTTTCCAGCTAGTGAACTGAAATTAACAAATTAAATATTTTTTGCTTATATATTGGCAATACTGACATTCAAATGTCATTCTTAACCATCTTCCAAGATTTGATCTAGTGATCTTGATTTACTTGTGATTAGCTTAGAACACAACCTTTAGAAATCATGGCTAAGAGTCATGTCTTACTAGATTTGTTGGATGCTTTCCTAGATTTGCTGCTCACTAACAGATAGGGTCGCATGGGTAAAGTGGTGGTCGGTGGCTGCCTTGGCCACAGCAACCACAAAGCAGTCAGGTTTAAAATCTATGCTAAGAGAAGGAAAACTGTCAGCAAGACCTCAACTCTGGATACGAGGAGACCAGAATTCAGGTTGCACAGAGAACTGCTTAGTAAGGTCTCTGGTGAAAAAGTTTATGAAGGTGCTGGGGTCCATCAGTGTCGGTCCCTTTCTAAGTGCAACCTCATAAAGGCACAGGAGCAGGCAATCCCAAAGTGATGAAAGTCAAGCAGGTGAGGCAAAAATCTGGCTTGGCTGAGGAGAAATCTTTGTCTTGAAGTACGGAAAAAAATCATAGAATCATAGAATGATTTTGGTTGGAAGAGACTCTTAAGATCATTGAGTCCAACCATAACCTAACTCTAGCACTAAACCATGTCTCCCTAAGAACCTCATCTATATGTCTTTTAAACACTTCCAGGGATGGTGACTCAACCACTTCCCTGGGAAGCCTGTTCCACTGCTTCACATAGACAAAGCAGAGAGGTTTAATACTTTCTTCATCTTGGTCTTCAACACTGAAGATGGACTTGGGGACTCCCAGAGCCCTGGACTAAGGAACCATGGCTGCAAGAATGACAGACTCCCAGTCAATACAGAACTTGTGTAGGATTTGCTACTTCAGCTAGATCCCTACAAGTCAATGGGGCCTGATGGGATTCATCCAAGGGTACTGAAAGAGCTGGCAGATGTCATAGCAAGACCTCTCTCCATGATTTTTCAACACTCCTGGGAATCTGGAGAGATCCCAATTGAATGGAAGCTGGCAAATGTTTTCCCAGTCTTCAGGAAAGGCAAGAGGGATAAACCTGGCAACTACAGGCCTGTCAGCTTCACTTCTGTTCCTGGCAAAATCACGGAGAAGATTATTATGGGAATTACTGAAAAACACCTGAATGACAATGCAGTCATTGGTTCCAGGCAGCATGGGCTCATGAGGGGAAAGTCCTGCTTGACCACACTGTAGTGTGTGAGCAATTGGCTGGTGGGTCAGGCTCAAAGGGTTCTAGTAAATGGGATTGTGTCGGGCTGGTGACCAGTCACAAGCGGGGTTCCACAGGCATCCATCTAAGGGCCAGCGCTTTTCAATGTCTTCACAAATGCCTTGGACTCAGGACTTGGTGGAATACTAAGTAACTTCTCCAATGACACAAAATTGGGAGGAATTGTTGACACTCTAGATGGCAGAGAGGCCCTGCAGAGGGATCTAGACAAACTGGCAAACTGGACAATCACCATGAAGCTTAACAAGGGCGCCCTGCAGAGGGATCTAGACAAACTGGCAAACTGGACAATCACCATGAAGCTTAACAAGGGCAAGCACTGTATTTTGTACCTGAGACATGGCAACCCTGGCTCTACATACAGATGGGGGGAGGAGATGCTGGAAAGCAGCTCTGCAGAGAGGGATCTGGGGGTTCTGGTTGACGACAAGTTGAACATGAGCCAACAGTGTGCCCTGGCAGCCAAGAGGGCCACCTGTGTCCTGGGTGCATCAAGCACAGCATTGTCAGCCGGACAAGAGAGGTGATTGTCCTGCTCTGCTCTGCACTGGTGTGGCCTCAACTGGAACACCATGTGCAGTTCTTGGTGCCAAAGGATAAAAAGCATAAAAAGCTATCCGGAGAATGTCCGGAAGAAGACTACAAATTTGGTGAAGGGTTTGGAGGGGAAGTCATATGAGGACTGTCTAAAGTCACCTGGTTTGTTCAGCCTGGAGAAGAGAGGACTGAGTGGAGACCTCATCGTGGTCTACAGCTTCCTCACAAGAGGAGGAGGAAGAGGGCAGGCCCTGATCTCTTCTCTCTGGTGACCAATGACAGAACTCAAGGGAATGGCAGGAATATGTGCCGGAGGGGGTTAGGTTGGACATTAGGAAAAGACTCTTCACTCAGAGAGTGGTGGAGTACTGAAACAGGCTCCCCAGGGAGGTGTCACAGCCCCAGGCCTGACAGTGTCCAAGAAGAGACTGGACAACACCCTCAGACACATGGTATGAACTGTGGGGTTGTCATACACAGGGACAGAAGTTGGACTCAATGATCCTTGTGGGTCCCTTCCAACTCAGGACATTCTATGATTTTATGATTCAGTCTTGGTTGAAAAACATTACTTTCCTGGTGGTGACAAGCTTCAAGTTATTCTGGTTTGTATGGTTTCTAGTGTCATATAGCCAGATGTCAGATCTGACCCTACTACTTTCCTATTCTAAAAAGATGTCCCATATCAGAAGTGTTTTTATTTCTTAGAGACAAACACGTCCAATTTGCTAGACTGAATACTTCCATGGCAAGAAGGAGAACATTTCCGATAGTAGCGGTAACACTTGTAGACTGTTAATAAGTTACTCTTCAGACCTCAGGAGGATTTCTTCAGTCTCTCACAGTAAAGATGAGATTTCAGCATGCCAGACAGTATTTTCTGAATCCATCTCAGTGGGAAAATTTATCTGAACACTTTTCCTTGTGTGGGTCCTGGAACTGCACCCTGAGTTCTAGCAACACCCTCACTAATGTTCTTGATTGTATCAGTCTCATTATGAAGATTGCCCTACTTCCACTTCATATTTCTCAGCTCTAAGCTTTTATTTGCACAACTCTCACAGAATTCACCAGAAAAGTAGCTCCCAGTTCCTTATCTGCCTTCCATAACCCTAACAACATATGGTTTTTCATTCAGCCCTTATCCCAGAAGACTTGTTCCTAAAATGATTCCACCAGCTTGAACACATCGGTCTGCAAGACTACACTCTCTATACACCATCTTTGAACGATGTAAGTCAGATCAGGTGTTAGAAACCAGGTATGCTAGATTTATATCAAGTAAGATTTCCCCTACGTTTGTTGGATGGTCTGCTGTCGTACTAGGCAATTTACTGACTTTCCACAGCTCTCAGCACTAAGACAAGAGGCCAAGCAGCAGTTACATTAATGTATCACTGAGAAATCAGAGGTGGGAGCGGGGGCAGGGGGCATGAATCACATGCCAAACTAAGGAAAACATAAAATAATTTCAGAAGCTATTTGAGAAATCATTTCAAAAATGAGACAAGGCCAGGAGGCTCAACTTCCTTGGATTTTGATGGATTAAAGAAGTTGACCTCCATTCATTCATTCATGTTTAGAGGATGACCTATGAAATCCCCTATGTAACCATATTCCCAGTCCCTGTCAATAATCCTATCTGAAGTATTTGTCATGTGTTTTGCCACTCCAAAATAAATGTGCAAGCTCCTGAAATGTCCCAGCCTGATGTGTAGCAAGTCACAGAGTGGAATATGTTTGTGAGCCATGTGCTTCCAAGGCTACAACCTTCCTGAACTAAACACTGCCTTCCTAATGAGTTCCCATCCCTTCTACGCACAGTGGGCAGGATGGAGAACCTTCTCTGCAACACTGTCAGGATAAAGACAAACCTGTTCTTCTGGGTGCAGCCTACCTATGCTCCTTTCTTAACCCAACAATATATGAATATGGCAGAGGGAAGAAAGCTAAGAATGAGTAGAAAAGAATTGTTCTGCAGTAGTTATGTTAGAAATTAATTAGTAGCATTCTAATTGCCAAACTGAGATGGCAATATCTCTTATTAAAGAGTCCCTAAAGCTATTAAAAATTATTTTCTGACACAAACGGTGGGGAGGGAGAGAAAAAGGCAAATGAGGCAAGAAGAAGCAAAATGCACTGAGAAAGAAGACCAGAGAAAACAATAAAGATGCACAAATGGTATTTCTTATGGAAAGCTTTTTAACTAGGAAGGAACTTTCTGTAAAGTTATTTAAAAATAATCTCCGTGTATCTAGGACTCCTCAGTTTGTACCAGTAGCCCAAAAAACTGCATTTTTTTCTTGTTTATGTCTCATGTCAAATAAATCTTACAGAATTTGCAGCAATAATCACACTGTTTCACAAGAAGGATCAAAGAATTGTCCATTGCCAGGATTAACTGTGAGTCAGTAGTATAAGTATGGTGCAGGACAGTGGTAGCTGTAGTATAATTATACTTGGGATGAAAAAGAGCATGAATCCACTCTCCTTGGCACATTTTACTAGTTGAGTTTTCTCACCACTGCTACTGCTGAAATTATCATTATTTATGTACATTAAGAAAGCTCTGAGTAGATCAGGATCTTGAAGAGCTTAGCTGTAAGGACATCTACTTGGAAAATCCCAGGGAGCCTTAAGCAGAAGACAACACTGTCTCATAGCCCCAGGATCATGGCTCATCCAAGCTTAGATAGTCCTGCTTACGGAAACCATGTGATGAAAAATACAATTGCTACAGACATTGAAGAATTTTGTTGTTTTTTTCTGTTATTGTGAGTTACTTACTTTCTTCCTAAAATGAAATACAGGCACATAACAGCTTGTAAAACTGGGCCCAAGTGGTCAGCACATAAACCACTCAACACTTAACAGTCAGTGGCACAACATAAATATTTGCATTAATATTCTGCAGGTGACAAAAATAAAAGCAGTCTTCTTGAAAGGCTCTTTATGCTATCCTGGCAGCCAATGGAAGTATGTTTTATGTTAACTTAGCGTTCAAAGGTCATAGTTATACAGGTAGGAGCACATTTATCAGACGGGTAAGTCCCAAATTTCAATGCAAAGAGGAACGTTGGAAAGAGCACCAGGGTCACCATCACTACATTGTCTGGTCTCTGGTGACTTTATTATACATTGTGTATCCTTTACAACCTGCCTAACAGACCACCTGTCTGCCACAATTTCTGATTAGGACAAGAGCTATTCCATTGTCAATGCCCTAATTAGGACTAAAATTTATCCACTGAGACTGTATGTCTCTCTGGCAAGCCAGTCCCCAACAGAAATGTTCACATTCTGTTGTTATACCCTCCTGCTCCCCCTTATTCTTACTTTCTTTCACCTAAAGCCTTATTTTGGGACCATAAAACACCTATTCTAACTGAATCTTAACCCAGTATAGACTTAGCATGTCAGTGAAAAGAAAAAGTGTAATTAACATTAAAAACTGAAATTGTCAAGAGCAGATCCATAAACCCCAGTGGAGAAGTCTCCTACAGTGTTCATGCATTTCACTGGTACAAAATTCCAAAACAGTATTGAGTGTTATTGAATGACAACTTCTGGCACATGATCTGTTTGACTACTTAAAAAGGGACTCAGTATTGCTTATACTGTCTAAAGTTTTCCATTGTAAAATCCTAGCATTTGGTTCCTATTCTTACGCTTGGAGTATTCAAAGTATGATTTCCCATGGAGCCTCAAAAGCAGTATTACTGAAAGCTTTCATCAAAAATCAGCCCACTATTTCCAAAACTGAAGTTAGGAAAATATAGTGTTCAAAATCCTGTTAGGCTGTGAAAATCATATCCTCATTAAACTAATGCTACCATGTTTCTGACATATGGATTTAGCATTTGGCAAGTGTGAGATTTATTGCTGTTGCAAGTGTCATTGTTTCTCTGCTCTCAGCAAAGCACTGTAAAGCCCAATGGCAAAAACTGTGTCATTACCTTCTAGTGGCTGTCAGTAAAACAATTCTTTTAATTAGCTGAACTGACAAAAGCCTGTGCTAGGAAGCTGATGGCCTCTCGCAAATTGCAATTCACTCAGAGGATTCCACAATATCTGTTCTTAGGCTTTTCTGTTTCAACAACATAGAAATGGAATGCAAGAGTAGGACATTAAATAACAATGTTAAAATTACACAATCACGCCGGCTGAAGTTAAGAAGTCTAGAAGAAACATGATTTCTTATACAAATCAATGTGAAAGTCTGCATTAAGTCACAGACTTTAATTACATAATTATCATAATAAGTCTTTTAGGACAACTGTTCCACTCCCTGAAGAGTATAGACCAACCCCAAGGAACTGGGGGACATATGAATTCTGTTCCTCCCTTCAGGGACTTAATGCATTAAGGAAGTATTATGCAAAATGCAGCAGCATATTTTTTAGCAATTCTGAAAGAAACAACAGATCCTAGAAGCAAATAATTCATGTGAGAAGGGACCTTAGGAGGTCATCTAGTTCAAGTGTCTCCTCAAGGCAAGGTCAGCACCAAATTCAGATCATGCTGCCTAGAGCTTTGTTTGGTCATGTTCTTGAGACCTCTGAGAATAGAGATCCTGGAGCTTCTTGGGTTACCCGGTCCCTTGTGTAATTATCCTCACAGTGAACATCTTCTGCGCTTAGACTCGGAAACTCCTGTCATGTCAATTAATGATGACTGTGTCTTGTTCTCCTACTACACACCTCACTAAATACTTGCCTCCTTGATAACTTCCCTGTAGGAACTGAGAGGGTGCTGTTGGGTTCCCCTGAAGCCCTCTCTGCTCCAGGCTGTGCAAGCCCAACTCCCTCAGCCTCCTCTCACAAGGTGAGTGCTCCAGCCTCCTGACCATCTTGGTGGCCTCTGTTGAACTCCAGTTTTTCAGTGACCTTCTTGAACTAGGGGCCCAAAACAGTTCCTAGATGCAGTCTAACAAGTGGCAAGTAAAGGGGGAGGAAGCTCTGCCCTCAGTCCAACGGCTGTGCCCATACTGACACAGCACAGAATGCTCTTGGCCTTCAATGCTGCCAGGGTAAACCTCTAGAATTTAAATACCCACTGAAGTGATACTGGAGAATTAGGACCACAAGTCTGAACTTCGCATTACTAAAACACTGACCCCATACATAGGATGATGAGAGAAAAAACTTTTTGTGTTTTATTTTACATTCTACTTTTTTGATCTTTGTTCCAGCCTTCTGGCTAGTTCCATCAGGTTTTGCTACTGGTTAGGGTCTTTTTGTAATATGTAGCACATGTCTGATTTTCCTGTTTATATTTTAAGCATTAATTTTAGGCTAGAGTTGTATGTCTAAGATAAGAAAATGACTGGTAATTTACTTTTTTGCGAACATGAAAGATTTGAGTAAGCATCAAAAGTTACATATTTTCCCTGGAAGCAAAGTCTTATTTTAGTGTTTAGCTGTATGTCAATCTACTTGTCTTCATCCCCTAACACTGTGTCCAACACTACTTTGCATATTTATGGGTAGAATATGGGTAGAAGTAATTTAAAAAATGTGAAATTGCTTTCAATAATTAGTAAAACATATGAGCAGATGTTTTGGTTTTTTCTCTGGGCAAATCTATGGTTCATTTTAAAGTCATCAGAAAATTTCAAAAACAAAGCAAAGAATACTGTAACTGCTTCTTTTTTTTCACCTGTTCAATTTTAATTTTATTTCTTTTCTTTTATTTAATTTTAAAAAGTTTATTTATTCCTAGAAACACATTATGTATGAACACTGTATCTATACTTTTTATAACTCTGGAAAGCTTCCCTGACTATAACAAGACTTGAAGATTTGCTTCACAACTACAGAAAGACTATCAGACCCTAAGATATTTCTTAATGTCTACATTAGGACTTTGATTAGAATTTTGCCCTCTAAGAAGTTCTGTGGACTAGCACAAGCTATGGAACTCATAGTTATTTGAATCTTTTAATGAGTAATTGTTACCTGACAGACCCAATATCCAGCAGAACAAGTTACGCTAATTTTGTTCCAGTAACTTCTTACATCTTGATCAAAAATCTATCTCTTATCCAAGCCTTTAATTTCCCTCTTTGAAGCAATATCAGATATCTTGTTTTCTTAAGAAGGCAATTTCAAGAGTCTGTTTTCCCTTATAAATATGAATCTAAGCAGCTAGTTGGCCCATATGAAAACCATGCTTCTCAGCTTCTTTTCGGTAATATACGGGCTCCATCAGAAAAGAAGGACAATTTCCATCTTCTTGCTTGTAGAGCTCTGTATTATCAGCAAGTAAGGAGTAAAAAGCAGGAGACTATTCCAGGCACCCTATACTTACAATAACTTATGTGGCTGGAAATTAGCTTCCTGCTTACCTAGCACCTCTTTCCTCACTGTCATAGACACAAAATGGTTGTTTGCAAGAAACCATCATCAAAAACAGTTTTTTATTGCTATCAACATTAACAAATTGTGACCTGAATACTAGATTGATGTAAAGTGATCCAACATTCCATATGGAAGCCAAAGTTTTAAGCATAAACTCCATTGTTGTCTAAGCTCGCCTTTTTGTGCCAGCCCCTTCACAGCTGGCTTGTTGCAAATGAGGTTTCCAGTGCTTAGCAATGTTAGTCACTGATTAAACACAGATTCTGAGCAAGTGGAAGCTGAAACTAGACACAGCTCCTACTGAGTTATTATTGCTACTGACCCTAAATGTTTACAAATAGTTTTGGTTTTTTTTCCTCTTCCTTTCTGGACTCATTTGCTACCAATCAGGTTTAAATCTACTCACAGCTTGCAAACTTCTTCAGTTTTACAGCCTGAACTTCCCACTCTGATATTCCTTAGCATACCATAGCAAAATAGGCAAATCTTTAGAAAGGAAGCTTTCCAAACCTTCAGGACATTCTCCTGCATTTGCAAATGATTTCCCAGAAAGCAAGACTATATTCCTGTTAGAGCAATCTATTTTGAAGTTTACCGAGGATGAGACTGTGGCTTTCAGCATGTCCCTAGGCAAAGAACTAAGCATTACTGCAGCACATGCCTGGGGAGAGGATTGATTGTTAGTCCTTTCCAGACTCACTGAGATGGCAGTGTTTTGAGAAAGAAGAGCTATCAAGCTACGAAATACTTGTCCCTTCCCCAGTACTGACCACACATTAGGTTTTAGGAGGATTATGTGATGTAGTCTTGCTTTACATCCGGAGTGAATATTTCTGTAGATCTCCTGGAGATGGCAAGCAAGCCAGCTCTTTTTCCAACCTCCTCTTTTCTCCTTTGGCAGAGCACTGACCTGCTCTGGATAGATGCAAAGTGTTCCTGCATCACCTGGGTCTGAAAAGAACAGGATCATTTCCACTAACTCTTGAGGCATAGGGCATATTCTGATGAGCAGAACCTTTAAGCATGTAAGTAATAGGCTTGAGGAAACACTAAAAATGAAATTTCCAATACAGACTTCTCACATAAAGCAAGTGGTGATGCCAGAAAGAGTGATGAATTTATGGGAAAAAAATAAGAATGCATGAGTATTTGTTTCCTTCTATTTGCATACTGGATGAATCGCACTGTCACATAATGAAGTTGCCATTGCCTTCCTCTTCCTGCTGTTCTGCTCAGTGATGTGGAGAGAGCAACTGCTCTGGATGCTAATTCTTTAAACAAAGTCTATATTACTCTGTTTGTGGAAGAATCTTGCTAATACAATTGTATCTTTTCTGCCTTTTGACTAATGCAATAGTTTCTAGTCACATTTCAGGTAAGCAGCCTCTTCCTCTAGTCAGGTTTCCACTCTTATATTGTGATGGGCTAATGAATGAGAAGCTGCTAACTCTCAAGTACTGAGAAATACTCAGCATATATTAAAAAATATTCATATCTGCAAAATAGCGGTTATTCCTTCAAAGGAAAGAATCACGCAGTTCTTGCAGAAAATGAATAAATACATAAATATGCAAAACTGAGATGATACAACCTATACCATTTTGTAACAGAAACTATAAAATTAAGCCAATCACTTCCTGATCTATCCAAAATAATACATGTGCCTGGCAATAAAGCAGAGTTTCAGGGTTATAAACTCTCAAGGGGCTGCAGCCTCAAAAAAAATAATTATCAATCCAAGGTCCTGCCATAAACACTGAAGAAATTCTGAGAATCACACCAAAGTATGCGCAAAAATTAGGATCTTAATTCTGCCCTTTTGCCACATTGTTTTCAAGTTCAGGTAATCTGTTGCTTCTATCCTTTTAGCACATATCTATTCCCTGGCATTATCTCTGATATGTCCTGGCCAAACTCATCTTTACCTCTTGCATATATGCAACACATGATTTTGATGCATCTCAGTCATATAGGTAGAATGTAACCTGTAATAATTACCAGTTCCAGAACTGTGTTTAAAAAAGGGGGATTAAAGCAAAGTACTGGTTTATTGTCACAGAAAATGCATGAGATACCAACAGTCACTTTTCCAGGAACCATACGTCCTCACCAGGATCTTTGCAAAACAGATTTTTAATCATGGAATCAGAATGAAGAATTTTGGTTTCTAACTACCACATGACTACAGTATCATGGCCTGTAAATATTTTTCTATTCCCTCTGACCCCCGCCCAATAATACACATCTATCTGGTTTGAAATTCACTGGTAGCTATAATATAGTGACCCAAAGAGCAAAACTACTTATGGATATCATTAATGTGTGTACTATATACTAGATTTTTTTTGAAGTATTCTATTATAGGACTGTAAAAAGAAGTAAATGTATTTCAACTACTGAAAGCATTGCAGTAGGCACTAAGATTGCAATCACACTTGACACATTTCTTCTGTGAACAATGAAGTATGCAGTCATAACCAAACTGCTATGTCTGCATCCTAGCAAATACATTCATTTTTACTATGGACCAGATTGCATCTTTGCCACATACCCCATGTCAGAATGAGCAAGCTGAGAAGTGCTTTGATGGTTACATATGTTGTTATTGTGCAGCTCCAATGAACAGTAGTTTCACAAGAATGAACTCTCAGTCTATTTAAATGTATGTGCCACAGTGCAACCTCTCTCCCATTCAACATATGTCCTACATTAGGCTTTGCATCTCACCATAAAAGTTAAACCTCATATTTTTTGCTGCAGAGGTTCTTCTATGGAAGCAAATCTACCTATGAGAACTAGACCTAGCACTACATCTAGAGTAAGCATTACTTTACTTCCAAGGTGACAAAAAGCTTTAACTTCACTTCTTGGCTTGCTCCAGTCAACCATAGATTCAAACAAAGTCTTTGTTCAAAGAGAAACCAGGAGCAGCAGCCAGAAGAGTAGATGTGGTTAAGAGCTGACATCACTGTTTCTTACCCACAACTCATTGAACACTTACCAGCAACAGAACTGTGAAATAAGGCTGATAGTGCTCTTACGTGGTGAACAATATTGAGTCATGCAATGAGGGGCTGAAAACAAGCTATCCTCAAATGCCACCATCTAAAATTCAAGGCACTGCAGCCCAGCTAGCTAATAACTCTTGGAAACAGGAAAAAAACAAAACCAAAATGAAACAAAACCAATCGAACAAACAAAACCAAAACCAAAACCAAACCAAACCAAACCAAAAAAAACCACCAAACCAAACCAAACCAAAACAACAACAATGAAAAAAAAGACAAAACACATGCCACACATATAAACTAAGAAAGACTTCACAGTGAGCAATGAAGAATGTCTTCAGACAATATACACACAGTATCTGGTACTCAATTCCTTTTCAGAGAATATCCACAAGTATTCTTTACATATATATGGTAACTGTTTGAAAATATTAATCTGCATTGTTGCTGTATTTCAATTTTATGGATTCACCATGCAAGGTTCTTTAAGGGCATTTGGTCAATATTCTTTAAGCTTTTTTTTTTTTTTTTTTGTAAAGGTCCAGTCATTTGTCCAACATTAATGCCATTGCATAAAAGTACACCACTGCCTCAGAACAGGCCTTTTCTGATGTAACAAATTCTAGGAGAGCTGAGGTTTAGCTTGTTCCTCAGATCTGATTCCACTTGTCCTTACTGACCTTAGTGGCAACTTGAATTACCTGAATTTAGGTTTCCTTCAAATTTCATTTGCTCCAGTGGTAGGCACATCCTCTTAGGAAACTTATGAGCAACAAACATAGTGAAGCTCAGGCATAAGTCAAAGCTCTCTTTTCCCTTCTCTGAAACCAGTGCTGATTTCAAAGGATAGTCATGGAATTATATCTCAAATACATATGTGGTCATCTTGGGTATGTATATATGGTAATCTGGGATTCTCAAAGACTTTAAGATATAGTTTCAACAAATGTTTGTATATGTCAATTTACTTAAGTGTCTACACTGATAAACCTCAGATCTCATAACACACAGGCATCTTGGCAATCTTTTTTCAAAACCTCAAACTAATCTCCAAAAATGTTTTCTCCATCTGTTCATTATTAGTAAAGACTACCACTCTGACGTAATTTTTCAGCAGAGTAGAAATAACATCACATCAGCTACTGACTCTGTGGGATTCAAGAATCTCACTAACATCTTTTCAGTGTTTACATAAAAGTGATATAATTCATAGTCCTTACAAATATATTGCCCGAAATTTTGTTTAAGAAGTACTATTTTCCTATTATTTAAATGTTTAACACACATGTCAGATCTACACACAATTTTGTCTTTGCTTTTACGTCACATTCGGTAGTAACTAACAATCTTTCCTCTTTTCCTTCTTTCTTTCTTTCTTTCTTTCTTTCTTTCTTTCTTTCTTTCTTTCTTTCTTTCTCTATTTATTTATTTATTTATTTATTTATTTTCTTTTTGGTATTTCATGACCTTAAATACTTATCACTGTCTTTTTAAAATCTTGGTTATTGTTTTCCTTTTTCTAGTCACACATTATAAATTTTAGTTATTACTTCCGTTTCACTTTTAATAAGATAAAGGACTGCCAGTATTATTTTTCTATATCAATAGGTCTAGTGCTTGCCTCATTCATACTGTAATAATTTTCCGTAAGACTTACGAATGCTGATACTATTTTGAGAAAATAGTAAGTAAGATTCTGCACACTTTCACTTTGAGAAAAGCTTGAGCATGACCTGCATCACCCAAAGCCAGTCTTTCTTATCAAAGTTGCAAATATAAGCATGTGAAGCCCAATGCTTGCAAATGGAAAGATTCAGGAAAGCTGAGCAACCCTTTTAAGAAAGCATCGCCAGCAAAACTTGAATTGACAAATTGCCAGTTCCCAGCCCCAGGCATAGTCTATTGAAGCATGTTGCCTACTGCAAGTGAAGGTTATTTCTCTACAGCCATATTTATACAGTCCTAAAATTACATTTGGCCCTTTGGAGGTAACTGTGAGGCTGATGTGGCCCCCAGTGAAAATGAGTTTGACACCCCTGCTCTATACCTATTAAAGAAATCTGAGTAAGAATGGGCAGGAGGAAGCAGACCTTGAAGCTCCCCATGTTGTAAGGAAACCAGTCTACAACAGTGAAGATTAAAAAGTAGGTCGGACTTAATAAATGCATTTTTAAGTAATCCATACTTTAAGTCCTGATATGAAATGGATGAAATTTCTGCTCTGTTCCAGTAACCAGAGATTCACCCTGGTGCTTTTATTATGCTAAAATTCTTGTGCACACAGAAATGGCTTATGCATATTTGCATCAAAAAAGGAAATGAAAGAAGCTGCAAAATTAATCTCCCAATTCTAAATAAGAAAACTGCACAGCAAAGGTTGGAGCATGGCCAAGTATAGTAAGAACAGTCACTTTTACCAAGCACATTGTTTAAGTGGAAAAATCATGACCTTGTCTAGGAATAGTGGAATTCCCCAACCTACTCCTCGCTAGCCTTCCTTCTTCAACCGCAAATAAAACAGGATTTCTTCTATTATGTGCAGAACAATATCTTTCATTCACTATTAACAGACTATTTTTATGGGTTGTATTTTATAACTGAAATATAATGTATAATCAGCTGCTGCACAGATCTTGCCTTGTGCTGGAAAGGACTATAAACTGTAGCAGTTCTCAGTGCTGAATCTGCCTCTGGGTGTTGACACAGGAGCTGCTCCGCCTTTGCTTCTTATGCCAGATATGATGCCAAAACATCCTGCTGTTAATGCCAGATATGAAAGCAGCAGAAGCAGCAGAAGGATGGAGACACACGCTTACTTCGAAAAGCAAAGGCAAAACATAATTGTGGTCCACACTGCAAAAATATGATCTGATAAGTCTCCTTCACTTGCCCACACTCACAAAGTTAGTGCTCAAGGTTTTTCTGTGCTTAAATACAAGTCCTGAGCTCTCTCACTGGACCTCCCAGGTAGTCCATGTGGGTGTTCTACACAATACTTTAGCTTGTGCTTTTATAATCAGACACTGTTTCTAAAGATACCTATAACTTGTAAAACCAATGACAACAGATGACAACAGTAGGGAAGTTTGTAGCAACAGCAGCCAGAGAAATAAATGGTCTAGTTACCAGTCTGTTATGGACAGCACATCAGAAGCTCATGATGCTTCCACAGGCATGGGAGGGCTGATACTCCCCAACAAGTAGAAGACATCCCTCAGACATCACACTCAAAAAGGACATGCACTATGTCCTCACCTTGACTGACCTTCTTTCTTACTGTTGTTATTGCTTTCATCTTTGCATAGATACACATCTCTATACATATGTATAGATACATACACACACACTTATGCATGAGCAAATTCCATAGTACCAAGATCCACAAAAGCACTGGAATTCAATCATATGCACACCTAAATTGTTAGACTAGCACCTCACAGGTTTTTGGACTACTTACACCCTCTCAGACAGTTCCTTGGCACATACAATGAGTTAAACATGGCCCAAGGACCATTCTTAGCAGGGATATGCAGATGACTCATCTTGTGGAAGGTAAAATAAATGGACTATGGTACTAAAGCAATTATTATTAAGGCCAGTGAATAAACCCACGGATCCTTTGGTTTACTAGTATACAGGTAACATTTGTGCCACAGAGGGAGTCTAATCAATGGGAACTTCACGGAGAAGACATCTAAACAAACGTTTTTCACTTTTCCAGATACTATGAGTATGAACCTTTTCTTATTTAGTCCTTCCTATGGTAAAGCTCATGTCACCATAATTTTAAATACAGTGTTGCAAAATGTTCAAGCAGGCACCGAGACCCCATAACTAGTGATATAGCATATAGCATATAGCTCTAGATACTGTGGGGTTTTTTTCATATTTACCATATTATTCAATGGAAATTAATGGCGTTGGGAGGGGAATTATATGTATAGAGAGAGAGATATAGAGATATATCTATATATATACACACATTTGTAATCAATCCAAATATCATTAAGAGCTCATAGATTTCTGTTGAATTTAAGGATATTGCAGCAGCCCTCCAGTAAAGCTCAGTCCCTTGAGGGATAGTTATGTGAAGTTCTTTATAATCTACATGTGAGTTTAGATTTCCCAAATCCTGATAAGATGATAACCAGGTTTTCTCAAGAGGGAAATGAGCAAACACATGTTTAGGGTTTCCAAAACCTTCCCTGTTTTTTTGGAAACATGAGTTTGAGAATTTTTAGAATAGCTATGCTTTTAGACACAGACAGCTGAACAGGCCCCAGACCAAATGGCTACCACAGAGGGAAGATCTTGAAAGAGATCAGACATTACAGCAGCTATACACAAGAGCAAGTTGGTAAAATATTTCCCATGCTAACAAAGCTTGAAGTGAATTCTTAACAATTTGCTATATTTGGTCAGTGTTAAACCTCCATAGTACCATGGAGACTGTATTGACTAAGATATTTGATAGAATTTAAGACCATAGATTACTGAAAACATTTGTGAGGGAAGCACGCCACAGTTTGGATTTTCACAAAGAAGCGAGGGCTGAGGTGAAGATTTTCTCTTTTGTTCCTTTTTGTTCAGTGTGAAATGGTAGAGGCATCGGGAGGGGATCAAATGACCAACTGTGGCCATTATACCACAGCAATATGCACAGAAAGCACACCATGCTCTGAGCGTGGCCTTGATCAGACCCTTCCCTTTGTTGCTGCTGTCGTGAGGTGGTGGAGTGTCCTTGCTGCAGAAAGCCCAGCGGGGGCCAAGGACAGAGGCAGCTCTGACACCGCAGGTCGCTGCAGGGTGAAGTGTCGTGCCGAGCTCAGAGACCACGGCTGTCACTCAAAGAATCATTAGCAATGAAAGCGAGGCGGTGAAGCTTGTTGTGTTGTCATCACACTGTAAGAACATTGGCTGCAACCCAAATTAGCTTGCTTAGGGAGTGTGAATCAAAATGACATGTAATCTGAATGTTAATGAAATTTTTTTCTTGCTTTAGACTTCAGATTCCATCCAGAAAGCTGTCATCTGGAAGACATTATCTGTCTCCCTTCCTCTTGCTCTCTTCTTAGGATATGCATTTACAAATATATATAAAAAATAATACTATTTATTTCTCCTAAAACCCCGGGTTCTTAGTTCTCAGTTTCCAGAACACTGTATTGTTTCCAGAAATGCCCTTTTGCTGTTAGGAATTTTTGAACCTTTGCTGTATTAAATGAAAAAGGAAAGCAGTACAGAAAATGCCCTGCTTTTCAATCAAGATAATTGCACAGGTTTCATAGGCAAATAAATGTCATAGCTCTAAGTGCTGTTGTACAGTGGTGCATCTGCACTGTCACAGAGAATGTTTCCATTTACATTACCAGAGGACTGGATTGTTTAGATGTTATTTGTGATATTCATCCATGTTAAACTGTATCACTGAAAATCAGGTTATTCTGCTCAAGACAATAGAGTTATTCCAATGCAAAACCAGCCTACAGCAACGGAAATTAAAGGGAAGCCTTTAACGTAGACAGCCATCCATTTCCTGACCTGACATGCACTCCTATGCCTCACTACTTGGCAAGGTGCATAGTTAATTTTAATCTGTATCATTTTTTCTAACAGCTATTAAAGACCTCTTGGCCTGCTGGATTCAGAGGTCCTCTTCTCTCCCTCATGCACTTAAAAGGCAACTGGAAAAACGAATCTCCTGTCACATGGTGCCCACTACATACTTGTGTTCTTCATGCTATATTTCAAGAAAGTTGCTATACATGTTAGAAAGCAAGTAACAAGTAATCAATAAGTGTAAAAACCTCTTTCTTATCAGAATAAAAAAAAATAAATTACTAGTCTGAGACACTTAGGATCATAAAATGGTGAGCACTACTGGTATAACTTATACTTGAGTCAGTAAACTATCCAAATGCCCTTTTCAAATCAACAGACAGACAGATTCCAGATTAAAAGAGAGTATGAATGCCTAAACCTAGGAAAAGTAGTTTTAGTCTCTTCAGAGAGAAGTTTCAATACACAAATATGCACACAGTGCTATCACTGACACACAGTTCAACAGTTGTAAAAGAATTAGGACAATTTGTGTTTTATAAACATACTATTAGTCCAAAAGAATTAAGTTTTTAATGAATATTAATACTCCAAGAAGTCTTGGTGGACTTTGAAGATTCTTTATTTGGGCTTTTTTTCAAGTTACATATTTACCCTTTCAACAAAGTTGGTTGTAGAAATATTTTTTTCTTCATTTGAGACAGTAGCACACTCAAGAACGAATGTAAAACAGACTGAAGTCAATCAGTACTATTCCAGTCTGGAAAGGATGTCTGTATCTGCTTATAGTTGAGTTTCTGATTCAGTGTTATGCTTAGTCAGTGTGTACACTGTTGTATTTTCAAATATTTAATCAAGAACTTGGGCTGAGATACAAAAAATAAAGGTTTAGGTAGCTAACTAAAATTTCAAGTGTGTTAGGTCAAAACTTTAAAACCTTAAAATCTTAAGTTACCCTGAGAGACACCCACATTTTCATAGGCAAGTAAGGTTGCCTAAGCTGCCAGACGTGCATAGCTGCCCATCTCCTTTGCTTTTTACATGGGATACATCAGAAGTTCTCTGAGCAAATCCAGTCTTACAGAAATAAAAACTGAATAAAGAGGCATCACATGAACATCACCTAATGAACCTAGTCTGCAAATCTCTGAGCACATAGTACTATTCCTGAGAATAAAATTTCATTGTTTTGCATTCAATTTTTTTATTAGCAATAAAACTAGTTTAACCAATTTCCTCACTCTGTTGTCACATCCGCTTATCCCAGTGCAATTATTTGTAGGAAGACACTATAAACCAGAAAAATGAAATGACCAAAATAAAACATAAACACAAATGCTTTGAGGAGCTCTTTTTCAGTCCACATCATTCATTGAGGCTGTCTCCAGGACAACGTACAAATAGCTCCATCAGCATAGCAATAGGTAGCAGTAAACTTTGTTACAACTGTGCAGAAAATGCCAAACACATACTTGTGGGACAATCAGTTCATAAAAAGTCTTAAATATGCTCTTGATGCTACCTGAGCAAGAGAGAGCACTGTTAGTGAACCAGACTTCCATTAAAAAGTTCTTTCTACTGAGCACAAACTTGTATTACTTCAGCTGTGTCTTCCTCTCCTTCCTTTGTAATTTATTATTAGGAGGAAAACACCTTTTGTCTTCATGCTGACAATGTATAGCTTGATGAGTTGGCATTTATTTGCTTCTGGTCTCTTAGATCAGTACTCCTGCAGAATCTGGTCAGTCACACCAACTAGAAATGCACAACACTTGACATTCTTTTTTAGGGAAAACTGCCTTCTTATTGTTTCAGTCCATTTTATTTATTTATTTTTAGCATTAAAATATGATCATTAAGTTTTATTTGGGCCCTATTACCAAAGCCACACCAGTAGTTAATCTGTGAAAACATTTCTGTCCTCTGGTACCTCCTGTGTGTGGGGAGGAGAGGAGTTACTTCTGTTGACAAGGGCAAACACTGTTGAAAGATTCATGTAGAGCTGGTTCTTTTTTGTAGCTCTTGTGCAATGTCTAGATGTAATGATATGAAGCTTAGATGCGATGATTGGATAAATTTGAAAGTGTGCCAAATTAAGAAGTAATGTATAAGGAACTGTAACTCAGGCTTGCTTCCACTCACTTACGTGTAATTACAGCCACTTTACTAGTGTGAAAGGTAGTCTCATTATAATGTACGTGCTTGGAAGCCGGAAGAAGATGTAACATAAAAGAGATTGGTTACTTAATTTCCATCTTCCTATAGCTCCTCAGCATGCCATTTAGACTAACCGAGGCTCCTTAACACATGGGTAGAGCTGGAGTGAGTCTTAAATAAGTGAAGAAAATCTAATTTATAACACTTTAAACACCATTTCTATAGCAGGACCACTGTATTTAGTAGATATATAAAGACTGTGTACAGAAAATTCTATTGTAAAGTTAAATAATGATGATGTTGTTAAAGAATGATGAATGTTGGGAACTTGAATGATTTCTAAGTTAATGATTGACAGGGTTGTTTATTACATAGACAACTTATATGCTCATTTGTACAGCCATACTGAGCAGAGAAGAGGGAGATACTGTGGAAAAGGTGGTATATAGCCACACAGAGAAATTTGGTGTATTCAAGTAAGTGAAGACTTAAAGTTGTACAAAAGCTACAAACATATCCTAGCTCTCATATGCTTGACTATGGAATGTGAGGAAACAATGCATTTTTGTGATTACACATGAATTTCCTTTTTTTAGTGCTAAGAGGGAACTCTGGATGGGTGAAACCTCATCCCATCTCTGTCATACATCATTAATATTCTTCTGTCCTGAACTTTAAGCACTGCAAGACAGTTATGACGGAAGTCTTATTGTAGGGCACTGCCACCCAAAATGGGTTGCTATTTAAGTGAGAGCCCAGCATGCCCAGCTCTCTGCTGTCTGCTTCTGCTATTGCTCTGGACAGTCATGGCTATTTCCATACCTTCACAGGGCCACTCATTACACAGGCTGGAGATGGCATGGCTTGGCATGGCTTTCTGAAGCAGGGTGTAAAACAAAGTTAGCTGTTACCTCTTCTTGCCTTTCCTCACCCTTTATGTTGCAATAACCAGAAAGAGGGAATGAATCTTTATGGCAGAGTTTAATGGGGAGAAGTTATTTGCAGTGCATGGAACAGCCTGAAACAATCCCTATACAATTTGGCATCTTTAGAGGGTGAATCTGTACCAGAAGTAAAATGAGTTACAACTTATTCTAATGCCCTGTCACAGGATAGTTTGCATCTCCTCAGCTAAGCTATCTTCACCCTAGAAAGAGGCGATGCCCTTTACACCGCCTGACGACAAGAAACTTTGGTGTTCACTCTCCCCAAAAAATACACCTAAGCTCAGTCTGAGAGAGTGATGATCGTCACAAGGTAAAGCCTTGTGAGGTGGCATCTCTGTTAAAAATACAGGTAACCAGAAAGCAGTGGTCAATCTTTCTGCTCACTGGCTTTTTTTATTTTTAGTCAGGAGAGACTTAGTCAAAGTGTGACTGGAGAAGGAAGAAGAGGTGTCTGGTCTCCTACCTTCTGCAGTCTCTCAGCAAACCCTGGGAACTTTAAATAGTCTGCTGTTGCTACTGCTACTGTTGCTGTGGCAGTAATATGACCCCTGCCTTTGAATGTTCCTATATTTAGCCATTATTTTGAAACTTTGCAAAAGCGTGGTGAAGAGTGCAAACTGAAGCAATGATGACATAAATCTCAGCAGCAGCTCACTAGAGATTCATGGTATTGTAAAACCACCTCTACTTCCTTAGGCCTAAGGGGATTTATTTTAGCAGCAAAACACTGTACCTCTAAGACCTTCAATGGAAAGGAAGCAAGAATTGTTTATGAGGAACAGTAGGCAACTTAGAAAACAACTTCTACTTGTGTAAGCTATACCCACCTTTGCCAGGTGCTACACAGATCCTTGACCTATGACAGCTGTCAAAGCATCTTAAAATTATAGAGCAATGCAGGAGAACCATGAATCAATATAAATGCATTTGCCAGCACCATGTTGCAGTAAGTAATCTGTCTGGAATGGTGTGTTATATGTACATCTGGTCAAATGTTTTGCTTTTGGTTCTCCCCTTGAGCAAATCAGTAGGCAGAATTATGAAGATTAGACTACCCAGGACTATTGCAGGTTGTTTTAACTCATGTATACTTTTTCCAAATTCCCCACACCTTCTGGAAATTGTGTACTGATTAGTAACCACTGCTGCTGTCTCAAACTCACACTTACACACAATCATTAGAAATATGCCTGTACATTATTGTTTCATAATCTATGTCGAGATAACATGAAAGGGAACAAGGGTCACATACCATGCAGTATGACCTCATGTCACCACAGGTTTCGGTGCAGTTAGTCAGAGGCACGAACTGGGAGCTGAAGGCCGGTTTACAGTGGAAGGATATGACTCAGTTGCCCATAATTACCAGTTTTTATGTCATTGCTGAGACTGTTTTGTTTGCAGAAACTGCTGATATAGATTAATACAACACAGGCAACAGTTGCATTTGCAGAAAAAAATACAGGGAGCAGTTCTTCAAGACCTCTGTTTTGTCTGCACAGTTACCAGTTATAACACTTGAAGCTGAACAAGCACATTCAGAAAACAGATGAGGTCCAAAACATATGATTTGTTTAAAACCAGTTATACAAATTTTCCTAGAAGTTAGTAAGAGCTTACTGAAACACCCTGACAGTTTTAGATCTGCTTTTTGTGAAGGATTCAACAAGTACTAAGGGTTCACTGGAAGAGACTGAACATCCAAACCATTTGCACATGCTGTTTTAACTGCTTCCTTTTGAAAACAAACAGTATATCAGAGGTACTTGTGTCAATAATATTTCTAATCTCACTTGAAAGAAACAGCTTTTGTTTATGAAATGTATGTTCATGATCTAATAATCTGAAATTAATCAGATCTGCTATCAATCCACTTAATCCATTGACTGCTAAAATTTAGCCAGTATTTTTTTTCAGTTTTCTTTTCAACATTCTAAGGAATTTGACTAAATATGACCTGTTATTTGTGCTCAGATCCAGAATAAACCTCTCCTGTATCTGAAAAGAAAAGGGTTGGGTCCAGCCTCCTCAAATGATACATCCAATTAAATCTGAAGTGTGCAGCTAACAAATTATAGAACATAGTTTCCACTTAAAGCTACAAAAGCACTTAATGTTGTAACTGTTCATAAGGCATAGTTCATGGTATGCAGTTTCTCTCTAGTATTAGTTTTCTTGATAAACGTTGATTTTCCAGTTCAAATTCCATTCTCTTAGTATGAATAGCCCATCATTTGCTGACAGTATTGAAAATAAATAAGTGAAAATACCTCAGTTTTTGCTCTCCAAATTTATTTTAAAGCAGCAAAATTTAATGCAAGTGCCAGTTACTTTTTTGATATTTAGGATAAAAACAAATCTCAGCTGGGTGGTTTGGGGGGTCAAATATACAAACACATACCCCTGCAAATTTATTACCAATTTTGCGTCTGTGTGAAAGACAAAAAAATATGTAAGATACCCTGAACTTCTTAAACTTCTGGTTTCCTGTATTGTTAGATAGATTGTCTTCTTCCTTCTTTACTCACTACCAAACATACTTCTGGCCTGCATGCTCATTTCTCAGCTTGATGTATACGGTAGCTTCATCTGATGTCTTCAAATGTCTTTGTGCCAGATGTTTAAGAGAAGAGGCCTTCTGAATGCTGGAGTCAAAGAGATGTTCAGAGACACTGTCAGAATTAGGATTCATTCAACATACTGGTAATTATTTGGATGCTTTAAAAGAAAGTTTTAAGGTTGCTGAATAAACTTCCCAAAACCCATTGGTCACTTACTTTGGGTTAGGCTACATTCTATCTAAAAGGCTGAGAAAAAGGGCTTAAGGTCCTTCCAGAGTGATGAAAGCTCTCGCATCACAGCGACTGCCATGCCAAGAAGCACTTAGAGTTCTACAGGGCAGCACAGGGGGAAATGGCCAGCATGTAGGTTGAGGATGGGAGAAGGAAGTCTCACATAGGTTGAACAGAGAAAAAATTACTCACAAGAACTAAATTAACATCCATGCTTACATTCATCTTCATCACCAGGCATCAGTTGCACACACTTTTTCTTAGGTCTATAGGTAAGTATACCTAAGTGGTCAAATCCTTGGAGTGTTATGTCTAATAAGTGTGTCAAGTTACTGTGTTTCTTTCCTGCACTTTTCTTATGCAACTTTTCTCCTTAGTAGAGAAGGTCAAGGCTTGTTTTTGTTGCCATTGCAAATTTTCAAGGCAAATATAGCAAAATATAACTTTTAAATTTTTTGTCTTGGTTTTCTTTTCTGTTATTTCCAAAAGACAAAAGGAAGTATCACTGATAGATGTGGTTGTTTGGGTTTCTTCTTTCAATCATGAATTTTCTGTTGGAAATTTCCATTTAAATAAAAAAGCTGATTGTACTTGTACTTGTACTTGTACTTTTTTGACCTCGGTTTTGGAACCACCCAGATTAACTTGAGCATGGTGGTATCCTCAATTAAATTGGCATACACAAGTCTGTCCAAATTTAATTCACTCTCTCTCAAAATAAAAAAAAGAAAAAAAAAAGAAAAAAAAACACCAATAAAAATGATCATGTCTTGTAAAACAGACTCATAAAGCATAATAACTAGAAATGTTAACACAGGAGAAACTGAGGGAACCAATCTAAGAATCTATTCTCCTTGACAAGTGGTATTCATTTAAAAAGTCTTCTTGCTTCAATCTCCTGATTATTACACAAATATTTTATGCTCTGGTCATTTTACAAGTGCATTAGCTCTTAGGAGAAGTGTAGTACTTTTATTAGTGCTCTATGAGACTGTTATAAAAAAAAACCACCTGGGAGGTTTAAATTTTATATCTTCAGCTCTACTAATTATTCTCTAAGGGATTAATTAGAGTAACTTTTTTAGCTTTCCAACAAGTTTATACTCACATTTATACTAAGTTAAGAAACAGCTTGCACTGTGATCACAGAAAAATTCTATTTCTTTCTTTAATATATAAACCTGCTGATAAAGGTTCACAGTAGTTACTGTTGCAATAAATCTACATGCCAACATAAAGTTTTAAAAGGACACATTCACATTTCCACTTGTTTTTGTCCTCTGAGTTCTCTGGGCAAGGATAATTATTTATAAATAATATGAGAAAGAAGCTGAATGTAGTTAAAAGACATCGCTGTTTGTGATATGTTCCATGTAAGACAATATAGTTACTCAAACAGTTTGAAAAGGTATCTTGCAGTTACCTAACATTTTGCTAGTGTCTTTCCCTGGATGTTCAATCAGATCATATTTTTCAGACTACCACAGAATAGGCCTCATTAAAAAATAATCTTCGATGTTTATCTGCATGACTGAAGCCCTTAGCCAAATTTCAGAAACAATTTGTTGAGATCAGAGTGGTACATCTATATTAAACACAGAAACAGCTAACCTGTGGTCTGATATTCATAATTCCAGGTACAAATTTGGACTCCGAGCTCAGAGTCCATATTTCCAGAGAACTTTGTTAAAATCCTGATCTCTAAATAAAATCATTGACTACTATACTCAGTTGATGAATGATAGAGATTTAAAAAGGGGGAGATGATATTAACAAAGAAAAGAGGTGTTTACATTCAGATATCAGCAGCAAAACTGCTGAAATGGTCCTTGCCTGTGCAAGGTCCTACCAGGCATTGATTTGGGACCGTGCTGGTTGGCCTGGACCAGGGCCATCCTTGGCACTATTCAGACAAACAGTATAAATTCTCAAGTTCATTTTTACCAATATTTATATGGATTCTGTGAAATAACCTCCAGTCACTGGCCAATCCACTTTCTTTACTGTAAATATGAATAGTTATTTTTGAGATGGTAAACTTATTCTACTTTTAAGAGGATTCAAAAGTGAATTTGAGTCCTCTCTTTTTTTCTCTTGTTTACTAGAGAGATGATAGTCCATGTTTGTCATGAGTCAACCTTCTGCCAACTGAGGATATCAAGACACCGACTGACAACCTAACTCTTGCAGCTTTGTTGAGAAAGTTCTCACTATTCCTGGACTTCTTTGTCATCATAGCATCTGGTACCTTGATAGCAATCCAGTGCCTTGGCAAAGTTCATCAGTTCTTTGTTTGACAAATGGGTGTGGCAAGAATGTACAATGTAATGCTACATTTCAAAACAGGTAAAATCAATGATAACAGAAATTTTGTTATGTCTATCCAAATTATAATTTAACTTCAGAATCTTCTGTGTGTTCATTGAGAAATCTGGTATTCCCTGTAACTTAATAACTGTATATCTGAACAGCTGATGAACCTGGATATAGCTTTCAAGGATGGAGCAAATCTTGGGTAGAGGCATCCTTTATGAATATTTCCAGTCACTGAGAAGCTCACTGAGTATTCCCTATGTATCCCAAGGGATTTTCTAAAACCTTTAATCTTGAAAACTGCTTCAATCAAGATATGACATTTTAGCTAATGAAATGTTCTCTGTTGCAGTTAGCTTTTGATGAACAAATTGTTTCTGAAACATCCGGAACTTCTCTAGATACATTTATCACCCTGTACATGGAGAAAATATACATGCAGGTGTGCCTCCTCTTTGATGGTGAGTGTAAATACCTGACTTGTCATGGTCATTTAATTTTCACACACAGCCTGTTATAATAGACAGTTTGACAATCACTTACTATACAGTGGGGAAAAAACTCCACTGTTAAGCCCATAAAACATATGACTGCACTGGTAGGATGGTGGTGTGTTTAAACTAAGCAGTGCCCCTAACATAACCTACTGTGTTTCTGGAGGAACACCTCATGTTTTAACCACTCATGCTGTTGGAACATTAAAATATTTGCAGTTTTCCACACCAAGTGAAAGCCCCCTAAAAGCAAAGTAACTTTTGTTTACTATATTTTTACCATTGTTTTGAGACCACTGCAACCAAGAGACAAGAATAAGTGGCTATATTTTAAAGCAGGTTTTGGTGATATTTGGTCATAATGGGTAGGGATACAATATGTTTTTTTTTTTTTCTGGGGTTTCTTGTAAAGACAAGGATCAAGGGTGGGAGGCATGTACAAGCAAAGTTTCTAGCCAAGGTAAAGTTTACTCTCTAGAGTGGTAAAAATGAGACTAAAATTAGGACTACCAACAAGGCAGTAAAAGTATACTTTAGGTTTTTTTTAAACTCACAGCTTGGTGTTTGTGTCCCTCCACTGTGCAGGAGCAGATCCAAGGCCAGGCTTCAGATTCAGATGGGAATCACATGCAATCTGACTTAAGCTTTGTTCAGGGTGGCTACAAAGAAAATAGGGCTGGGAGACACTGATTTTCAGGGAAACACCAACTGCAGGGTACTCAGTTCATATAGACCTAGACATAACCTATAGAGCAAGGCAAGGTTTATCTTGCAAACTGCCCTGTAGCTTGTTCAGAGCTAGTCTTTCTGGTAAGTTAGAGGACAACTCCTCTGTGAAGACTTTTCTTCATTGAAAAATTATACTTAACACTTTAACTCTTAAAGTTCTAAGAGTCATAGCTGGCAGCTACGACTTCAACAGCTTTATAACGGAACTCATGCTCTACAAGAAAGTCTCCCTCAGGTGATTCAAACACAGAGTTTTGCCTTAATGTATTGACAGGTTCTAAAATAAGAGGCAAAACTTGTTTAGATAAGAGCCTTATTCTGTGGGCAGACTTTATATTCTGTGAAGTATTTCAGTATTCTTTAATTGAGTGCCAAAATGCTTTTTCCCCTATAAAAAAATCAGACACTTCAAATTATTTCCTCAGAGTTGGAGGAAACACCAGCTGTTAAATGTGAGGAGCGTGTAACATGCAATTACCTAGCTTTGAAAGGCAAGCAAAGAACATCTTTAGATTGTGGGGTTCTATTTTTATAAAAGAGATTAGAATCCTTCAAAGTTTACCATACATTTGAATTATGTAGTAAACAACTGCCCACTGGCAAAGCCGTGAAACCTTCAACAAAGTTTAGTTTTGTGATTTACTATAGTAAACCCGGCAAACTATTGCAATTAACTCTGCCACTACATGCAAGAGCAGCAACAAATGCCAATTTTACACTTGGCAAATCTGGAAAACCTAAAGATGATGTATTTTCTGCTTTGCTGTCTAAGAGCTTCCACTTATTGGCAGTAAGAGTCATGGTGTTTAAATTTAATTTTCCTTAATGTAATCGTTTTTTGCCTGCTATGTTTAAGACAATTTGAATCAATATCCCATGCAAGTCATTAAGAGTCCATAGCTGTAACCATTGCAAATGCTGAATCCTCTGATGGAAAAAATCTTTTGCATCAAATTTCTTGCTTTCTCTCACTGGCTGCAATAACAGTATCCATTTGCTATTATTTGATTTTTTAAAGAACAAATTGTACTATATTTGATAACATTTGCATAAAGACGAATGTTTTCTCATAATGTACTGAATCTTGACTAAAAAAATAATTCTTCATTGAAAGAATAAGTGCTAGTCTTTGTCCTCCTATTATAAGATAGTGGTTTAATCAGATCTGTCAGGTCTTGCACTTTGCATTTAGTCCAAGCACCCACTCACGTGACATTTCCCAGAACATGACACATTCCTAATGCAGCATCTGTGGACGCACTTCTACTGCTTCTGGATATCTCACAAGGATTTCTCCAACGTCAGTTGTGGCCAGTGAATTCCTTTGCAAGAAGGAAACACCATGGCACCATGCAGTCACCTGGGAGGTCACACCTAAGAAGGCCTTGAAACCAGTGCTGCCCTAGGCCAAAGCACAGGCTTAGAGCTGTTTTGTCCCACAACCTCATGTACACAGTAGTAAAGGTAGAAGTTGCCCTTCCATAGGACCCAATACAGGGGAATATACAAACTCTGTGTGCATTCTTCATTGACATTAGAAATTAGAGAATATGTCTGAGATACCTTCCATTGTGCATATTATAGAATGTTTATATAGGAGTTTTAGTGTTGATATATGTGTCTTCAACAACAAATAGGCTGAAGATTTATTACATTTTAGTACAAATTGTTTTTTCCAGTTGTGGGTTTTTTTATATATTATTCAAAGATACATTGGATTAGTTAATTTGAGAATACTGATTTCCTATGAATAGGGAAGAAAAATCATATACCTTTCCATAATTAAGATATGGGTTTTTGCATGTATCAGTTCTGGTGTGCATATACTTCCTGCACTCAAAATCATAATCTGTTATTCAACAGTCAAAAGCGAGATCATGTTCCTGCCCTGCCTCTCCCAACAGGACAAAGTGTTATGCTCACCCTTCAAAGACCGTCTCCTGTCAGGATCCATGTGCTACCAAACTGGCTGAAGGCTAACTGAAGACTGGCAGATGAACATCTCCTTCCAGAGGGAAATTTTAGACAAAAAAAAAACAGATTCCCAGGGTGTGCTGCTCCACTAATGTTGGGAATTCTATGGGTATCAAGGCAAAAATGTCAAGATGTGACCTGACATTTTATAAAGTGGGAGGATGACATTTCCCCTTGTATTAGAGACTTGCATATTTTCCTTCAAGGAAAGTTGTGCTCTACATCATTCAGTTGCAGTGAAGCTTTTGGAGGAGCCAAAGGAGGATTCAAGAAAGAAGTGACATTCTGGTAGACCAAATGAACCAAGCCACCACTATCCAGAGGGGGAAATCCTGACATCAGGAGAATCTACAACATGTTTTTCATTACTTTTCTGAATGGGTGATTTCAAATTCCACTGATTTAATTTAAACTTTTGTCTTGGAAAATAAATTTTCAAAGAACAAACTGTAATCTCTGCTGTATCAACCCCTGCCATGGCACATGAGAAACATGGACTTAAACCAAGCTGGTTTTCTTTACTCAGGACTCAAAATCCTCAGTACCAAGTACAAAAGCTACCAAAAATTCAAGCACTGATACTGTATATACATGCTTATTTTAACTGTTAAATGGGGTGACTGGGCACAAAAAAAAATGTGGCTTATGAGTTGTCTAAGAGAAAGGGACACTACTTTTTTATTTGACTCAACAACGACTTGTAAGAAAGAACCAAAGTATCAATTCCCATACTTTACACCTTAAACTTCATCAGAAATAGGATTAGAGAGGCACAGACATAGCTCCATCAGACAGGATAGAGCAAGAGAACCTTAGCCAGATGCTCAGAGGAAGAGATATCAGCAAGCACTTCAAGAAACTGTTTGTCTAAAGTCTTATATACACTGGCTTTGTATACAACAGTTCAAATTCATTAGTTTGTAGCCCTGAATTACAGATATTATTTTATTATCCCAGGCTTCAAATTTAATTTTTTATGAATCCTCCAGAATAGATCATCTGATCAGTGAAGACAAACACATACAATTAGAATCAGTGAGTATGCAAGGTTTTGTGAAAAGGTGTTGTAAATACTTGCATGCAATGGAAGACTCTTTAAATTGACATATCTTTTTTACTGCTGGGAAGCAATAAAATTGTTGCATACCTTCTGGTATCTCATCTCTTAATCAATATGAATTCCCAGTAACAAGCAATGAATCCCAACCTAATTGAAACAATTAGCCTACCACTGTTGTCAGTAAAATACACTATTATAAATCATGACATATTAAGTGTTAATTTTTTAATCTAATTTGAAGTATGACTGCACACAGCCTCTCCATTATATTCATTGTTGATAATACAAATGTTGGCTGCAAACCTACAAACCGATCAGTGTGAGTTTATATTGGCACGTAGGGTCTGCACATTTACATTACACTGTTGAATCTGGTGTACAGGGAAAATGGGAATGAAGAAACACTTCAGAACTTGTTTGTGGTTGGATCTCCCATTCCAGGAACCTTTTCTGCAGAACTCAAGATCACCTGTGTAAAATTTGAAAAGCAAGGCTCAGATGCATGCAGAAATAACCTTTGAATAACTCATTACTAGGCAATTACAGAAATTTTTAATTTAGTAACCTAGTTGTATTCTTAATAACAATTCTTAACAATTTAATTCTTAAATGAAATTCCTAAGATGGAGTTCTATATCCTGTCCCTTTTATGACCACGCAGCTTACATTTTATTTTGTTTAACAGTCTCACTGGTTATTTTAGGAACCACTTATCTGGAAAGGTAATAGAAGTAAAGGAGATATGTTTTAAGAAAATGTAGAAAAGAGTTTTCATTTCATGCAAATAAGAAAAGTCAGTCCAATAAGACACAACATATCATATGTCACCAAAAGAGATTGCCAGACCACTGTTTAATAATTCATGTATAAACCATTACCAGAAGAAACAATGTAAGAATATATAGAATGAAATAATTCAAGACAGTGTTTCTTTGGGTTAAAGGCACTTTCCAAATTTGTACAAAGTGTTGGATTTTTGTGTTATATCAGTCAAAAGATCCTTGATCCTTGACCCAACTATAGTTAACATCATTATATGAATGCTGACTTAGTCAATGATCTTACATCACAATTATTACTATTAGACTCTTTTGTCAATGGATGAATAGCACCCTAATATGCCTCTAAAGAGAAGAGCATTCGCAATGGTTTATTTTTGTTCATGGATTATTTGAGATCCATGTAGAGCTTTCACATTGGTAATGATGAGGTTTGAGACATAAGAAAACAGCTACCTACGTAATTTTATGATGGAGTAGTCCCACATATGAACAGCATCAAATACGAAGCCGAGGACGTAGAAAAAAACAACAACAACAACACAAAAACCACTTGGTTTTAAACTGTAAAGTCCTAAATGCATAATTTGGAAACAGCAAAAAGAAAGAAAACTGTCAGTGTTGGTCTAACATGTTCATGGGAGAGATTTTCAAAGCATCTCTAGGAACCGAAGCATAATACCCACTGTAAGTCAATGGGAACTGTGAACCTAAGCCATGTAACCATGATACAAATCATACCCTGTATATCACAGAATCAAAGAATTACAGAAACACGTAATTGTTGAATTTGGAAGGGACTGCTGGAGGTCATATAGAATCGTAGAATCATTCAAGTTAGGAAAGGCCTTTAAGATCGAGTCCACTGCAACCAAACACTGCCAAATCCATCATTAAACCAAGTGCCACATCTACACGTCTTTTAAACACCTCCAGGGTTGGTGACTCAAACACTTGCATGGGCCGCCTGTTCCAATGCCTGACAACCCTTTCACCAAGGCGTGACTTAAGGCCTTTTCGTCTTGTCCTATCACTTACTAGTTGGGAAAGGAGACTGACAACCTCCTCACTACAACCTCCTTTCAGTTGTAGACAGCAATAAGGTCTCCCCTCAGCCTCCTTTTCTCCAGGCTGCTAAACAGCCCCAGTTCCCTCAGCTGTTTCTCATAGGACTTATGCTCTAGGCCAGGAGTTTCAAACTAACTCATTTTCATTGGTGGCCACCTCAGCCTTGCGGTTGCCTTCAAAGGGCCAAATGTAATACATGTAATGTAAGGCAACTGCGAGGCTGAGGTGGCCACCAGTGAAAATGAGTTTGACACACCTGCTCTAGGCCCTTCACCAGCTTCCTTGTTCTTCTATGGACATGCTCCAGCACCTCAATGTCTTTCTTATTGTGAGGGGTCCAAAAATAAACACAGTATTCAAGATGCAGCCTCACCAGTGCCAAGTATAGGGGGATTGGTCATTTCCCTAGCCCTGCTGACCACACTATTTCTGATACAAGCCAGGATACTATCTGTCCTACCCCCCTGCTCAAGTAGGGTCACCCAGAGCCAATTACCCCAGAATATTTTTTAATATCTCTAAGGATAGAGACTCTACAACCTCCCTTGGCAACTTTTTCCCAGTGCTCCATCACTCTCACAGTAAAAATTGTTTCCTGATGTTCAGATGACATCTCCTGTGTTTCAATTTGTGACTATAGTTTCTTGTCCTGTCACTGGGCACAACTGAAAAGAGCCTGTCTCTCTCCTCTTTGCACCTTCCCTTCAGGTGTTTATACAGATTAGTAAGATCCCCTATGACCCTTCTCTTTTCCAAGTTGAATGGTCCCAGCTGTCTCAGCTTTTTCTCATAGGAGAGATGCTCCAGTCCCTTCATCATCCTTGTGGCCCTTCATTGAAATCTCCAGTGTGCCCACATCCCTCTTGCACTGAGGAGCCCAGAACTGGACACAGTGCTCCAGGTGTGGTTTCACCAGCACTGAACGAAGGGGAAGGGTAACCTCCCTGGACCTGATGGCAATGCTTTGCCTAATGCAGCCCAGGATGGCATTAACCTTCTTTGCAGCAAGGGTACATTGGTGGCTCATGTTCCATTCGGGTAAACCCCCCGGTCCCCTTCCGCCAAGCTGCTTTCCATCTGGGTGGCCCCTAGCATACATTAATGAATGGGATTGTTATACCCTAGGTGCAGGACTTCACAATTCTTTCTGAACTTCTTGAAGTTCCTGGCAGCCCATTTCTCCAAACTGTATCCATTAAAAAGAATTAATTACTATGATAGGGCAACGAAGATGATTAAGGGAGTGGAGCACCTCCCTTATGAAGAAAGGCTGAGGGAGCTGGGTCTCTTTAGTTTGGAGAAGAGACTGAGGGGTGACCTTATTAATGTTTATAAATATATAAAGGGTGAGTGCCATGAGGATGGAGCCAGGCTCTTCTCGGTGGCAAACAATGATAGGACAAGGGGTAATGGGATCAAGCTGGAACACAAGAGGTTCCACTTAAATTTGAGAAGAAACTTCTTCTCAGTAAGGGTGACAGAGCACTGGAACAGGCTGCCCAGGGAGGCTGTGGAGTCTCCTTCTCTGGAGACATTCAAAACCCACCTGGACATGTTCCTGTGTGACTTCACCTAGGCGTTCGTGCTCCAGCAGGGGGATTGGACTAGATGAGCTTTTGAGGTCCCTTCCAATCCCAAACATACTGTGATACTGTGATAAAAAATTTGCTTTTTCTAACTGAAATTCAATTCTTCTGTTTCTGAATATTTTTTTTTCTGAAAGAAGACACAAATGTGTGGTTTTGTTCTCTTTATAGACAAGCATATATGCATTTCAATCACTAATTGAAACTACTAGTGGTGAATATAGTCTTACCTTTGCAATTTTCATAATATAACAAAGAGGTCTCAGTTTTCAGAAGATGGCAAGCAGGAGCTTCCCACACACGCTCCAAGAAAATGATGGAAAGTACAATTATATTTTGTTAACAGACAAATATTAAGACATAAGGTAAAATTATGCCTGAGTGCACAGAATTTATTTTTTCCAATAAAGATCTAGTAATAAAAAAGATGAAAGACTTATTAGTTGTTCTCAGTGGGAAAGTGATTTTTATTTTTTATTATACAGAACACATTGGTCTTCAGTAACATGTAGAGCAAAGTACTTGAGCAGAACATAAGTGTCACGTGAATCAAAATCTAAATAGTCTGTTGGGGTTGTGTATAATAATTTTCTCATTGTTTTTTTTGTAGAGCAAATATCCAAATCAAAATAAGACTGCAATAATTTGACACACTTGAACTGGACTGGGACTTCAAGAGGGAGCCAAGGGAAAAGCATAATCTAGCGAAGCTGTTCAAGTCAACAAGCATACCTCTTGGTAGTTGAGGTTTTAAATTGCTTTCTTCATCCTCACCCCATTGGTGCTTATGTTATTGAGAGAAATGGCTTCAGCATGTATTCTGGTCTGATTAATTTCCATGGTACTTATAAATTCGTTTCCATTGTAAATTACATTGCAAAACTACTGTCTTGAGTTAAGACAAATATCTGTGCATTAACATGCATAAATTCACCAGCACTGACTAGCCCTGGAAAATTTCAGTAAAACACGTAGTATTAATCTGCAGGTTCCTAAAATGGCATGAAAATAGTTTGGATGCTAGCAGATAGGAACAGTCAAAGTCTGCTACAGTAATACATTTTTTTTGTTTCAGTCAAGACACAGCAATGTGAAAAGATACTAATGACCTGATCCTTGTGTTTCAGTGTAGGCAAATTACTGAGTTCCAATTAGTGGTTTATCAGTTTCCCTACCTCCTGTATTGTTCTAAGCATTCTGAATTCATCTCAATCAATTTAGCTATCAATGCCAAAGGATGGAGATAAATTTGCTTGGTGGACTGAGAAACCTCTAAATATGAGAGGAACTTCCAAAAATTAAATTCTAATAAAGAGTAAAAAAACTTCTTTTCAGGCATCACCTTCACCTCTGGATCAAATATAGGAAAACAACTAAATATAAACTATTGAGTCATAAAAAGCCTTATTTCAAATCAAAGGTAAATTATACAACACTTTTTTCTGGGCAAGAAATTAAGAAATGAATGTTAAGAGAAGATCTTCCAATACTCTTCTAAATGTCTAACTCAAATTTTCAGGAGGACTGGAACATTTCTGATTAGTTAGACCTTGAATAACTGTTAATTCACAGACAGTGGTTGCTCTAGCAAAAACAGTGCAAGATCCAGTACTTCCTTGAACTGTCATATGAGGAAAAGAAAAAAAAATAAATTAAACTTGGTACTAATCAGAATAAATTATTGCCTGCCTGACATTAAGGTAATTGATAAAAGAGTAGCTTAAATTATCTTCAAAAATTTCAACCTTCAGATAACTATTGAATGTCTAATTACCTCTGCTCTTTTTCTTGCTCTCGTAAAACCTAAATCTGAAGTTACTTTTCCCTCATCTATGAATAAAGTTACATGTTTCCTAATGTGAGATCTTTCAGTTTGCTGATGCTTAAGTTCTTACAAAGTCAATGTGAACCTGGTTTCCAACACAGTAATGACAAAGCTAACATGATATGAACTTATCTGTCAAACCAGCCCATTTGCATGATGAATCTCTTGACCTCTATTAAGAGATCTTTCTGATTTGTAACATCTTAATGTATGGAAGACAATTCTTACAGGATTTATTTAAATTGTAACAAAAATAAAGCTTTTCAATTAAAAACTTCAATTCAGAAAACCTTTAAAAGACATTAATTTTTTTCCCTCCATTAAAATTTTCATGTCAAACAGCCAAACTGGAGGGGAAAATGAGGTATTTGTTAAGGCTATTTGATCTGCTGTTTGTTATTCCTCAGATCTAAATCATATCTAAATACTTTTGGCTTGCTTCCAAGAAGAGGTATATTGCCCATTGTGAGGTTTAATTACTTATGGTTTGGATAGCATTTTGAAGATGTGAAGTATTTCATCCAGCTTAAGTTACCTCTATTCTTTCTCATTTACTCCCTAGCTAAACTGAAAAAAAACCAACCAACCAAACAAAAACACAAAACAAAAAAACATCAAACCAAACCAAACAACTAAAACAACTAAAATCTAAAATATATATACGCGGTTTGTTTCTTTTTCTTTTTCTTTTCTTTTTATCTTTATCTTTATCTTTTTCTTTTACTTTTTATCTTTTTCTTTTTCTTTTTCCTTTTCTTTTTCCTTTCATCTTTTTCTTTTCCTTTTCCTTTTCATGTCTTTTCCTTTTTCTCTTTCTTTTACTTTTCCTCTTTTTCTCTTTTTTTGTTTCTTTTTCTTTCTTCTCTCTTTCCTTTTTTCTTTTCCTTTTCCTTCTTCTTTTGTGTTGTTTTAGAGATACCCTAAATACAAAGTAAAGCAGAATATGAATGTGCAGACCTCAGAAGTTCATCAGCTGAAGTCAAAGCCATGTTAAGGTACTTCAGGAAACCTGTGGATCAGTTTTGTGTAGAATTGGAAAAGAGAAATAGGCCAGAAAACACTGAAAACACAACCCAGAAGAAAACAATGAGAGATGTAGGCTTGTTTAATCCAGGAAAAGAAGAGTGAGGTCATGGTGGGTTAACCTGTGCTGGCTGCCAGGTGCCCCCCCAGCCACTCTCTTACTCCCCTTCAGCAGTACAGGGGGAGAAAATAAGATGAGAAACTTTGCAGATCGAGACAAGGACCATGAGATCATTTACCAATTACCATCATCCTTCCTCGCACTTTTTCTCTGCTCTGGAGTGGGATCACTCCAATGTGCATGCTTTTCACTGGCTGCAGTTCTTCAGGACACATCCACCTGCTGCAACGTAGAGTCCTTCACAAGCTAGAGTGGATGTATGTTCATACATGGTTCCCCATGGGCTGCCAGGGAAACACCTGGCCTTTTCTACGAGCTGTGGGGAATCTCTGCTCTGGTGCCTGGAGCACCTCTTGCCTCCCCTTCTTCACTGACCTTGGTGTCTGCGTAGCTGTTTGGTTCATGCTCTTCTCACTCCTCTCTCTTGAAACTGCTACACAGTGGTTTTTACCTTTCTTAAATGTTCTATACTAATAACATTGGATACGTTACATATATATGTTATCTATTAATAACAGAGGCACCTCCAGCATCATTGATGGGCTCAGCTTTGGGCAGCGGTGGGTCCATTTTGAAGCCAGCTGGAAGTGGCTTTGTCTGACATAGAAAAAGCTGATCTTTTCTCACAGAAGCCATCCATGACGTTCCCTCACCAACAAAATTTTGCCACCTAAACCAAACACAGAGGTGAAATTTTTAATTTGTCAACTCTATTAAAGTATATGGAAGTTGTTAAAAAGATAAACAGCACAAAGCTTAGGAAATCTCCTGAGCTGAAAATCGAGGTATGCTGGGGAATCATTAAGAAAGAGTTAAGGCTACTTACCCCAATCTCATTCTTTGACATTCCATGCCTGATCACTCTCTATTGACACACTTACACGCTCTTTAAGACAGAATACTGGCTTAAAGTTCTGCTTGGAACCAGAACATCTCTTCTTACAGCCCTATATTCAGAAATTTATAAAATCAAAATGATATTTTATTACTTTTCTCATAGATGTCACAAATAGAATTCAACAAGATATTCTTCCTACACCATTAAAACCTAGGGATTTGAAGACAATCTTCTCCTGTATCAGACTGAAAGCTTTTCAAAGCACACAAATGGTTGTATTATAAAAGAAGTGCTATTTTCTCAGAACATACAATAATACATATTAAAATATTGATGCTTCAAGATAGATGCGCTAACCTAAAGATTGTTTTGTGTTCAGGGATAAACGAAAGTGTTCCCTGTTTCAGACACTGCATCCTTGCTGAAACTGGTAAAACCTTGCTGAAATGTTATCAAAGTTTAGACCAGTCAAATTATCACCATTGTTCCAGTACATGCCCTTACACTTCTTCAAGCTGATATTTTTAAGGAATAGAAAATTCAAATCTCAATGGAAAAAGAGCTAAGAAGATAAAATGTGCTGTACTGAGGAGGACATCTAGGCCTTCTTTATTTACATTCATAAAATGAAACACATGCTTAAAATGTTTCTGAATTGTGTCCAATGTCAATAGTGGCTAAAAATTCAACCACTTCCTTGGGTAAGATAAACCATTGTAATGAACAATCTAAGAACAGAGATAACTGAACTCAAGACACACTTGTACTAGGATTATGTCCATTGTGCCACAGGCTAAACACTGAAAAGTAACTTAATCTAAAACTTTACTGAAACCAGTAGGGACGTGAAGAAAAATAATTTTTTTTTTAAAAAAAAAAAAAAGGAAAGTGGTTCAACATTCAGGTTTTCCACACATTTAATAAAGGAATATTTCTAAAAGGTAAAACAGCTTTCCTTCCTACCCTTCCCAAGTAACAGAATTATTGAAGAACAGATCAAGACTCTTTTCCTGAAGTATTTAGTAACAAATGATGCTGGTATCCAACTTTTTAGTGCTACTTACCCTTTGCTTACCACTTTCTATCAAGTAACTGGTCTGTGAAGTTCTGTTCAGAGACACATAGGGGTTGGTAGCTCAATTGCAGGCAAAAGAAGCTCTTCAGAAAGTGTAATCAGTATTAGATGAACACAAAAGGACTTAGTGCTTAGCTGGTGCTTGGTTGTTTTACTGAAAAGTGACATAAATAAGACAAATATTTATTTTAATAGCAAAACACAGGATGATTATTTATTGATTATTTATTGATTGTTTAATGGTTAGCAATGTACTTTCAAAGATCCTTCTTCTGTCTCTCATGACCAACATGTGGTCATGCTGTTGGCGTGCAAGCAGCAAACGCCAAACACCAGAGCCTTAAATTCAGTCAAATTTGAGCTCCACTTTTACATTCCACCTTCTCCAAAAGAAACTGGAAGCTGAGATACAGCCACTCTCACAACTTGAAGGTTACTTATTATGCTTCCAGGAACACTGCTGGAAGTCTTAAATCATGTTAAATTTGGTCTCTAAATAGGATTTTCGAACTTCAGAAGAAATGCATAAACAGTGTAATGCTCTTTCTTCTTATCTTGCATCACCAGTGCTTACAATAATTTCAACAAAATAATCTCTAAAAGGCACAGATTTCATAAATTAACAACACAGTACCCATTGGAATCCATCCTTCAGATCATCTATAGGCTTTGCATTAAGAAGAGTGAAAAAAAGGAGTATAAAGCAACAATGTAAAAGTTAAATCTCTGCCTGAAGCACACAGACTGATGTGCGTATTGATACCAGACTCTGGTTTTAATGAAAAGCAATTTAAGGAAATTCTTCATAAAGTGGATCAGCTAGGCTGCAACTGAATAATGTAGTGGGCTTTTACCGCATTATTTGCTCCTGTTGCCATCCTCTTGACTAGTGTTTCTTAGGATTTATTGGACTTTCTCGGAGGTCTTTTCCTTTAGACTTCTGGATTTGGGGGCTTCTTTGTTTTTCTTCCTCCTCCCCTGTAAATTATTGTTGTCATGTGATGGGACCACAATTGTTTATTGTGAAAAGTCACTAATGAACAAATGACCCTGCCACCTGGAGCACTTACAGCCTTATGTTAAACTTGATCTACAATAAAAAAAATCTTCTCAGACTATTGATTCACTGGCAGTGTTTGATTGTACCCTGGAGGCAGGTGACAGCTAGGCAACTGGGTTCTTACTGTTTTACACTCACTATTACACAAACCAAATAAATCTTCTCCAAATTAATCCACTTTTTTTTCTCACTTCTCTACTATGTGACAGTTCAGTATTGAACAATCTGTATATTGTCTCCTTCTGGGAAATTGAAACAAAAATTTTTGTAATCTGCATAAGAACAAATTTCTAGAGCCTCAGTTTAGGTTTAAGACAGTGGCAGCATTTGTTGTGCTCTACAGATTTTTGAAGCTCCCCAGATTTTTGAAGCTGCCAGGTAAAAGCACAACTTTAATACACAGACTTCTTGTGTTACCCTGATTATCTCGTTCTGAAAAATCTTTCCACTAGCTAGAAATATGGGCAACACCTACAACGTCAGCTCTCTTGTACTGTGACCATAAATGTAGCAAGCTGGCCTCAGAGGGAATTAAAGGCGATTTTAGGGATCAGGCTAGTCTAGAATAATAATGTCTTAAAGAAATGCTGCAAGACTTCTTAAAAAAAAAAAAAAAAGTCTTTACAGCTTGACTAAAATTACATTAACCAGTCAACTTCCTCAGGATAAAAAATAACCCCAGACACATACCTAATAACCACAGCAGGAAGAAAAGCAAAGGTCTGACTGGATTTGTGTACTGAGGGGTGCAAACACAGAACGTGAGATTTTGGGTGTTTATTTAACAATCTCATTCAATTTAGAGTGCACAGTGTCCTTTACTCTCTAATATATGCCATGTTGTGCACCACTGTGGTCTTAAGAGCATAGTCATCTCAAGAAAAAAGCTGCAGAAATGAATAAGCAGTGACCCCAAAAGACAGGAAAAGCCACAGGAGTGGTCAAATCAGGAACTTTTGGACATTCAAGATAGGTTGTCTTGAAAGGCTTCTCTTCTGATTATGTTTTCTCCATCTCTTTCTCCACTGTCTTTTAACCTCAGTTTGACTTTGTACCTAGCCCTGTGACCTTTTAGTCATCTGAACTCCCCCACACCTTTTCTGTTCCCTTTTTATTGTTTATGTCTTCCTAATTCCCTGCCTCCAAACAACTATATATTTAACATGGATTTCTTGGCACCGGGAAATATGAATTTTTTATCTCAAAGCCCTTTTTAACCTTGCATCTGTTGTTTTTGTTTCTATAGCTTGGTATCATACATGTCTGTTTTGCTGTCTCTTCATGTGACCATCTGAGTTTGATGATCAAACACTGGGAATGGCTTCTCTACAAGGAACTGTTGGGTAAGTCAGGACTCTTCAATACAGGTAACAGACAGTTTTAAGTAGCTACAAAAGAGGGTTTTCAAAACTGTGGCTGATGTGGGTGGTCACAGATTATTCCAAAACAAGTTGTCATGAGATGAGGCCTCTAGGAGCATAGCTGATCAAATGGCAGAAGTCATTCCTACAATTGGCCGTAGATCTGGAGAATCCTACCACATATACTGTGGGGGAAAAATGTGTACATTATCTCTTCTGTTCATAGGCATTGTTGGAGACAGAATATGGATGTGGTCACAGCCAAAACAGTTCTTCACATGTGTAGACAATGACAACAACAATGGGATCATTCTCAGAGACTACCAACAGAAGAACTTCCTAATAATAATCCTGTCATATTCCACTGCTCACAACACAAATGAAACTCAGCTAGTAAAATAAAAATAATAATAAATAAATAATAAAAAAAAGAAAGTTATTTAATTTTCTGTCAAAAAAATATTTGGTTGGAAAATTTCATGGAGTCCTACTCAATAGACTATAGCTAAATAAATTAAATAGACAACCAAAAGATATTTAGCTGCATGGAAAAAAACACTCTTTCACTATGTCTTTTGCAATTATTCCCATGCCTAAGTCCTTTTTTCATATTACTGTCACAGCTGGAGTATTAGAACTTGTCGCCACATTTGAACTTGAGATTATTTGGAATGACCAGGACATTTAGTATACAATCACAATTTATGGCCTTCTGTCATTAGTTCTGTCTTAATATTATGTATATATTTTAATTTAGCTCTTTGAAAAGCTATTATTTAGAAAGATAAGAGAAATGTTTGTAATTTCCTTTTTATTTTATGCACATCTGCCTTTCAGTTATGCTACCATATCATAACAGTTCTTATTTAATATAAAGTAATTTAATCTCGCAAAAGGAAAATATTCAGCTAGCAGGATACTGTGTTGTTAGAAACAGACAAGTTGCTCACGTTTTTCCACTTATATTTTGAAAAAGTACCTGCCACTGAAAGCTGTGTTAAGCCTGAGATTATGGCAACCGGAGAACAGGGAAGATTTCATTCCCACATGCTCCATTTGCCTTCTATGACTATTCAACATATCTGTCTAAGGTACAAAGTAAGAGGCAGTTGAAAAATGAGGAAGTCCTGACTGGATCCTCACTACACTCAGTTCCAAAAAAACAATTACTACCAAAATCCTAATTCTGTTTTAGTAATTTATACTTTCAAAATTAGACTGAGTCCTGCCTTTAGTCTATAGGTGCCATTAACCAATATTTCACACTCAAATACTGAAGCTTTGTGCCTTGATTTATAATATACAGAAGGCTAACATAAATCCACTGATGAACTGGTACCAAGGTTTCCAGCACTGAAGTGGAAACTCACAGACTCTTTGATTAAGTTTTTTCTTGGTTACCATAGCAAGAAACACTTATATGTTCAAATGAGGCCTCAGAAATTCTACCAGAGCCTTTGAAGCAACTCAAAAGCCCGTGACTTTCCCTGAAGAGAAGCATAATGAAATGAGGACATCCTGTGAAAGTAAGAAAGCATAATATGGGATTATTTAAGGAAAGACTATAGCTTGCATTGAAGTGTCAATGAAGTAGAATTAATGTCACTGAGCCCCCCTTACTCTGGATATTCTTTTATTTCTCATCATCAAGAAGAAATCCCAACACTATACAGAAAGATTTGTAGCTCTTTATGTTTACTATGATACACACATATGTGCTTGTGCATAGAAGCATGTATTTATGTTCATACAAAAAGCCAGATTCCACAACATTTAGTCCTGCAAATAAGTACCTGTTCATTTTACTTGAATAGATGAAATTATTTTGCATCAGTACTTTTCAAATAATGGAAGTACTGTCTCATTTTGAAGTTCCTATGAACTTCTCCCTCCTTGCATGCAACCACTAGTTAAGGAATAGGAACATCCAACGGTTCCTTAGTCCTTTCATAAAGACAGAACAAAAAAACTGGCTGTAACTACAAATGGCAGACTAAAAAAGCTCACTCTTCCTCCAGAAGGAACTAAGTTGTGTAGGCATTTAAAAGCAGTTAGCTCTGCTAACTAAACATCTGCAGTCACTTCTCGTTACCCTTCCCTGAGGAACTCAGTTGCTCACAGTTATAAATCATCATAATTTGTTTAAAATATTTTTTTATTTTAACTGCATCCCCAAGTCAATTTCATAATTAAGCATTTAAAATATAAAGACTTATGCTTTCTTCTTTTCACCCTTCCAATCTCTTTTTGCCATTTCCTGTGACCCTTAGGTGTCACAGCCCACAGGGTAAGAGGGCTGCCTTGCATCAACAGAAGCCACCCCATGAGGACCAATGGCTGCAGCAGCTGTCCTTTACTTTGTAGGAGCTCAAGCTTAAGCTACCTCAGTCCAAGACTAAGAACATTTGTAAATACTTATCACATTACTTCATAAATCTCAGTGCTTTACACCTTTTTTCCAGTTGTTAGCTGACACATTACAGAAAAGACTTAAACCACTCAAACCTGAAAGCAGCAAATCTATCAGCCCAATCACAGGGTAGCTAACGGTGTTAGTAAATAACCTAAGATCATAGGTGCTCTGCAGACTCCACGAAAACGAGGAATAGTACAATAGACTTGTTGTGTAGCAATACAATGAATATTGTTTGGTGTTATAGGTTTTATAGTTCTGATATATAGACAACAGCACAACCCACAGACAAACATTACAGAGGATGCGTTGCATAACTATATGGTATTCTAAAATTGTCTGTCTTGGAAGAACAACTATTTAAACTCTTCTCATGTTAAGATTAAAACCACTGAAATGTGAAATGGCTGGTAGAAAGTAAAAAGCTATTCACTCTTTCTTCATTCCAAAAAGCAATATCCCATTGGAGTTTTTTAGGGGTGTTCACAGTCTTTTTTGTGACAGTTAAGCCATTTAACTCCATGCGTGTGCATGTGCCCCTTGTTCTGACTGCATAAATGCTCTTTTAATTAGAAAGACAGAAGAGAAAACAACACTAGTGATTTATGAACAATCTATTATTATTAGGTGGCTTGAAACTTATATAAAACTGTCTTGATTTACAACAGCCAGGAATCTAACCCTAAACCTGAAAACTGCCCCAGACTTTTCCATAATGAAATTCTTCCATTGTGCCATGTGATCAGTTATACCAATTTTTTACAAAATACTTTTAGGGAGAAAATATGGAGATTTCCTGTATGACCTGAAATTGTACTTCCATTTCATTGGCAGAGGAAGAAATATTCAGATAGGGTATTTTTTAATTGAATTATTAGTAAAAACTAGTCCCTTATAACTTTGACTAGACATGAAATTACAGGCAACATGGACAGCTTCCCACAAGATGCAACACTTAAACAGATGGCATGCAAAAAGTGAAACTTCCAAGTAGTTTAAAAGACCATATAGACAAAACAGTCATTTAATACAGAATTCAAAAAAAATCTGTTGTTTATTCTTTTTAATGGAGCAAACCTCACTTTTAGAAAGTATTCCTTCATGACTTCTTTAGTAGGTCAAGGTTAAGAAAATGAAAAGGTACAAAAAGGATGTAAAAGTGTTATTAAAGGAAAGAAACAAACAGAAAAAAACAAAACCAAAAAAACACCACCACCACCAACCGAAGAACCCCACAACCAACTAAAAAATCCCTTTTATATTATTTTATTGTTTTTCTTCCCTCCTTCATCCCAGTTGTAACCACAGTCAGACTGATTTTTGATCACCTGTCCATGCTGACTCAGTTTTCCTCCAACAAATTTTTCTGCTTCCCCCTTCTAGTCAAAGGCCAAGGTTATTCCATTGTTGATTATTCCTGAATTTCCTTTCCCATAAGGTGGCACACCCAGACCCTGGTGCTCTATACCCCCTCAGTAGGAGAATCTCTTAATTGCAGTGTTTACCAATCTGTGTGGATGTGGTGGCTCTTAATATGGAGTTTGAATTTCAATAAGTATTTTCATAAATGCAGACTGGAGTATGTGAATCTCTCCCATTAGTCAGATAAGTCTCTTATTAAAAAAAAAAATAAAATAAAAAAAAAAAAAAGTATGTAATAGTATATAGTGCATACATTATAACTGAATTCGCAATTTGTTCAGACAGTGATGAAAAACCAGGTCATTTAATATCCTAACAGTGTTAAAGTGATAGAACATTGTTATAATACTACGGTGAGTTGACTTTGGCTGGCTGGCAGATGCACACCAAGCCTATAATTTTCCCCTCCATCAGCAAGATGAGGGAGAAAACACAATGAAAACTTCATGGGTGAAGATAAGGACAGGGAAATTAATTACCAGTTACCATCATGAGCAAAACAGATTCCAGTTGGGGAAATCAATTTAATTTATTAGCAACTAATAACAACATAGAATAGTAAGAAATAAGAACAAATCTAAAAAAAACCTTCTCCCGAACCCTCCCTTCTTTCCAGGCTCAAATTCACTGGCTGTCACTGGCTCTGTCCCACATGGGCAAAGTTTCTGGTGGCTTGCAGACCAACCACCCCAAAAAACCTTGCCACATAAAGCCAATACAAATACAACATAGTAAATATATCATATTGCTAAAGTAATCAACCTTGTTAACATGAGATTTCAAAATCTACACCGAAATAACACTAAGATCTATCAAAACCCAACAAAACATAAGAAATTCTCAGATATACCTGAATTTGCATTTTTTTTTTATAAGATTTTCCAAGGTTTTCTGAGAAGTAGCACTTGCATATCATCTCAATTATACCACACTGCCGTACCACACACATGAAACAGGCAAAGAGAACAAAGTCAACATTTTATGTCTTATGGCTTCATTTGGCTTTCATATAAATGATTCGGCTGCATGGCAGGGGTGGAGAATTGCACTTAATCAAAGTGCATCTAAGTCAGTGGAAAGATACCTATTGATTGCAATGACCTTTTCATGAGAAACTAAGTCAGCTCACCAGTTGTAAGTCTGCAAAAAGATTAGACTGAAAAAAAAAAATAGAATCTAAAATTTCTTTATTTTTTTTCCCTAGCTCATCCCTTTATTAGTAATACTGATTTGAAAAAAAAAAATAGTTTAATGTAATGCACTTTAACATTGAGTAATTATTTGAAAAGCAGATGCTTCAAATCAATAACATTCACTGAGACCAAAACAACCCATTTTCTTTCATGTATATAGTATGAATTGTCATAATATTAATGTAACAACAAAATATTTAATTAGCATTCATTAATGAAAACATTTTGATAGCAACAACAAATCTGGGCAAGCAAAGCTAGAAATCTGAACCCCGAAAAAATTGTTAGTAGTATTATATATGTTGCTATAGCAATTAGACAAGAAGTGGGCTTGATGTTTCAGGCCAGTATGGTGACAATGAAATATCCCAAAATTAAAGATCTGGTCTATTGCAGCTGCTGGGTGGTGGTGTTTGTGTTTTATTGTTGTTGGTTTTGTCTGGGGTTTTTGTTTGTTTTTTTGTTGTTTTGTTGTTTTGGTTTTTTGTTGTTTTGCTTTTTTGTTTTGTTTTTTAATATTATTTTCTTGGAGAACATGCTCTGCAATACCTCATGGAGTAATTACTAATGACCAGAAAGTAATTATAGGTCAAGCACTAACCTCTAGGGTTTCCAAAGTATCCACTGCTATTTATATAAAAGTTATCCCACCACAGGAAAAGGATAACGTGGCTTTCCAGTGTAAAAGACAGTATTAACAAGACTCGCATACTCTGAAATAGAGACAGCCAGTAAAGCCATTCAGATATGCCACCTTATAAATGTTTTCCCACGTCACATCTCAGCAACAATAATTTTACTATCAAGCAAAAATTTTTCTCTATTTTAAAATGTCCAGAGATAATTTAGTGCATTGGAGAGTGCTTCCTATCTTAGAGTTTGCCTGGAGATGGACTTCTAGCTTACATGAAAATTAATAGATTTAGGATACAGGTAGAATTCCATTTCATGGGACATTCATTTATTGCAAACTTTGCTTTCATTCTGATCAACAATGAGTCATCAAACACAGATTTCTACATAGAAGACACATTCCAAAGTGGATTTGGATACACGCATTTTTTATAAATAAGTAAATAAATTATTAAAAAAAAAAAAGGCACATACTATTCCATATCTCGGGTTTGGTTTGGTTTGGTTTGGTTTCTTTAAGAGAAAATGTCACTGAAATGGACATATGTCCATAGAAAATTTTAGTTCAGTCTCATTAGAAAAACCCTTCTACCCAGCTCTGAAAATTACAATCTGACTTTGAAAGAATATTAGCTTAAATAGACTGATGTTATTCTGTTTTGTTTTTCATAATCTTTTGTTCGATTGCCACTTAGCAGCCCATTTATTTCTACAAAAGTTAATAATATGTTGATTTATTTGATCTGTTTATTTACTTAGTGCTACATTAATGGCCTCCCAAATATGTGCATAGAATTCCCAAACAAAACTTGAATCCTAATTTTACTTTTCCATGGATTCCCTGGAAGCCAGATTAAATACAGTTTTCTCAGTAGAGCAGAATATTTACAGGAGGACTCAGGAGATGTTAATATATCTGAATCCAAGTTGAAAAACTAAAGAGTCCAGAGATCCAGTATCAATTACGGGTTTGATGAACAACTCATCAAAGTTAATTAAATAAAAATTAACTGTCATTGACTTCCACAGGCTTTAGATCAGTTCTGTTAGTCTAGGTGTTTGACACTTCTAAAGCAGATGGAACTTGTTTGCTTTCTTTATTTCTTTGAATTTGTACTATACTAGACTGTATTGTATTTCTAGTACAGCTTTGGATTTTATGTGGTCTTTGGGTGCCCAAAGATCAAGGACAAGATTTCAGCCTCTTAGCAACATCTGTGACATAAGTATTTCGTATTGTGTGATTTCCAGTAATGACCCATAAATAGATTTTTCATTGCAATAATGCAGAAGTGACATATTATTAGTTTCCAAAAATTTAATTTCTCTCTCTATATATATGCACATATTATATATTTTTATGCAATATATATATACACACATAATGTAACTATTGCATTATAAGCAAATTTCTTTATGATAAAGAGATTATTTGTACTTGAAGTCAAATCATACAACAATTTTAATTTTTGCACTTCATTATTTTATAGAAGACTTGAGCAGTTTAAAATGTCTGTTTTTTCCTTTTCACTTATGGTAGATACAAAAATAATTTTTTTATTGTGCAAATTGTTTTTATATGTTACTATATACTGTTATATGTTATGTTATGTTATATGTTTTGTTATGTTATATGTTATGTTATATGTTATGTTACATGTTATGTTATGTTATATGTTTATGTTATGTTATATGTTATGGCATGGCATGGCATGGCACGTTGTGTTATGGCATGTTCTTATATGGTCACAGCCCAATCATCTGCATGTCTCTTAAACTCAACTAAATCATTAGATTTCTGTTTGTTCTTCAGTAGCGTAAGTATATAATATTACATTTCAAAAATAGTATCTGTTAGGTTAATGTATAGAAAAAGCCATTTTGCTTTAGTTCCCAGGTTTAAAATATAAAGGCTATATTGTACACATGATCCATGATATCCTAAAGACTTCAGGAATACCAATAAAATTTGATTATCAGTTTAAGTATTCCTTAAAAAGCAATCTTTTGTGCATCCACCTTGTGCTAATGAGTTATCTCAAAAATTCCCTAATGACTGAGTAAAATCAATCACTTTTGTTCTCCATCTGTGCTAAGTGTATGAAATCTCCAGATTTTAAAAATCACCAAGACCTACATAATGAGACATTCTTGACAAAGAACAAGCTTATGTTGTTTCAAAGACTCTTCTCAGGCAGCAGAGACTGGTAGATGCTGATTTAGAAATAGTATTTTATTTTAGCTTTCACTCTTGCAAAAACAGTCTCGACCTTATCAATACACACATACTTGTCTTAAAACTCCAGTTGTCTCCCTTTAGATTTCCCATGTAGGCCAATAGCAGTGGGGAATATCCACTACTATTCCCATATTAAAACTGTATAGAAAGACAATTTAAGATGTTTACTTCCTTCTGCTACCTGGAAGGAAAGAATGCTACCTCGGCATCTCTGCTGACTAAGAGTCTTGTTGATCACTTCATCGATCACTACTGGCAAACTAGTAAAATCTACACCTCGAGCTAAAGGAATAGCCCATGCTCATGTAAGAGGTTGAGTTTGTGGTAGCCAGGAAGTTTGGGCACTTGAGGATCATTCATATACTAATTACACAGGAACAATACTTGGAAGAAAACTATGTGACGGCTGTCATTTTATTGTTGCTTGTTTTTTTTTACACAACCCTTGATTTCACTCTTGCTTTGAGAAGTGTGTTGGTGAATAAGATGCAGGAAGGGAATATAATGTGTAATATCATTTAGAACCAAAGACTGTATATTTCTCTTTGGTTTTGCAGAGCCAAGTACAAGGGATACCAGCTAAGACAGTTACATGTAGAACCTGTAAGAACTGCATTATAAAGTAACACTACATCTCCAAAGTCAAACAATGTGATATTGTGAAATACTAGAAATAAATGTATCTGCTCCCTCTAGCTTACAACACTGGAATCTTGTGGGAATTCAACACAGAAAAAAGCTCTCCCTGAGGCCTAGGCAAGCAACCACCATAGAAGATGACTTCTCTTTCATCTACTTTTATATAATCCGCTACTTATACAACCACCAGTGTCTTTGCAAAATTGTGAGCCTGTGGTCATGCAGTTGAAAGACGTTGGCACAATGCATCCACCAGCAGGAGAGAGCTGCCTGCACCTGTTTTAGAAAGCAGCCATAGGCATATCATAGACCCTGTGCCTGCATCTCATACAGTCTCCTCTCGGACTCGCTTTGTTCTGCATGTGAAAAACTGATGCAGGCTCTTGTGGTTGCCTGTGCAGATACTAGACATCCTCAGCTATAAGGATTCCTATGTTTTTTTAACAGATCTTCTCCAACTGCTTGTGGTTATACAAACTGCAAACACACAATGTGTCTGGTCTTCAGCTCAGCCTGGGTGTAAATCTCAAGATGAAAAGTACACTTAGCTAAAGAAACTCTAGTCTGTAGAGACAAGGAGTACAATTCTTCCATTTCCAATAGCCCCTTGATCTCAGAAGAGGGACACAGAGGGAGAGAGAATATCAGGGGATGGAGGAAACTGCTGCAAGCAGAAGGAGGGTATATCTTCAGTTAGAAAAGCCACAGCGACCTCTGGAGCAGTCCAGAAACTGGAGACTACAAAAGTATTTAGTCATCTTCCCATTCCAACCACATGAATCATTGCACAAAAATTGACCTCATCTCTGCTGGAAACATCAAAAATCTAATTGTAATATAAGCAAAATAATGCTTTCTTGCTTTCTAAAATAGCAAGATGTGGCTGCGCTCTGCAAGTCTTGTGAAACACACACAGTTGAGGAGTGAGGACTACTTAGACTCACATCACCTCAGAAGCCAAAGCTTGAATTCTGGGTCCCCAGTTATTCTCATAAAAAATCAACATGCAGCAATAGTGAATTTATTGGGGTAAAACACTTGGATGTTTGAGCAGAGACACGCTCACAAATTCAAGTGATACATGTACTAAAATGTTCATAAATAGCAGTGATGGGTTTTCACAGCTTCATCCAGTGGTATCTTTAAACCCTGGACCTTCGACCTATGCTAAGGCTCACATTCCTGAGATTAAATCCAAGGAGGAATTGTAACAACTTTTATTCCAAAATTTAATTTTCTGAAATTATTACATTACTTTTCTTCACACACCTGGAATCTCAGTCTGATGCATCAGAAGTGCTTAGCAATGACAGCTGCAAAAGAGACTCCCACAATCAATGAATTTGTATCTCAATTAATGAAGCAAGCCTTTTCCAACTTCCGTTCCTGAAATTCATGCTTTCTTCCTCCCAAAACGAATGTCCAAAATATCTCCCTAGAAAACAAAATTTCTAAATCTTTCAAAATTACAATAATTTATTTCCCTCATCCTTCCCACCCCAATTCGGGCCAAAATAAATCAATCACAGCTGTGGAATGAAAGTTTCAAAGTGACAGACTGAGTCATTCCACCTTTTTAAAATCAAAACTACACATTTAGAAATCATAATTTGTCACAAGCTGGCATTTAGGAAAAATAAACACTAGTAAAATACAAACCTCAACTTTTTTCCCCCCTAGCATTTTTTTATTTCATCAGAATTTTATATTTCATTTAAAAATGCTGGAAATGTTTTCATTCTGTCTGTTATTCAGAAATACCTATGCATATGTCCACGTGTGTGTTGCCAACCAGAATGTTTCTCACTTAACATGGGTGTATGAATGTCCCTATGACTTCCGTCATTACACTCATGCTTAACCTTCCTTTCAAGACGGTTTCAAATCAGTTTCTGTAGCACGTGGAAAACACGCTCCATGATAAGAGATTTCATGTATTGCCTATTCTTCACATAAGTTTGTAAAAAATTAGTAAATAAGGAATAGCAATTTTACAGGGGTCATATACTTTATCATCTTAAGTGCTAAATTATTCACTTACAGTAGCACAGTACACATAGGGCAATGAGTGATTACCTGAAATTCTGGGGGTTTTTAGACCTTCGAAGGCACTGCTTTCAACACCAGAGATTTAAACAATAGTTTCATTTTTTTTTAATAAAAATACTTTCTCAGCCAGTAAGTTTTCAAGCAGCTGATGGAAGAAACATGTGGAACAGTCTGTGACTGTGTGTCTGTGAGTGTGCAACACTGATTAATACACCAGCTACCTGCAGAGCATGCTTTGGTTACAATGTGAATTGCAGCAAAATCACCGTAATCACCATAATCCAGTGCCCTCAACCACTGGGAAAAGCTCTTGAAAGAAAGGAAGATTCATGAATTAAAAAAAGGCATTCACCATGCAGTCCTAAGAATAAGAATGATATACATATATCAAGGCTTACTAATGACTGTGGCTTATATTGAGAGGTTGGTATCAGCTAGATAAATCATCTGCATTCCATTTTATCAGGCTTTCAAATGTAATTGATATCATCCATCTAGACCACACAGGTCTATACTTCAGGTAAAAATCAAAACAAAGCTGTGTGGTGTAGTTTGTTAGCACTGTAAAGACAGCTTATTGTTAACCTTAAGATAAGCCACTGCATTTAAATCCATTTATAGTCACCTTAGGTAAGTATGCCTGGATTCTTTTCTACTTTTCAGGTCAAAGTCACAAAGTCTGTCACAGGAAGGTGTAAATTACACTTCTTTGCATCAGCAAATCCCTTTGCATAAGGGATGGAGTACATTTCAGCTGAAAACAGAGTGCTATTTCACTGCTACCTTCTCTCATGATTTCCACTACAGAATAGGAGAGTGGGCAATTTAATTTTGATAAAGCTGTCAGCGGAAGTCATTGAAGAATCACAGACCTTGACCACATGACTTCTATGCCAGAATTGCCTACTTTTAAAAGCTTGTACTAGCCCTTCATGCCAAGTAACAAAGAGAACTATAAAAGGAGATTGCAGCTAGTTTGTGATCTCATTCCCTCTAAGAATGGCAATTAAAATAGCTTCCATTTGCTTCCTGTCGAAGAGAATCAGTAAAGGGAGAAGAGTACTGTATGAATCCAGCTATTTAACTGCTCTCATGGAACCAAGCCAACCAGCTTGCACATATAGTAATAATAATAATTAAAAAATCTGTCTCTGAAGGCCTATCTAGGTTCAATTCTCCCAGCATCCACAACAATGTAAATTTATTCTCTGCCCTGCCATCTTAATTCTTGGCATATTATTCCCTACCCCTGCACAGTCGCTGTCTGTGGAGCTATCAATGTAATGTAACAACACAGATGCTTCGAAAGGTCAACATAGCTTAAATTTAACCTATATTGTTACAACAGAAAGAAAGAGCTTCTTTAAACCGCCCAGAGGTACTCAAGACACATAAAATGATTGCTTGGGAAGAGAGAAGGATCTCGGCTCTAGATTCGTCCCTCAGAGCCTTCTAATATAACAGAACATCCCTACCTGAGTTTCCATGTGCACACTGGCATGTTTCAGAAAACCTGGACAGAGGCCCAAACTCAGTTTACAGTCCTTCTTTCACAATTACAGCTGGTCAAGGAGGTTGACTTATGTCTGCTATTTATACCTTATGCCCCATGGCTTCTTGTCAGAGAGCGGGCTGTGCTGCAAGCCAGGTGATTGATCAGGAGTTAATGGTTCCATTGTCTGCAGTAATGCGGAAAGTACAATTCTCATGCATCAAATTGAACAGGAACTTTATCACCCAGGCTCTGTGCTTTTAAGTGGTGCTGTCACTAATACCCCTGAAAAGAACAGTGACCAGGACTGAAGGCACTAGGATGAGTCTTTTGATATCCATGTTATTAATACTTCTGTTAACTCCCCAGTTACAGAAGTTATAGGACAGGGCTCTTCAGAGTTGTTGTTATGATGAACGCATTAGGATAGACAGAATAAGGCCATCTTTTCACCTTGCCCACAGTACTGTCTTGGGGTTTTTTTTTTGTTTCACCACTGCTGTTAAGTACTTACAATCAGTTACTCAAACTGTTACAACTATTTTAACTACTTTTATGCAATGCAAGTGTTGTCTTTTTTCCTCCTGCTTTACCAGGCCTACAACACTGGACTTACTCCATGATACTCCCCCTAACTGGAGTGACTGGCAGTGTGCCCACCAGAGAGAGTGGCTTAAAATTCAGACATGTCGACTGAAGAGAAGGAGCACCCATCACTCTTCCTAGACCAATTTCAGTTCTGTCTTTAGAGAATTTTAATTTCATTGTCGTCTTTCTGCATCCGCCTTCAAAACCATTAAAAAACAACAGGTCTTCTGGATTCTACAGTGTGTGTTAGGAACAAATGAGCAGCTGGAAACCGAATGTTAACATTGCCTTCCACCTGCTTGCAGATATGGAACTACTCCCATTAGGACAATATTACAGCCACTCACATTGGACCTGATGTGATGCCTCCAAGGATCTGGAAATGTCACTAGCTGTAACCTCAGGGGTGTGGAACTACCCATCTGTCCTACCAAGGGTGTGCTGTGGTGAAACAGGCAAAAAGCCTCAGCACCCTCTGTTTTATTGCTCTATGCTGAGACCTGGGATTCACAAAATTTTCCTGTGATCTTAGAAAATCCATAGATTTGTGCGAATACATGCCACATCATTGTATTTTTTTGAATGTTTAACTCACTAAGATGCAAAACTTACTACAACACTATATATGAATAGGATTTAAGTTCTAATGCTAGTTTCACATTTTTGATGAAAATAAAGTCAGTAAACTACTGTACACTAGAGTCTTTCTCAAACTGATCTTCAGTGTTATTACATTCTACCTTAGGCTTCTTCTGTATAAGACTGTAAGGGTTTTGAAGACCAAGCCCTAGAGAATTAATTCACTAGCTAAATAGGGAGGGAGGGAGGGAGGGAGGGAGGGAGGGAGGGAGGGAGGGAGGGAGGGAGGAAGGAAGGAAGGAAGGAAGGAAGGAAGGAAGGAAGGAAGGAAGGAAGGAAGGAAGGAAGGAAGGAAGGAAGGAAGGAAGGAAGGAAGGAAGGAAGGAAGGAAGGAAGGAAGGAAGGAAGGAAGGAAGGAAGGAAGGAAGGAAAGGAAGGGAAGGAGGAAGGGAGGGAGGGAGGAAGGAAGGGAGGGAGGGAAGGAAGGGAAGGAAGGGAAGGAAGGGAAGGAGGAAGGGAGGGAGGAAGGGAGGAAGGGAGGGAGGGAGGAAGGGAGGGAGAGAGGGAGGAAGGGAGGAAGGGAGGAAGGGAGGAAGGGAGGAAGGGAGGAAGGAAGGGAGGAAGGAAGGGAGGAAGGGAGGAAGGGAGGAAGGGAGGAAGGGAGGAAGGGAGGAAGGAAGGGAAGGAAGGGAGGAAGGGAAGGAAGGGAGGAAGGGAGGGAGGAAGGGAGGAAGGGAGGAAGGGAGGAAGGGAGGAAGGGAGGAAGGGAGGAAGGGAGGAAGGGAGGAAGGGAGGGAGGAAGGGAGGAAGGGAGGAAGGGAGGAAGGGAGGAAGGAAGGGAGGAAGGAAGGGAGGAAGGAAGGGAGGAAGGAAGGGAGGAAGGAAGGGAGGAAGGAAGGGAGGAAGGAAGGGAGGAAGGAAGGAAGGAAGGAAGGAAGGAAGGAAGGAAGGAAGGAAGGAAGGAAGGAAGGAAGGAAGGAAGGAAGGAAGGAAGGAAGGAAGGAAGGAAGGAAGGAAGGAAGGAAGGAAGGAAGGAAGGAAGGAAGGAAGGAAGGAAGGAAGGAAGGAAGGAAGGAAGGAAGGAAGGAAGGAAGGAAGGGGAAACTGCCAACTTAGCCACTATTGGCTTCACTGGAACCTTCACTGGGAAATTTTTTCAGCAGGGAACTCCTAGGAAAGACACAGCAAACATATAGAATTGGGATGACAAAGTAGTTTTGCCCTACTTCTGCCAAGAAATCCTGGATATTTTGTGCCCAGGACTTTTCAGACAGAAAACGTGGTCCAGTGCTATGCAGAATGTTGGATTTGCACCTGAAATTTCCTGGGTGTGCTGGCTGCCTGTGAGCTCAGGCACAGCAGAGGTGTTAGATCCAGCCTGCATTCCTCACAGAAATATCCAAAGTTTTCCATTTCTGCCCAGAAACAAGTTTCAGACAGGCGGAGGGGACATGTTCAGGGAAAACTACCTGTAAGATGTTCCTAATAAATATCAGTATCACAGTTTGGATTTCACTTTTACATGCCTATCAGACTTTTACACAGAATTTTATCTATTACCATGAAGAAAGGCAGTCCTGAAATGATTCTGTGATTCTAAAATGTCCAGTTGTGTGTGGCATGATAAAAGCTGATCCAAAGCCCCCACTGTTAGCATTACCAGCACAACCACATAAAAGAAAATAGAACTTTTTGTAGCTAACACTGAAATTTTCATACAATGCTGGATGGAAGTTATATCTGAATAAAAACCACAGGATGGGATCCTTTGTACGTAAAATATAGTGTTTTCAGGGTGCTAATCTTCCTAAAATCATATACATCTGGAGAAGTTGCTGACACGGATTCCCTCAAACAGTGTATTTCACATACTAATTTGCAACAGACATCGTAAATATAATTAAACATACTGACAATGGTTGTGCCTTTCATAAAGGTGTAAATGGCAGCACACCATATAAGAAAACAAAAAGAAAATTTTTTAAAAAAAATAAATAAATAAAAAGAAACTGTCCCAGTTACAATTTTTCAGTCATCCCCAGTGGAAGAAAATCAAGCCCTTATTATATATGCATATGTCCAACAAAAGAAGAACTTGGAAGGAACTAAAATAGATGAGAAGGTAGTAAAATAAACAATGATAATGATTTGTTCTACAAACTTCTTAACTTCTCTCTAAGTATTATTTATCTTTGTAACTTTATCTATAACGTTTGAAATATTGTCTATATTCTTATTTCTAAGGATTCTTAGCTTAAAGCTGTTCACTTTACAGAAAAAGTATCCCTGGAAGCAGCCTGAGATTTATTTGAACTATCCGGACTCGTTTCTTGAAATAGATACTGATTTTCTTGGTTGAACCTCTATCATTTATAAGGTTTTGAATAATAATTCACATAGACAGAAGGAAGGTTGTAGGAGAAATTACAAAAGCTCTCTTTTTGGACCAATTTATCCTGATAAAAAAGTTAATTGAGAGGTTTCTTTAACCATGGATCACTATTAAAATGACAGTTAGGAACTTAAGAATGTGGAAGCTTTTACTTCATGTTCAGTGATAACATTAGAAATGTTAAATTTCCAGAGCAACAATATTTCCTTTCACATATTTGATGATCTGCTGCTGCTTTAGGATGACATGCAGATACATGGTTATTGAGTTCTGTCTGAGTGCTCCTTCTGCTTCCCCATCCAGAACTGCTGGGAAGGTAAGACAACTTCAGTTCTGGCCTATCATTTCTGTATTTCCCAAATAAAGCAAATAAAGCCATGAAATACTTTCTTTTCCTTAACAGTAGCTTACTTTTAAAAGTGAGAATAGAGCCCTGCCTCTTGGCAGTGCTAGTAATGTTAGGGCATCACCTTAGCATAACAATTTTAATTATACAACCATAACCCTTCACCCCAATTATGTTCAGTCTTGGTTTATTTATTACTGATGCCTGGTGCACTTTCAGTAATGGGCTTGTTACTTTTCCCTTGCACTTTTTCTAACAAAATCTTTTATACTCCACATATATTACCTAAATGCAATTAAAGTGCAGGGCAGTCCTGAGAGAGCTATTTCTTATTTGGCTTTTATTTGTCCATCATGGGTTTTCCTTCTCTCTTGGCTTTATGATGTCACTGTGAGGAAAAGCAGACAAAATTATCTTAGAAAGACCTACAGCTTGCTGAGTTACAGTAATTTAATGTGGTATCAAATGACAACCCAAGACAGAAGCAGCTGAATATATTTTGTGACATAATCCAGCAAACATTGATTACAGATTTAAAATAAAACAAATACAACAAACCAAAACAAAACACAGCACCTTTTCTCAAAACACTTGTCTTCATCTATTCACTAAGCCTAAACTTGACTTCCTTATCTCCAATATTACACTGACTTACTGCACTGACTTTAATTATGGTGACTTCAGTATAATTGCTGACTGTATTTATTCCTGAGTTATGGGAAGGCACTGGATGAGCTCAGACCTAGAGAGCATTTACTTACCCCTTACACTTCTGTCACAGATGAGTGGAATGCATCTCACTTAAAAGAGAGAAGCAGCAATATATTTCATTGAGGTAAAATAATAATTTGATGGAGTTTAATGAATTTGATGGAATTTAACAAGGTTAACAGTGGTTCAACAAGGTTCAACAAGTTTGATGGCATGGTTCACCTTAATTAATTGAGTTAGCCTTGAGTTAGAATGTTTCACAAACAGACCACAGATGCAAAGGGTAAGGAAACCCTTCTGCTGAGTAATGTTTTGTTAGTATCAATTTAGCATGCAATCAAAGTTACCAAGGCAAAATCAAAGTTACTATACTACAAGGTTATGCACAAAATCAGCAGTTTAACAAAGATGTACCATTGGTAAAAGTCTCTCTGCCTGGAGGAGCAACCTTGAGAGGTGTCCCAGCTCAAGGGGAGGTCACTGCCGTACAGCCATGCTGCCCAGCAGGGAGAGCTCCAAGAAGGTTCACTTGAGATGTCATATTTATGGAACTCAAGACATATCAAGGATCAATATCAAGGATATTTTTGCTATAGCACTTCTAATCTTGTCTGGAGATGTCATTCAATCTCAGAGTACAAGAGAGAGAGAACATACCTACTTTCCCATACCATAGGCACAACTCATAAGATCAGTCACTGTTTAATGAGGCCCTATTCCTATCATCCTACAATGTGTAGGTAAACCTACACATGGAGCTTGATTTAGCTCAGGGGACTTTTCCACAGGCATAGCAATCCACTGTTGAGCTGTAAGGAAGGATATTTTGTTCCTAGATCCCAGCTAATCTAATGTCTGTGCCTACATGCGTCAGACCAAAGGCACAGGCAATCCAGTAACTCTAAACAGTGACAAGGAGACCGTTTACTGTATCATCTAAGATGACTCTATTTTATGCAGACATCACTGATTACAGAGGCAGAAAAAAAATACTGCCCTGAAGTTATGAAATTGCAGACACAGTTAACAGTTAACATAATTTTTTTTGGCACCAAGTTTAATTCAAAAGGATTAAATAAGTGTATTCATAGATTTTTAAACCAATCAAATCTAGAAGGCACTTCCTGCATTAATTTTCCAGCTAACTTAATTATACAGCCCCAGGCTCTGGCTTGTGATCAATTAACAGAGCTGTAAAAATCTGGAGCCCAAGTCTACCACATATTAATCACCACATCTGATGTAAGGAAACGGGCCTTTATTGTGGTTTCTGGGTTTGAAATCAAACCAGTAACCACAGCTGATGTAGTTGTACTCCATTTAAAAAAAAAAAAAAATTTTTTTTTTAATTAGTATTTCTCATGACTTAGTAATGTGTGGGAATGATAGATTATCGTATGTGAAACAGGTCTGAGGAATATTTAAAGCAGAATAATATGTTCATTGCAAACTACTGAGCAAAACTATGCATATTTGGATGAAAAGAGTTCCCTAGTTCTGCCCACCACATAGTATTTTCTGTCTGATACTGCAGCTAATTAATTGTTTTCCTCTTCATGATGCAAAATCTGTCTAATTTGTGCTCTCCAGAAAATTAAATCATAACTGAATGATGAGCAACTTAGCCATGGCTTACCAATTTGCACATGCATTCCCTTTCTACCCCACAGACATCTTGAGTTCAACAGTGGTTTGCTAGGACAGTGGGGCATGCAATTCTCATTCAGATTTTATTTCTCTGTTTTAGCAAGAGAGGAAACATGCAAATATAAAAACAGAATCTACAATGAATCACCCAACAGCTGATGCAGTCACAGAATCACAGAATGTTAGGGATTGGAAGGGACCACAGCTGATGCAGTCACAGAATCACAGAATGTTAGGGATTGGAAGGGACCTCAAAAGATCATCTAGTCCAATCCCCTGTCAGAGCAGGAACACCCAGATGAGGTTACACAGGAAGGTGTCCAGGCAGGATTTGAATGTCTCCAGAGTAGGAGACTCCACAACCTGCCTGGGCAGCCTGTTCCAGTGTTCTGTCACCCTCACTGAGAAGAAGTTTCTTCTCAAATTTAAGTGGAACCTCTTGTGTTCCAGTTTACACCCATTACCCCAGGTCCTACCATTGGTTGTCACCAAGAAGAGCCTGGCTCCATCCTCATGACACTCACCCTTTATATATTTGTAAACAATAATAAGGTCACCCCTCAGTCTCCTCTAAGCTAAAGAGCCCCAGCTCCCTCAGCCTGTCCTCATAAGGGAGATGCTCCACTCCCTTCATCATCTTTGTTGCCCTGCACTGGACTCTCTCCAGCAGTTCCCTGTCCTTCTTGAACTGAGGGGCCCAGAACTGGACACAATATTCCAGGTGTGTTCTCACCAGGGCAGAGTAGAGGGGAAGGAGAACTTCTCTCCACCTACTAACCACCCCCACTTCTAATACATCCCAGGATGCCATTGGCCATCTTGGCCACAAGGGCACAGTGATGGCTCATGGTCATCCTGCTGTCCACCAGGACCCCCAGGTTCCTTTCCCCTACACTGCTCTCTAATGGGTCATTCCCCAACTTATACTGGAACCTGGGGTTGTTCCTGCCCAGGTGCAAGACTCTATGCTTTCCCTTCTTATATTTCACTAAATTTTTCCACCCAGTTTTTCCTGTGAGTTCACTGTAAATTCACATGGGTTAAGGCTTGTTCAGAAGGAACATGCTACCACTAAGGTTCAAATGGACTCCTCTATAAATAGACAGCAAAAGTATAATGGACAACAAAAGCACAAACAGTTTCAATAACATTTATGGGGAAAAAAAAAAAAAAAAGAAAAAAGTACCTCTATATTGGCTGAACTTTTCTGTGGTCAAGCTAATGCATACTGTGAATATGTAAGAGCTTAACAGCAAGTAACCAAAGAAGAAAATCTGTGGAAACGAGGGTTCTGATATAATAAGGAAGATTGTTAATCAGGAGAATATTTTCAAAGTGCTATCTTCAAGGCCCGACTGACAAAACAGCAGTACCAGTTCAACCACTGTTATCCAAAAGCCCTTTGGAAAGGTTTCCGGGATGCTTCTGAGCAGTGGATCAGGCTCATCATTTGCATACATCTAAATGCTGTGTTGAACTGGTGCCACAGACATCCTGTAGGGACCAAAGATCAACCATTATGTTAGAACATGCTGTTATAGTACAGCTTTTCCTGATTTACTTTGTTAAGGTTGCTTTGAAATATCTTATGCCTTTCAGGAAGGTGAAGGAGAGGTATGATTGCATCTCACAGCCAGAAAACAAAATATTAAGCTATATACTAACTCAATTTTATTTCTAATCTCTCTAGCATTAACCATACATGTTCACAAAAGGCTCACCCCCGCTTCCACCTTTGCAATTATTGTCGTTCAGGTAACAGTATCTGTGTCAACTATAGCACAATCAATATCTTTTCACCTAAGCAGAGTCATTTTTACATTTTGAGGTCTAACAGGAGTTTCCTACCTATGCTCTGCTCACAAAGACAGACATATAGGCCACGCATTAGAATCCCTTCTCCCTTTTTTACAATAAAGTCATTATACTGTCACTTTCATTATACTGCCCTTTCTAGTTATCTGCCCCATACATTAAAACCCACATCCTGATCTCATATCCCATCTCAGTTACAGGGATTTTCAGGCAACACATACACCAGGAACACCTCCTCAAAGATTTAGTGCTAAAATGGGGACTATCTCTGAAACTCCTCAGAGCTAGATACCTTTATATTTAATTTTCTTTACTCTTTCTTTGGAAGGTGTGAAAAAGTTAAATCCTATATGTTAAGCAACTACCATATATTAGGAGAATAACTGGAGCCATAGACTGAAGATAAAAATCTTCAAAAAGCCACGGTTTGGTTGTTTTCCAAATGACTGGTAGAATGCGTGAATTCCACATGTTCCTGGGATGGCTGGGGGTTTATATCTGAGAGACCTCTTGCTAAATTAATCCTAAAGTTGCATAGTTAATATACCTTATTATACTCCAGTGGGGCACAGAGGATTTAAAAAAAAACCTTAGTGAACACATGCTTTAGAGAACTCCTGTGTTTAAATAGGAACGATCGCTTAGGAATAACAATGCTAGTTTTCAGATATATGACATTTGAGCAATGCATTTTTGATAAATAAAGACCTCAAGCACATCAACTCCAATGTTTGGGTTTTTATTTGTTTGATCTTTTGTGGGGGGTGGGGGGGGAGGCGTTTGTGTTTTGTTTTGGTTTGGGATTTTTTGTGGTTTTTTTTTGGTGGGGTTTTGTTGTTGTTGTGGTTTGGTTTCATTTGTAGAGGGTTTTTTTGTGTTTTTGTGGGGTCTTGTTGTTTTGTTTTGTTTTTTTTTTTTTGAGAGGGACAAAGTAATATGCTATGGATCTCATATGACTCTAATAATTATGACATGACCTCTTCCCCAGTAAATATATTAATACAGCTTTAAAGCAAAAGTATTTTGACAAAACTCCCTTTAAACTGTCTAGAAAATCTTCAGGGTACACAGACAATTGAAAATTACGATGAGGGACACCTAAGGAGTCCCAAACCACTATTTCCAGTGCTGAGGAACATGACCTAACCATTGGACTTGAAACAATGAGTCGTGAGGACATGCTTCACCATACCTACCAGTGCTAGACACAGTGCAAAAAGGAGAGAAAACTTACAGGAGTTTTGCGCAATTCATACAAGAAGCATGCTCTTAGGAGCCCACAGAAGAGACACTGGATCTGGGAGACATAGATTTTGGGCTCTGGCCCAAGAACTGCTACAAGTCTTGCTTCTGTATAATAGCTACGGCAATTTTCTTGGAGGTGAGAGTCTGATCTCCCTCTGAAAGACACATTTCACAGGTGAACATTCAAACCAAAAGACTATTATAAACTGGTAAGTTTACAACCATTGGACATTACTACTACCATTATACTTTAGAATGTATTAGTCACCCAATAGGACGATTCAGCACCTTAAATGATATGAAGGTTTTAGGCTGTGATTTTCAGCTTCACAGGCACAGTGAAGAGCATAACCTTGGGAGAAAAGTGGATTGCAGATACACTTAGGTATTCACCACTTGCTGGCTTAGATATTCAACCCCATTCAGTGCCAGATGTTCTGAATTCAATTCCTTGGCACGTTGTTATCCTATACATTGCTCAGGCCCTATAAACACCTACCTGGGCTTACAAATTCAACACCACAAGGCAGACATGCCAAGATACAGCTGAATCCTTTTGGCAAGAATAGCCCTTGGTAAATGTTTTCTTCATTCCAGTTTACATCTCCTGACCAAGAAGGGTGGATTTCCCAGATTAGGGTTCAGAATGAAATGTTAGAGTTTGACCTGAAATCAGAGATTTCTGCTGTTTCAGCTTCAGAGATCTCTCTGCCATTTCAGATAACAACATGTGATACAGCAAGTAAAATAGAAGGACACCTTTTTGACTGCATTTTAGCAGAGATGTGAAAGGAAAAACAACTGATAAGGACAGGTATCCTGACTCTATTATCCCACAAAACCAAGTATCCAAGCCATTCTCATGCTTAATTTCTCTCCCTTGTGACCCTTTCTCCATAACTTTGCTCTTCCACCTATTTTTCATTATCAATCTTGATGCTGCCTTTTCTCCACAAAAACACAACTTACTTTTCTAGTCCATATCTTTGTTCCCAAACCACTAAGCCCTACCCATAAAACACTTACATATGTACTCCATTTCTTTTCAAAACAACCTGAGCAATTTCTGAATTATCTTCTTTACTTAGATTATACTTTTCCCCAACATTAATCCCTGGATCAGCCTACAGCAGAAGAAAATTTTAAATGCATGCTTAAAGAAAACTCAGGTTTCTGCCAAAGAAGACTTTCAAGCTAAATTGCTTGGGTGGCACACATGGTCAGAGGTCACAGCATATCCTCCCAGAGCCCACTCACCTCCCCTCCCTTCAGCTGCATTAACACTAGATGTCAAGACAATCTCTTGGCTGGTGAGTGGAGATGAGCATCACACGCCATCTCGTGTGAGTGTTTGGCTTCAATCAATCCAGAGACCACACTCCTTTTTGAAGTTTCTTTTCAATTGTTTCTTTTTTGTGTGTTAGCTAGAGCTATGCACTAAATCAGATAAAGCATAACTGTTTAAAACTATAAGGGAGGTTGCAACCTGAGCCACCGTGTCTGTGCAAAACACAAAAAATTTGAGTAATCATTAACTTTAAAACATACTGGGAGCCTATGGCTCAAGATTCTTTGGTCTAAAGAAGCCCCAAGGTAAACCATGAAGGCAAGGAAGGTAAGTACATGGATTTTGCAACAATTAGAAAAATAAATCTTTAAATAGAAAAAAGTGAATTCAAGTATGAAAGAGCTTGTAGTCCTTTGTTACAAACAACACACTAAAACCATATGGCCAGAGCTTCTTCTCATCTTAGGAGCACTAATATTGCATACGAATATTTTTTTTTAAGTATTGCTATTTGGTAATATTAATCTATCACTAAGAAAAAAAAAATCCTTTGCTGCATATTTTTTTCCTTATTTATTCAAATGTGGATGGCATCACCCCTGTGCTAGTGTCAGTTCAGAAACACAGGAAAAAGACACATCAAAGACCTTACAGTGCTCAATGCAATCAGTGCTGCTGCTAGTGCATGCCAGGTCTCATCTATAGACTCTTCACTTCCAAGCAGGGATGTAGGTAAAATCCTATACTCTGTTAAGTCTTTGTGTTCTTTAATGTGATTGAACGTCATTATTCACAGCAAACTTTTGGTGGAAGTACTTTTTCTTCATCCCACACAATTTCAATTAACCTTTTGTCAACATCTACATTTAAAAAGTTCTATTTCCACTTTCTTGGTTTTGTTCTTCAAGAAAATATCAGATCTTTCCCAGCACAAAGTCCCAGTCATACAAGGCTAAGAATGATAGAATCACAGAATCATAGAATGGCTTGTGTTGGAAGGGACCTTAAAGATCATCTAGCTCCAACACCTCTGTTGTAGGCAGGGACACCTTCCACTAGACCAAGTTGCTCAAAGCCTCATCCAACCTGACCTTGAACACTTCCAGGGATGGGGCATCCACAGCTTCTCAGGGCAGCCTGTTCCAGTGCCTCACCACACTCATGGGGAAGAATTGCTTCCTTATATCAAAGCTAGACCTACCCTCTTCCAGTTTAAAGCCATTACCCTTTGTTCTGTCACCACACGCCCTTGTCAAAAAGCCTCTGTCCAGCTTTCTTGTCAGCCTCCTGGGAGCCTTTTCTTCTCTAGGCTGAACAACCCCAACCCTCTTGGCCTGTCTTCATAGGAGAGGTGCTCCAGATATCTGATCACCTTCATGGCCCTCCTCTGGACTCGCTCCAACAGGTCCATGTCTTTCTTGTCTTGTGAACTCCAGAGCTGAACACAGTACTGCAGGTGGGGTTTCACGAAAGCGGAGTAAAGGGGTAGAATAACCTCCTTCCACCTGCTGGTCATGCTTCTTTTGATGCACCCCAGGATATAGTTGGCTTTCTGGGCTGCAAGAACACATTGCTGGCTCATGTTGAGCTTCTCATCAAACAACACCCCTGGTCCTTCTCTCAGGGATGCTCTCAATCCATTCTCTGCCCAGCCTGTATTTGTGCTTGGTATTCTCCCAAACCACAAGCAGAAACATTGCCACCATGTCAACACAGCAGCAAAAATACCATTAACACTAGTGACTTTTTCCTCTGGACATCCAGGATCTTCCAAGTTGTAGAGTGAACATACATAATGTGAAGAAATATTTTTCTATCTCAGTGTATTCCCAAAGTGGTAGAAATTAAAATTGTGTGTATGTGGCTATGAATCTGTCATCTTTTAAGTCACCTGACTTACTGACCCCAGTAATATTCATTTAATCTAGTTGATCGTATTATACATGCAAATTTCACATACATTAACTGTATCTTAATTTCTTCTCCTATTATCTTTCCTGTGTTGCTTTTCAGCTGAGATCAAAAAGTTGTGAGACCTTAATAGATGCCTGGTGATGACAATGAAGTATGTGGACAAAAATATCACTTTGAGTGTATGAAACCTGAAACAGAAGAAGTATTAAAAATGTGTTGAAGACCTAATGCACTTAATTTTTTTTTTTTTTTTAAGAAAACTGGCATGAGTTTGTTGCGTTCAATTATCAGGCTACAATGCATTGCACTCAATTGGCAAGACAATATGCTTTCAGGTCTAAATGTTGTAAAATGAATTTGTTTGACTCAAATACATGCTTTGAGATCAAGCAGAATTAATACAGCTTTACAGTTCTACATATCAGTTTTCAAAATCTATTAGCTCCTCTTATAAAAAAAAAAAGGAAGGAAGGAAGGAAGGAAGGAAGGAAGGAAGGAAGGAAGGAAGGAAGGAAGGAAGGAAGGAAGGAAGGAAGGAAGGAAGGAAGGAAGGAAGGAAGGAAGGAAGGAAAAGGAAGGAAGGAAAAGGAAGGAAGGAAGGAAGGAAGGAAGGAAGGAAGGAAGGAAGGAAGGAAGGAAGGAAGGAAGGAAGGAAGGAAGGAAGGAAGGAAGGAAGGAAGGAAGGAAGGAAGGAAGGAAGGAAGGAAGGAAGGAAAAGGAAGGAAGGAAGGAAAAGGAAGGAAGGAAAAGGAAGGAAGGAAGGAAAAGGAAGGAAGGAAGGAAAAGGAAGAAAGGAAGGAAGGAAGGAAGGAAGGAAGGAAGGAAGGAAGGAAGGAAGGAAGGAAGGAAGGAAGGAAGGAAGGAAGGAAGGAAGGAAGGAAGGAAAAGAAAATTATCCAAGCAACAAGCCTAGAATAACACTTCAAAAGAAAAGGTAGTGAGCAATCTTACAAAACAATCCAAGCAGCACTTTCTCCTTTCTTGGAAAGCATAGAATGGCTTATGAATATAATACATCTCTATTTCCAGAGATTTCATGCTGGGAAAGTGGGACTGTTTTGTTTTGAACAGTACTTATGCAAGCTCCACCAACTGCTTTGAACATTGAAAAGTAAAATTGTATTCATAGTACAGCAAATGTGAATAGGTTTTGTACAAAGGTACTATTTTTAAAAAATAGGTTAAAATTAGCATCATTCTGTAAGTAATAAATTTAGTTTTCAGATAAACTATCTTTCATTGTACTTGTTCTGCTTCATGACAACATAGAAAAAGCTTTATTTCAGCATAAAGGAAAAGGACTTTCTTCCAAGCTCAGCAGGAATAACTCTGTAAATGACCTTTTGAAGGACTTTAAACAAAGAGTTGGGGTTTTTTTCTTCCAAGTTTTTCTTTGCTTTTATTATATATGTATATGTATGTACATATTTACATATAAATTTAAATTCTACAGATTTTCACCGAAGATTTCAACATGAAATTAACTGCTCATATTTTCTGTAGCACGAACTGACTATTGCATTGTTAACGATAGGTATAAATTAAAAAAAAACACCTTCAGTGTGAAAAACATAAGAGAACATGAATGACCTGTTAGTCAAACTGTGATACATCACACAGAAAATTGCCTTAAGATTTGCACAATTCAATTTTTTCACTTTAAAACCCATTACAATATTTTAAAGTTTTAAGAACATAGTTCTCTACCAGGATTCTGCATTTTCATTTCTGAACAATAGCTTGGGCTTTCTTTTGCCTTTTGTACTTACAGCCTTAAAACTTATAAAATACACTTTTCATGGCAATAATGTTTTACATTCCTGTCAAGGGAATGAAATATATTTTTAAGGGGTCTCCAAGATCCATCAAGTGGATCAGAGGAATTTCAAGCAATTGAAACAGTCATTCTCAAGCACTCTGCTGCTTGTTCCTGCTGAAAAAGCTATTTTTACTATAGCAAACCCTTTACACTCTCTCTATCACTCTGCAGGTAATTGCATTAACAAATAATGCAATGTATTTCTGGTGGTGCTCTGTCACTATATCACTCCATCACATGAAAAGAATTTTGTAGTACTGCAGCTGTGTCAAATTTGCCCCCTAATTCACCTTCACAGAATCATAGAATGGTTTGGGTTGGAAGAGACCTTAAAGATCATCTAGTTCCACCCCCCCTGCAATGGGCAGGGACACTTTTCTCTGCACCAGGTGTCTCAAAGCTCCATCCAACCTGACCTTGAACATTTTCAGAGATGGGGCACCCACAGCTTCTCTGGGCAGCCTGTTCCAGTGCCTCACCACACTCATGGGGAAAAATTGCTTCCTTATATCTAAGCTAGATCTACCCTCTTTCAGTCTAAAGCCCTTACCCCTTGTCCTATTGCTACATGCCCTTGTCCTGTATCAAAAATACAGGTCAGCAGGACAATGGAAGTGATCCTTCCCCTGTACTCTGCATTGGTGAGGCCACACTTGGTGTTCAGTTCTGGGCCCCTCAGTTCAGGAAAGATATTGAAGTGCTGGAACGGGTCCAGAGAAGAGCAACAAGACTGGTGAAGGGACTTGAACACAAGACCTATGGAGAGAGGCTGCGGGAGCTGGGGTTGTTTAGTCTGGAGAAGGCTTAGAGGTGACATCATCACTCTCTATAAGTACCTGAAGGGAAGTTATAGCCAGGTGGGGATTGGTCTCTTCTCCCAAGCAGTTAGTAATAGGACGAGGCGGCATGGGCTTAAACTCTGCCAGGGGAAATTTCGGCTGGATATTAGAAAGAAATTCTTTACAGAGAGGGTGGTCAAGCATTGGAATGGCCTGCCCAGGGAGGTGGTGGACTCGCCGTCCCTGGAGGTTTGTAAACTGAGATTGGACATGGCACTTAGTGCCATGATCTAGTAAATGGACTGGAGTTGGACCAAGGGTTGGACTTGATGATCTCTGAGGTCTTTTCCAACCCAGTCAATTCTGTGTAAAGCCCCTTTCCAGCTCTCTTGTAGGTCTCCTTTATGTAGGTCTCCTATTTCTTCCACAATAGCACAACACGGGAGGGAAAGGCTTCTCTGGCTGCTATTAGTCTTCAGGTCCTGCAGAAACAGGCAGAAGATTGTCTAATCTTAAGTCATTCCTGTTTCCTAAAACCATATGCATGTATCCTTCATTCTCTGGTCACTGCTTGTCTGCCCAGAGCTCTTGTTCTTTACAGAACCTCTGAAGAAAATGCAACAGCCATGTGGACTTCTGTCTTTCAAACCTGCATCATTCTGCATTTTAGCAAAACACTTATAAAAAATACTTTCCTCTGACCTCTTTCACTTATGCCCTTTTTCTCTCTTTCAATCTCTTCATAAACATCTTTCAACTACAATGTTTTTACCTTTCATTTCTTTAAATCTAGCCCTTACTGTCCCTACTCATTCAAACATCTCTCAGCATAGCTGGGAGTCTCCACTGAACTCTTTTTGGCCATGTCCAAAGCATGTTGGGGGAGAAACTTGACACCATGCTTACTCATCTTCTCAAACAGGAACTGGAAGAAGCCGTGTAGGCTTCCCAATCTGCAAATCTTGGAACAATCTTTGGAAGATGCATCCTGATCTTGAGGAACAGACCCTACCTTGAGTCTACTGCTGTTACTTAAATAATTATATCAGAACATATATCCCAGATCAAATAACAGACATTCTTCCTGTTAATATTTTTGACAGAACATGAAGGAGTTTTACTAATTCAAGGGTGAATTTGTCCTACTGGTGTTAGAATATGAAACTTTCCCATGCAAACAGCTGTACAGACATTAAAACATCATCAAACTTTGTTGTAGAAATAATTATTTTAGTCAGTGGTGTAATCCTTGCTACTCTTGCCCTTGTAGAAGAGTCAGTGACACAAATTACATAAATCAGCTAGCTTAGTTTTGCTGGCCCTCGCTGGATTTGTGACAGCAAGTTGGAAAAAGCTTCCTACAGTCTATTCCAATTACCACAAGTTCGTGAAAAGAAAGAAAAATTAATAACTTACAGAGAGTATTAGGCTCCCATCTCTATAGCTACATTAAAAATTCTATTTAAGAATTAAGAATTCTATTTAAGATTATACTTGCATTAGAAAAAATCTACCTAAAATGTATTTTTCTTACTATGCCTCTGGTAAAGCAAAATAAAACAAATATTAAAGAACATATTTAATACATATTTCTTTTTAATGCTGTCATTACTCATTTTGCATAAATTTGTATTGATTTATAAATGCAATAGATTCCTCAAGAACTCTTCAATTTCCAGCAATAAAAACCGTCTTTGTTTACCATATTGCTCTCTGTGAGGTTTTCATGTTATTTATTAAGTCCTACCTTGTGTCTGAGCAAAGGACAATGTTATTCAGAAATTTACTCTGAGGCACAATCCAAGTAAGGATTTCAACACAAAAGTTTACTATTATGCTGTTCACTGTATTTTCTGTACTTTATGCATTAAGAACTTTGGAAAGGGCATTGAATAAAATCAAAGTTCTGTTTGGAACACAACTGTCTATTTAAGTTTCTGGCCCATCTTCAAAAATAATTCATATAAGTCAGAAAAATACTTTTAAAATGCAGGTTATATTGAGACTAGAGGCTTTTGATTAAAGATCAAATCAGGGCAAAATTTCCAGTTTGATAATATCAAAATTGCACCACTTGCTCAGAAGAGAGTTTGGCTAAAAATATTTTAAATGCCATAGCATTAACTCCATTTGATTTCTATCATCCTGACATTTGAGAACAGTTCTCCAGATTAACATTTTACCATCATGAAGCTGCAACATTATTACATTCAGAAAACACACTCTTCTGGTTTTATATCTGATCTGGAACAAATCCTCAGGGGACTGGCAGGATGAAAATGTGAGGATATGATTCATAGAGGAGTCTATAAAAATACAATTTTATGAAATCAGTATGAAGCATGATGAAGGGAAGCAACAATTACTTGTATTTTGTTTATATATGTGATCAAAATCACACATTAGACAGAAGGTCACCCATTCAGATGCACACATGCCATAAATTCAAAGGAAGCCATGAATGCATAGCAGTACTGGAGACCCAAAATGACATTTTCCCTCTTATTCGTTTTCCTTATAACCACACCACTCTTAGGACCATAATTGTTTCAAGGTGCGAAAACATATGTAGAAATGAATATTTTTCTAGAATGTATATAAAATAAATCACATTATGCATACTCTGTCTTTAAACTTAGGCAGATCAAAACCTCAATTCAGTGGGCTGACGGAGAAGGAGAGAGCTGTAAGCCTGGATTTCAGCTGAGACCAGAAACAGCTTGCTTACAGAGTTAATGATTCTTTTCTTTTTTTTTTTTTAACTGGAGTGTTGCCCGTTCTAGGATTTGCACACTTCTCTGGCCTCCACAGAGGATTAGCCAGATGTTCAACAGCACATATGTAACACACCTGCTTCATGTCGAAGCATTTGGCTTTGTTAGGGCAAATGAAAGGGAGGGGGTGGGGAGGAACACTGGGAAGGAAACGAGGATTTTAGACCATCATTCAGAGCCAGGCACCCTGCTGGGAAACCCAGACACATCTAGAAGCAGGAGGCAGTGGTTACAGGATAGACAACTCACTAGCTCCTGACATGGAATAGGGCATTTTGCTGTGGGACAGTCCAGCTGCTGGTTCTCCCCAGAGAAGGCAAGGCTGAAGGTCAGTCACCCACAGTGGAACAGCAGACGGCCGTCAGGAGTGAACCAATGACTGGGGCAGCTCCTGCAAACAGGAACTCCGCGTTCCAGTACCTCTGGCTTTTGGGATGTATTTTCGTGCTTTAACAGCAGATCAGTCAACTGTTGAGTGAAGGGCTGAAATACCACCAGCTGTGACGATCCATAGACTGCTTACTGAGAGGATGAAAAAGTGCCATTCTTCATCAGTGACGGAGGGCTGGGGTGTAGTGTGCTACAGAGACCGGGAATTCAAACTTTAATAAAGGCTGGAAAAGCATATGCATGTTTGTTCGCAGAAGATTGGAAGTATATGTTTAATGTTAGTATGTTTTATTTAAATATACATAACACCAGAGGGAAAGTCTGGATACAAAACAGCAGTTAATCTGTTGCAGCATTATTTAGAGAAAAGTGTTCTTAATATTTAAAATACTAATTATCTGCAGTATTTCTCACCCACAGTAAATATTTATATTACCAAAAAGCATGTCTGAATACCCAAGACTGTGATCATGTTGAAGTACATCCAAACTGGAAAGGCTTGGTAGGACTGATATTCATCAGCTCTCATTTGTTGCCTATGGAAGAGTATCTAGAACTTCGTAAGAGCTGGAAACCTGGTTGTTTTTCATACTGTAATTACTGGGATGTTAAACTGAGATTTTAAGAAAAATTGCCCTTAACACATCTGAAAAAAAAAAAAAAATGCTAGAACGCTTGTCAGTATTGCATGACCTACAAAACAAGCACTAGGATAACACATTTTAATGTTTTTCTTGTTCCTATCACTGTAAATGCCATACCTATTCAATACTATTTTCAGAAAATATCTTGTTTGTGGGTAAGATCAGAACCAGGTCTACCCTGAATCTTCAGCCTTTTATATAAGTGATCAGATTCAGAATGATCAGCTCCTACCTTTACAAGAAAAAAGTATCTCTTCTATGGCCGTTTGGGTGACCTGTGACTCCGAGTGCATTGACTGCCTGGCACCCCATAGTGTTATCAGTCAAGTCCCTGAGCAAAACATGGTATTTAGAAATACATTTGCATTTTCTGTGCCTTTGCTGAGTAAGTACAGGCAATGATTTATAAACAAAATTACTTTGATCAAAGAAAGATCATGTTATGGACACTCGGAATAGGAATCACAAAGTTACCAGGCTGAGATATTATCCAGGATATTGGTGCCAAATTCCTGTTCAAACATTGAACAACCAAATGCCTCATCAGTGCCAGAAGTTAGTGTTGCAGGATGTTCCATGGGAAAGGAACATGGAAAAAGATTTAACCGAAAGGAAAAAAAAAAAAAAAAAGGAAAAAATATGCAGTCTTTGAAACGGGCTTTATCTGGCTTTTTATTTATGTACTTAGTCTGTATATATGTAAACCATATATATTTTTGTTCACAATCTCTACAAGTAATCTTGTCATTGTGACAGGATGATTTCCCAAATTAATAGTACACATAGAGCAAAGAAAATTGTCATGCCCTGCCATTTCCCTGTTTTTCCTTTTGCCTCTGTCTCTCTGTAGCTGGGCTCTTTCAGCTACTCAAATACTTGTGGCACTGTTGAAAAACATCCAGGTGGGTTGTGTTGGCGATTAGCCTGGGGAAAGGCAGACTAATGGCCCCGTGACCAGCAGAAGGGCAGCTGAGGAAAATTTGGTCTAGTAGCTATTTGGAAGGCAATGTATAAAGAGTGGCTTTTCAAATTTCAGCAGGGTGGTTCAGTGTGAAAGGAAGCAAAGGGAAACCAATATCTTGAGGGCCAGGGAGATTATTCATAGTAGGCTCTTGGGTGGTTTTTTGTTTGTTTGTTTTTAACTGTTTGAAGTTATACCTGAAACAAAGCCAAATGCTGCTCTTTCATGAAAAAAAAAAAAATCCATAATGTTTTAATTAAATTAGACCCACTGCTCATGTCAGTCTGATGACAGGATTGTAAATATTAAGTAACAAATTGAGACAATCTATTAGAATCAGTGTTTGTACTGCAAGCAAACTGTAGGGTTTGACGAAATACTGTCATGTTGATCTCTTCCAGGTAAAATATGGGCTATGATCATTTAATGACTGAAAAGGTTAGAGAAAGGCAGGGGAAAAGACTGAAGCCTTCTGTTATGTCCAAAAATGTATATATGCAGTACCTCGAACCTGACCAGTGGTGTTCTACAGGACAAAAAAATTTATAGAACATAATTACTTACTAAAAGTAGACCTGCATTTTCTGATTAGAGAGATATTTTCTTTTGAAAAAAATTCTAATGATACAAGTCAAGAATTGTCCTGAACCACTAGGAAAGATACTCACAGGTGCACATGAATAGGTTGCTCAACATTTTTATACATATCTACAGTTTTTCCATACTTTAGAGAGGCTCAATAATACCAGGGCTGACTGGGATAGTGCATAATCTGTTAAGCAATTTGTATGCTAAACTTATTAGTCTCAAAATAAACCAAACATGCTTAATCAACATATATACAAAAAAGGTAGGATGTTTCATGTAAATCAAAAATAGAAACTAGAATTTTAAAGATCATTGGTAGTAGATCCATTTCTATGGGAGCCAACATATCTCTCCCCATACAGCACCATAAAGCTTGAGTCACATAAAGCACTAAAAAAGTCATCAGCGATCAAATATCTAATTCTGAAGTTGCTTCCCCCTTCAGTGCTTACTGTATGAGTGGTTTGAGCACTACTTCACTGGAGAAAAACATAGACTTCGAGATATTTCCTAAAAAGATAAAGGCAAATTTAAGGACACTCACTAGCTAGGAATTCAAGAGTCAAGGACAAGGAGTCAGATGGAAAGCATGCAGGAAAGACCTTGATGCTTAAGGCAGTCAGCTGAAGCAGGGAAAATGGGGTTTATGACTAACAGTATTTTTCTTTAGACCACTTTTATTTTATTCAGCAACAGTTTACTTTAAAACATACAATTCTCCTCTACAAGTGCAATTACATTTTCTCTTATTTTCTCAAGACTAGGAAAAAAACGGCCTCTTCTGCTGCCATATTTTTTCTAAGAGCTTCATTCCTTTTCCATTGGGCTCGTCGATAAGAGATAGGCTTGATCTGCAGTGAAAGTAGCATCTTCTGCTTGTTCTCCAGGCACTAGCAAGAAGAGGGGTTTGTATCACAGCAAAAACAGATTCCTCTGTGAGTCCCTCAATTTTATAAGGAACATCAGCACTTGTTTCTGTGAAGGAGACACTGTGAAAGGTGTAATGACAAGGAGTAACTTATGTGCCTGCATTAGGAATTTTTTTAAAAATCAGATAATGAAACACAAGTCATCTGAGAAACAAAACCAAATAAAATCTTACTAAAATAAATATATTGCAAAAACTTTACCAAAACTAAAGACTACGGAATAGTAAAAGTATATGGGAACAAATAAAGGAAACATAACATGGAAAATGTATTACAACTATAAAAGGCATGGAAAAAGTTCTATAAAAACATTAAATAAAAGAGGAAAATAGAAGCAAGTATAATGAGAAAACTGAGCAATTAATGGACAGTTGAAGGAAACATGAAATGTTTAAATCTTTCTCTGGTTCAGTCTTCACAGAAAGGCTAACTGTGACCAGATGCTTGACTTCATTATTATTAATGAGGAAATAGGAACACCAGCCTGAGAACGGAACAATCAATTAAATAAGTTGAATATATCCAAGTCATTAGGTCTTGACAAGCATCACCCTAAAGTACTTACAGAGTTAGTCAAAGAAATCTGGGTTCTTTCATTAGAGATGCAGGAGAAATGAGAGAGTTTTGTGGAATATGAATAAGGTATAGAAAGTCAGAGAACAAGCCTGGAAGGATAAAAGGGTCACAGGGAACTACAGAAGAGTCAGCTTTTCTTTGATAGAAAGATAACTGAAGCAAATTATTAAACAATCAATTTGTATTCACCTAAAGACAAAACACAACCAACATGAATTTGTCAAGAATAACTCATGTCAATGTAATTCAATTTCTTTGACAGGATAACTAGATCTGGGAAAGTAATAGATGTCAGATTCACATGACACTCATAAACCAACTGGAAAAATATGGTCTGAGTAAAGCTGCTGTAAAATCTTGCCCAGAAAACTTGTTAATAGCTTGTTGGAGAATGGATAGGATATATTACATAATGTCCTTCACAAAGCTGACCTGATATTATTCAATATTTCAGCCAAAAATTTAGATGTACTTAGTTTGCAAATGACGAGGATTTCATTTTGAAAGGCAGGACTGGACTTTAAGCAGATCTTGAGAAAATGGAGAAGCCAAAAAGACAGATTTGAATACAGAAATAGACATAGGACTAAACCCATGAAAGACAAACCAAATGCACAGGGAAGGGATGGAAAATAATGTATTGGGCAGAGATATTTCAGAAAGATGAGTTGTGTCAAAAAAGGGGAGATATTACTTCTGTGAATATTAATGATACATATAGCTACCCATAAGACTTGAGAATTAGTTGTGTCACTGCATGCTGTCGTGGCAGACTGAAATGGAGTCCATGTCTAGTGTTGATGCACCCAGTATAATATGTATTCAACACACTGGGACACAGAAGTGAACTCAGGACATGGGGTCCATAACAGAAGGAACTGAGGGTGGAATATACTATTAAAGAGGCAAGGTATCAGTCTTATTCACATACACTGAATCTGGGACAAGAAATAAGTGCATTCCAAGCAAGGAAGATTTAAACTTCAGGTATAAAAAGCTCTGTAGTAACAGTTATGCAATGGAAGGTGTTGAAACCAGTATCACAGGAGGATTTTGAAATATGTGCATGTCAAGGACAATCAAAAATAATTGTTGATTTCCATGCTCTGAGACATAATGACTGCTAGATGTGACTTCCTATCCACATTTCTTGGATTTATTTAACCATATCAGATACTAACCAGAATCTAAGTTTCTTACGGTTTTGGTACTTATTTTTTATTTTATTTTCAGACAAGCAATTCCACCAATCAGTCAACTAACTGCCTGTGCAACCAGAGGTCATTAATAACCATTTAGAAAACCATGCTTGCTTTTCAGACAATAGTCTGTTAATATACATGGGTAAGAAATGCTTACCTACAGGTTAGGTAACGTTGTGTTCTAAAATTTATGAAGTGCCATAGATGTAGAAATGACATATACATTGCATTCCTAGGAGACTGAAATTTAACAGCTCCATTGTACAGACAACAAACAGATGCTTAAGCCTGATTAAAGTGTATCCTTTGTCTTGATTTCATCAAGAATTTCCTATTATATGCATGCAACAGGCCTCCAGTTCACTTATACCTGCACAAATTTTAGAGAACAGTAAAAAACTCAAATTTAGCAAAATAAAACAAAAATCTTAGCATATGACAATAAAAAAAGAAATTAAACTGTCAAAAACTATTAAAAAGTAGTACAACTAAGCCCAGCCAAAGCCAGTATATATAAAGTTAATGCTGAAACACCTTCCAATGGAGTAACGCCTAATAATATTTTAAAAACATTTGTGTGTGGTTTAATACTTTTCACATTTTTGTCAGATTTATGTGGTCTAAAATGCCTCAGTTCAGGGTGGCCTGTAGATTTCAAGGAAAACAGTGGAGGAATAAGCACTACCTTCCTTATAATTCTGCAAATCTGGATTGAGCTGCTGTTGCCTCAAGTGCCACTGGTCACTATGCACAGAAAGGAAAACACCTCAAAAAGGTGAATATAATCTCTCACGATGTTTTTGTCCCAGGCCAATATGAACTCCACAGTCACATCTATAATGTCTGTATTTTATCTTTATACAGAAGCCAATCACAGGTTAAGTCACACAGAAAGCCTCCAAATCAGGATTTTGTGGATCTTTGCTCTAAAGGCCCTGGAATGCAATTCCAAAGAAAACAGATGAATTTAACCGAGCTGAATTCTTGGTGAACAGATTAATTTCACGTGAAACCCTATGAAATGCCCAGCCTATCTAAAAATACTACTTTTTCTCCTGTTTACCAAACTGCACACAGTGCCCTCCCAGTCGTGTACAGAGATACCATACAAAATGATGCTGACCTGATGTCATACACAGCGCACATCCAGGCCTCCTGGAAACTGGAGTACTTCTGTCTGGTAAAGAGCTATTTATGCAAGTACAGATGAGATTTGCATTTTCACTGTTTGTGTGAGACTGCAAGGAACGCTGCAGGGAATAGTGAGTCAAATCCTACTTCTGTAACACGCAGAATCTATTTATTTCACCAGACTTCACTTGCAAGACTTCACCCTACAAATTAGTGACTTCAGTGACCTGTACAAATTTAAGAGTGCCTTCAGGTCAGTAACCCTGCAAGTAGTAGACATATGTAGAGCACTGTTCATTCATGCCTAAAACTTGCAGCCTAAACCCGGATCCAATTAGTAATAGCTAAAAGGATTTACTTCTCCAGCTTGTAAAGAAACCGGAACTGAATTTAAAAAATTAAGAGTAACAGAAGTAGTAAAAACACAAAATAAAATCCTTGGTTAATACTGTTCTTCAGGGCACAAATCAAATAGACAAAAAAACCCCAGGAAATTAGAAACATTTGGTGCAAATTCAGTTCACCCTCCTTTTAGAGAAATCAAGAATTATATACTGAGAGATTGCTTTATTCACAGGATTGCTGCCTCAAACAGTGAACTGGACTAGGGATTCTCACTTAACAAGCACACATTTAATATTTTGTCTTATTCCAATGCTGACTTAAGGTCTATGATCTTCTTCCTGTGTCCTATCCTGAACATAAAAGTATTGAAGTGTTTGTGTTTTATTTCTTCCCCTATATAGTTAATCTATGGAACACCAAGTAGCACTCTCCAAAAAGCAGGATTAGCATGGATTCCCTTTTACATCTGTGTACACGAAGCACAGGGGTATAATAATGTAAAGTATCAGCATAATCAGAAAATCTAGCATGCAGAACCTTGCTTACGCTCAGGGTGACCATCAAGAGGTTTGAAAATGTGCAATCTCCAGCAGTAGATTTCTGCAACTTAAATTAACTGTTAACCTGAATATACTAGGAAAATCAGCATGAAAGGTCACTCATAATTTTTCTGTTTGTATAATGTCCATTTGGTGGCCACAGAGAAAGAGGCTTAGGAATTTCAGGTCCTTTTCCCAGTTTCTCCAGATCTTGACCTCCAGCTTTCTCCAAAGGAACCCCAAAGATCCAGTCCCTTTGCTCTAGGGAAATTATTGTCATCAAAATAGACCAGAACTCTCTCCATAGGAAGCTGTCTAACTCTTTTATCTTAATTTGTTGCTAGTGCTAATAATAATAAGGAAGATTAGCCTGAGGCAGACACCTGGTGTGGAAAATTCAAGTCCAAATTCTAGTTTGAATAAAAATATAGTATATATATATATGTAGGAAGAATCAAACTCTTAATAATTCTGCCTTTAAATTACAATCAATGGAAAATAAGGTATTCAGGCTCCAGTTATTAGCGGACAAAATTAGAACCAGCTAGAAAAAACATCCAGCTGAGTTTTCCTGTCTTTCTGCACCAAAGGTTTTTAAACCAATAACAGTGGATTCTATTTAATGTGAATGGGGTAAGCAGTTAGGTAAAAATCTTTAGACCAAGGGATCACAAACTGATTCAGTTTAAATTGAAGGATAAATACTAGTTGTTCTGCAAGCAGCTTCACAATATGAAGGGGGAAACTCTAACTGGACCTCGCTAAGAAATTAGGAATTTTATTAGTAAAGTCAGCTAAAGACCTTGAGAGGAGACACTGTTACCTTTCAAAACCCAGGGTGCAAATTATCCCCAAATTATGGTTTCTATGCTGATTAAAGTTTTGCTGAAGGGCTCCAGGCTGACATGGATTAATTTCTACTCCCAGCATAGTTTTGGAATAGGAGGAAATTCTAGGAGAAATGGTAAAAAGGGTTTAACTAGCAAAGAAAACTACATCCTGGGAGGCCAGAAAGTGAAGGGATAAATTGACAATTTCCAAAAGTCAAGCCGCATTAGACCTTGCAAAGGAAATGAAAACAAGCAGTAAAAGGCTATGTAGCAATACAAATGAAACAAAAGTATTTGAGCTAGTAAGCAGTGTAAATGGATTTGAGATTTAAAATCTAATAGGTACAGACCAGAAGCTAAATGAATATTTGACTTCAGGTTTCAGGAGGGTAACTGTGACAAAAACAACATGGATAATAGGTAGGAGAAGTGGAAAAATAAATTAACACAATGAACTTGGAAGCAAAAATCAAAACATAACATCAGATTATTTCTGTCACTGCATGTTGAATACTGAAAAACCTCAAATCTGACAGTGCAAATATGGTAACAAAAATACTGTCTTCAGCAGGAACAGAAATTTTACCCTGTCCTGTAGGAAGTGAATTGAGGCCTTTTCTTTCAACAAAACCCAAATGACTCAGTGTGATAGAATGACATATTACAAATGTAGATTGGAAATTATTTGTCCTTTTGTGCTGTACTGGACTGTATTATTCTTGAAATATAGCTTTAAGGTATGTTGAATTGCAATAAAAACAGATTTTTGTCTTGTTTCTTGTGCATGGGATGTCTATTTTAATGCCGGTGTTACTAGCAGTACTTGAAAAGAGGGATAACAAGGAATTGTAGCTGTCAAATATCAATGTCAAATGTTTAAATTTGCATTTTCAACAGATATGAATTTAAAAAAACCCTTTAATACTACCAGTCATTTTCTTTTGCTGATGACCTTGGTACCATGAGGGCATTAATTAACCTAAGAAATCTGGAAAAGTGACAGCTAATGATTACTAATGGGTTTCATACTTGGAAGTGCAGAGAAGAGTTGGTGCTTAATAAGAGAGCTGAAACCTCTACAGTGTGCTACAAGGTATTTGAGTCATTTTCAGGACCTGGTTGGAGTATCCTAGAATCAAAAAATTTATTTTTATCTCGAATGAATCACATGTGACTATGCAAAATGGAACACTGAATCTGCTGCTGTTTCACATAAAAAAGGTGTAGACATGAATTCTGCTGAAGGCAAACTGTTGGTGATGTTGGACTGCCCCAGTTCCTAGAAATGAGGTACATAAATGTCTGTAGGTTCAGTGCCTCAGACAGTGAGGTGAAAGATGTACACTCAAGTAATTTGCAAATGTTACGTTAAACCTGAAACCAGAGCTAAACAAGCTGGTATGCTCCTCAATAGAACAGTATATGCTGGCTGTTAAGAAGTCATTTATTTCAGAAATTAGGAGCTAAACTCAGTAAAACTGCTTTATTGCTGTTGTCAAACATGGACCTCTTAAACAATACATTTAATGCAGAAGCAGTAACTCAGAAGCCAAGTATCCTTCCGTTACTCAGAAATTAGCAAACACACCTAGACTGGCATAACTTTGTTAGCAGTCAAGGTTGTCTCATTGCTGTGCTCTGGGTGAAAAAGCATCTACAGCCACATATTTCAGGTTTCTTAAGACTTATCAGCATGGTGTGGGTTCCAGAGAGAAACAGACAGCATCGGGAAGCCTCCCCAGAGAAGACAAGTTTTCAAAGTAAAATCCTAAGGCAAAGCTTTTAGGGTAATGTTATGTAAATAAGCAATAAGACTGACTGAGCTTTCAGCTGTAGAGCTCTGTGATTTCGCTTTGAAAGTTTTTGCTTTTTGGAGTTCACTGTAACCTCATTATGTTTTGCTGGCACTTTCTTAAGGAGAAGCAACAGCTGCATAACACTGATAAACCTTAGGAAGACCGAAATGCAACTGAAATGTGGTTGCTGCTTCAGTCTAAGTCAACCATACGTAAAAGCTCTCACCTGGCACCATTTGCTGTGGTTAAATCTCAAATTCTATCTTACAATGTAAAATGTAGCTAAGTAAAAATAATCCATTACAGTAAATCTCTAAAGAAAAAATAAATAAATAAATAAATAAAAGGTGTATTATCCTCAATTTGTTATACTGCTGTTATTATAATATACCTTTATAAATATTGACTGAATACGAAATCATTGCAAGGAAGTTAACAATAAAGCTCAGAAACATCTCTGTGCCCTAAATATTATTTTTAGTTGATGCAGAAGTAAACAGATGATGCTTCTAAAACTCGTTTGAACATATAGCAATCTATAAAAATATATTGTGAAATGAAATATTTAATAATTGATTAAAAAATCTATTATCTTGATAATATTAAATATTGAAACATACTATGCTATTGCCCACTATATAATTCTTCTTTTACTTGATTGATTCAAACTAAAACACAAAATATTTTTTTTCTTTCATGCTGATTTTGCAGATTATAAAAATGAAATTTTATAATTGCTTTATCTTACTAAATTTCTAGGGAAAAAGAAGAAGGAAGTCAAAAAGCCCAGTCATGCACTAACACTGTCCTACTAAAAATGCTTGGGTAGGTTCAGAATTTCTCCCAGTCTCAAGACAAAAGGAAAATAAAAAAGGATGTGGAAAGAATTACAAAATTGAGACACAGAGTGATAAAATATCAGTCTTTCTCTCTATGCGAATTGTCTGTAGAATTATTACATTGTGCAACTCATTGGTTCTAAGAATTTAACAGAAGTGAAAGAGGGATTTTTCACATTGAATGATCATACAGAACAAAGACTAAAGAAAATTAATATATAGGAAGGGACAGGAAGCCCTGTGCCTCCGAATACAAACCAATCTCTAGCTGAAAAAGACCACTTGCCTATGGTTACAGTCCTGCCTGAATTTGTGATCCTGCACCCACTGTGAGATTTATCCTTGTGAATAATATCAATAAGAGTAGGTGATTTTCAGAGGCACTCTTCACCTTTGAATAGCATCCACAGCAGTTGGGATCTCTGGACCTTTACAAGTCAGATCTCAGTTGTAAAAAACTTTTGTACAGAAAAAACTGGTGCCCATGCTATTTCATGCCAGCAGGAATGTCAGTTCTCAGACAGGACTCCTAACGCTTTGTATTTGGATCATAAGAAGACATCCATAAAGACTTTCATTTACAGACCATGGGTCTAGTTACGATTCTTAAAAATCTTCTGATAAAACTAGAAAAATTGATAAATGTCTCAAGAATAGCTGTAAACAGGTACTAACAGAAGAGCTTGAAGGTCACCTTAACCCAAGTAAATTTGAGTAAAAAAGGTGCTTGACCTGCTGCAAAGAAAGCTTTATTTAATTTGAGTTGAACTCAGTAGGTCTTTAAGTTATTTTCTTTGCAGGGTTGCTGTCAAGTATTGCACGGTTAGTGAATGCTTAACCTAAACTCAGGACTAAAAGAATTCTTATGTCACCAAGTTTTTGTCCTGTAGTAGACAAATGTGATATACAATTCTTTCCATACTCTGATCTCTTTTCCAGTAGTGTGAATCTTTTTTACGTTGTATTTATGGGCAAGCATCCTGGCTCCAGTGATCAATCCAGATGCTCCAGAGAAGTCTTAGTTTGGAGATGCAGAAAGGGTCCCTAATTATTTGTTTTCAGTTTCTAAGCAGCTTAGACATCAATCTACGGACTGAAAAAAAAAACAAATTAACAAGTCTTACAAAATGACCGATTTGGGTAGTTCTGAAATCCATACAAAAGCTCTTCCTAAGTCTTTGGCCTAGCTAATGAACTTTTCATAGCAGGGAATTCACCACTTAATTACATGTTTTATATGAAAAAAGCACTTCCTTTATCAGTCTTAAATTTCCCACTTCCTTAGTTTCAGTAAATGTCTCATTATCTTTAGGATTCAGAACAAAATTTGTTACGCTTTGCTATATTATTATCTATTGGTCAATGAATTTCTTTCTAAAGTGTACAATTCCAACTGTTTCATTTTCTTCCTTCTTCTGTGAAAATTTCTTATACTGCATACACAGTTTTTAGGACATTTGGGTTTCTCGCCTTTCCTTCAATCTTAGAGATCCAACACAGTATAAATTAGCAGTAGTTCTATTTTCATAGAAAATAGGCATGTGCTCCAATTCTGATTAAAGAATAGACTTAAGATGTAAACTATTGTTATCCATGGCAACAAAATTTCTAAAACAATAACGAAGCAGATGTTGGAAATTCTGAATCTTATTTCCCCCCAAGAAAATGTCCCAGAGACATATGTCTTTCCCTCAAAGTCCTTTGCTAGTTATAGAACTGGCCTCCTGCATACTTCTGTTGCTTTTGAGACACTGGGGTCAGATATATTACAGACTTTTATTACTTAATGGTGTTAAAGTTTTCTGAAGATATAATTCTTTTACGTATTTAAAAATTAAAGAAACTTGTCCTAACCACTACTAGATAGTACGCAATAAGATATTATATCTACATACGCAATGATTTTCAAAAGATAAAAATCCATCTCAGGGAAAATCCAACTGACAAAGCATTTTGTAACCGTGAAATGCAGTACTAAACAAAACTGAAACTTGCCTGACACCCATGCTTGTCATGAGAAAGAGCATGGGAAAGAGCTAACCAGAAATTCAGGGTCTTGATGTATCTACTAGCTTTAGCCTGATATCCAATCAATTTAGTTACAGATGGTGTAAGGCATAGTTTGTTGTTTTATTTAGGAGCAAAGAGGATAAGAAACACAGAAAGAGACAGAGAAGAAACACACACACACAAAAAAAGAATGTTCCAGGCAGAAAGATGCAAGCATGAAAAGACAATGTGATGGTGGTGTTATGTTTTACAGTCAGATGCATTTCAATATACTTTTGAAAAAAATAGTAGTACAAAAGAAATTAGAATAGGATCTCCATCTTTTCAACAGTGGACAGGCTGTAAGAAAAAAAGCACATGTTCTCCACTATGTCTTTAAAGCAAAGATTTTACATTTCAGACTTGCAAGGGAGATGAACATTATCCTCGTGTTTAAGGCACATCAACTTAATATGATCCACCCAAGATGGAAAATCATGAACTAAATCCCAATCTGTATGTATTGGGTCTGGCTGACATGGAGTTTGTTTTCCCCATAGCAGCCCTCATGGTGCTGTGCTTTGTATTGGTAGCCAGAAAGGTGTTGATAACACCCCAGTGTTTTGGCTACAGCTGAGCAGAGCTCGCCCAGCATCAGGGCTTTCTCTCCAACATCCCCCCTTACCAGTAGGCTGGGGGTGGGCAAGATCCTGGGAGGGGACACAGCAAGGACAGCTGACCCAAGCTGACCAAAGGGATATTCCATACCGTGTGACATCTGCTCAGCAATACAAGCTAAGAGAAAGGAGGAGAAGTGGGCATTTGTTGTTACGACATTTATCTTGTGGGGTCACTGTTATGTGTACTGAAGCCCTGCTTCCTGGGAAGTGGCTGGACATTGCCTGCTGATGAAAAGTGAGAATAAATCTTTTGTTTTCCTTCACTTCCACACATAACCTTTGTTTTTGCTTTATTAAACTCCCTTTATCTTGATCCATGAGGTTTTTTCCCATCTTATTTCCTCTCCCCTCTGTCCTGCTGAGGAGGGGAGTGATAGAGAGGCTTGGTGGACACCTGGCATCCAGCCAGGGTCAACCAACCACACTGTATTGATCTGTTGTTTTTCATTTGGCACTGAGATCAGTAAGGGTGGGATTCCACCCTTGGTTTCTGAGAACAGCTTGTAGACACACTGGTTACTAGATTTAATCTGAGACTAGCGCTTCCTACACTCACTATGGTTAAAATAGTATCACCCAAAGAAACTTTTTAAGGAACAAAAGCTGTTGTGATATTTTTTATTTTATCATAGAATTTTCAAGAAAATAAGTTGCAGTAGAAATATAAATTACTCAGAAACAAATTATTTACGTATTAATAAACTGTCATGGGAAAAAAGTACCATAATTTGCCTACTCTTTATATGTTCAAATAATATTGTGTGAACTTACCCCTTTTGGTTATAAAAAACAACTTCTTTTATCAAGTTCTAACCTTCTTAAAGACATAAGTTAATATTATTTCCTGATCTATTTAAACATAATCTGAATACAGTAACCAGTTGTCTAACAACATATGAAAATATAAGAGCTGGGCATATGAGAATGTTTTTATCATTGCAGGTTAAGAAAGTTATAGGTCTCTCTTCCACTTCGTAAATGTTGGATTATAGTTACAATGAAGCATACAACAAAATAATTCCTGTCCATAAAACATTTTAAAATAATACAATAAATTCTCACTTGGATAGCAAGATTTATGTGTTTAAACACAAAAGAAAAAAAGAAAGAGAATAAAACTACCTATATCTAAGCACAGTCTCTCACAGTTGTCTGACAATTCTGTTACCTTCTCTAGTTCAAGGATGAAAAAATTCGCCACAGATATATTCTTCATTTTGAAAAGACCAGTAAGTAGTCCCAGAGTATCAAAGGCTGTTTTTTTATTTTACTTTATTTTATTTTATTTTATTTTATTTTATTTTATTTTATTTTAGCTAGAAGATGCACAGCTGAAAACTAAGGGTATAAGTAAGTATGAGTAAAGGAAATACCTTCTTTTTCATCATGGATTTTCAGTTCATTAAAAATTGGATCAGTTTAGTAAATCTGTGAACAGGTATGGAGAGCAAAACTTTCTCAAGCAAAACTAGCGTATACATTATGAATTACCTAAAAAATGTATCACAAATAATCCCTGTCATTTCCTGGCAAGTGATTTATATGGGACATGAGAGGGAGACAAGAGGGAGGCAAGATTAGTTATGTCATTCATTTAAAATGTTAAGACTGCAATTTAGCATGCAAGATCTTCTATAATTTGGAAGAAATATGAAAATATATGGTCTTTTCACTCTTGAAAGACAACACAGCAGCATAAAGTCAAGTTGGAGGCCAGGCAGTAGTGCTGTGTGCCAGGGGCTGATACTGGGGACAGTCCTGTTCAGCATCTTCATTAACGATCTGGACAATGGGAGAGAGTACACCATGAGCAAGTTCACAGATTATACAGAACTGGGAGGAGTGGCTGATATACCAGATGGTTGTGCCACCATTCAGGCTGGAGAGTTGGGCCAAGAGAAATCTCATGCAGTTCAACAAGACGAAATGCAAAATCTTGCACCTGTGGAGGAATAATCCCAGGCATCAGCACATGCCAGTGGTCAACTGTCTGGAAAGCAGGTCTTTTTAGAAGAACCTTAGAATACTGGTGGACAAAAAGCTGACCATGAACCAGCAACGTGTTCTGTAGCAAAGAAGTCCGACAGTATCCTGGGCTGCATTAGGAAAATTGTTGCCAGTAGGTAAAGAAAGGTGGTCCTGTCTACTACTGATGGGACACGTTTGGAGTACTGTGCCCAGTTCTGGGTTTCTCAGCCCAAGAAATACATGGACATCCTGAAGTCAGTCCAAGGCAGGTCTACAATGAGACTGGAGCATCTTAGGAGAAGAGCTAGGGCTCTGCAGTTTGGAGAACATAATGCTCAGGGGGCATCTCACTCATGTGTATCAATGTCTGATGAGAGAATGAAGAAGAGTGAGTCAGACTCTTCTCAGTAGTGTCCAATGACAGGAAAAGAGGCAATAGGAGAACATAAGAAACACAAGAAAATACTTGAGCTACATGGCTTCCAGAGGGCCCAACTACCTTATTCTGCAATTCAGTGATTACAGTAGTGCTGAGCACAACAAGAGGATGAGATATACCTGTGAGCTTCTGCATTGGTGCCCATTTGTTAACTGGAAACCCCACGACACCTGGCATCAAATGTAGTCAGATTTGTTGAGTACGGCCCTGTAGAAATCATATTTTGATTTCATGGTAGAATGGCTGTCAGGAACGAGAATGAATTACAAGTTCTTAAACAGTGTTGGTATGATTGTAGGTGGTCTTAGGAGATTTTAAATGGAAGTGGCTGTAGCTACATAGCGGTGTAGCTACCTTCTCTCTCTCAAGCCTTTTCCGTATCCAAGCTAACACCACGTTAATAAATTTTGAGACCAGTTTATTTAAACCACTGCAATGAAAACAGCTGAACTTAAACCAACATATGCCCCTTCTCCAACTGCTTTAGGAGTGTCTACACAGAAGATTAGAATGTCTACACAAAAGATTACTTATGTTCCTGAGACATGTCCACTTTTTACAACAGTATCAGCTAACCTAATAAGAGATTTTATTCCTCCCTAAAAACTTTGCAGGTTACTTAGCAGCAGCTTATATATAAATTGCTCTGTAACCAATGCAATTAATGAAGTATGTGTTCTGTACAGTTTGGATTTCAGAGTGATCTTATATGTGGATTCTCTAATATCTCATAAAGGCTGAATTCAAGTTCTGTTTCTTGTAGCCAGCAGCCCACCTTTCTCAGCACTGCTGGAATTTAGTACCTTTAAGACCTCTACCTCTTTCTCTAAATTTAGCTGCAATCTACAACCAAGAATAAAAGCTGCTGGCATAAACACACAGGTATATGTGAAAAAAATGCTAATGAAATTATGTCTGTATGGAAGGTGTCTGGTTTTAATCTGAGGGCTTTGGCAAGACAAACAGAACATGGAATCCACTGACAAGCTTCCAGTGATTTTAGTCAGCACTTTCTCTGTGTACTATTGCCCAAAAAGGGAGAATCTTTTTTTGAGTTCATGAGTAAGAATAACTGAAAATAAAAGAAAATGCAGAGAGAGAAGCAAGAATGGAATATCTGTAGTGAGTAGGATTTATTCATGCTGGCATCCTCCAGCACGTCTGGTGTTGTGGTTTAACCCCATCCAGCAACTACACACGACACAGCTGCTCTCTCCCTGCCCCAGCAGGATTAGGGGGAGAATCAGAAGGGTAGAAGTGAGAAAAATCATGGGTTAAGATAAAAGCAGTCTTGTAGTTTTAAAAAATAATAGTAACAATCATAACATCATCCATAATAACAATTATAATGACGGTAATAATTATAATGGTAATAAATTATTGTAATGAAAAGGAAAATAACAAAGAGGGATAAATAAAACCCAAGAAAGACAAGTGATGCAGATGAAAACAATCACTCACCACTAACCGATCAATGCCCAGCCAGATGCCCAGCAGTGCCGCACCCCTGCCTACCTCCCCCCTATTTTAATTGCTGAGCATGATGTCATGTGGTATGGGACATCCCTTTGGTCAGTTGGGGTCAGCTGTCCCAGCTGTGACCCCTCACAACTTCTTGTGTACCCCCGACCTACTCACTTGTGGGGTGGGGTGAGAGGCAAAAAAGGCCTTGGCTCTGTGCAAGCACTGCGCAGCAGTAATGAAAACATTTCTGCATTATCCACACTGTTTTCAGAACAAATCCAAAACATAGCCCTATACTAGCTCCTGTGGAGAAAATTAACTCTATCCCAGCCCAAACCAGCACACTTGGTTTCCAAAATTCTGTGCTGCTCCCCAACCAGCACACAACATAACTGGAGGTTTGCCACAGGAGTTAATTACACTGTCTCCCAGACTTGAGTTCGAAATGTTAGATATTACAGCAACATTTGCATACTTCTGAGCACTGTCTTGTTACAGAGACTATATAACAAAAAATGTGACAGTTTTTATACTTTTGTCAGAAGTTAGCTAATATATCCATTGAGTTTTATTGTGTAATCCCTATACTCTCTTTCTCTCCTAGGAAGGTGAGATATTAAGTGACAAAAGACTATCTGTCACTGACATTCTTCTTTCCTCTTTACCTTCGGTGAGTAAAGAAGGGATGAAATACATTTGTTCTGATTAATGTGTCTAATCCTTTAAATGTTGTTAATTAAGCTGGTGATTTTCTAAAGTGATAATACAGAAATATATTCCCAAATTCAGGACTGAGAAATATATTATCAAATTCAGGACTGCACATATCTCCAGGGCAACACCACGGAAGTCCCTATTAAGCCATGCACAGCAAGATTCTTCAGTTTTACTAAACACACTGCGGTGTGGTGAGGGCTGATCAGACTAGATCACTGCCCTCCACTCCCTTTCATACCTGGTGTCTGCTCAACACCCACAAGATAGATATATTTCTCTACACTTTGACAGAGCATGTAATGTCATTTGCCTTAATCTTTTGCCATTCCATGACAATTAATTATCAATAATTCTTAGTCATAAGGTTCTTGTAAAAATTCAGTGCCCACAGCCCAAACTTTTGATGGGCCAAGGCCACATGACACTTACTAACCCTGAAAGTCGGTTATTTGATTCTGTAAAGTTACTGCAGCACTTTTACATCACAACATATTGAAATAATTAAATTTATGATACATTACTAAATTCAGATCTGTAATTTAACTACAGTGAATATATTTCAATATTTCCTGTTCCAAAGAATCTCCTTCCCAGTAAACTTCAGGGCCCGAAAAAAGAGACATTCAATAAAAAGTTCAGATATTTTAAAGCAGTTTTTGTACCACTTTGTCATATGTTTTAGGAGCAGAGATAGGCAAGGAACTACCTGAGCAGCCACCTTACAGGCTGTATGAAGTTTTGACAGCAATATGAAATGAGAACTAAGAATGATGGTCACAGTCACCACAGGGAGAGGTGAAAGAAGTGCTGGTGAAGACCAGGGAAAGATTAACAGATTCCCAGCATAGAGGTACAAACAACAAAGAGATTACAGCTGTTGATCACTCACACCAGTGTAATCCAGACAAGTTTCATTCTCATGGCTTAAAATTTCAAAATTGTTCTTTGCAAATGTCTTTGACCCTTAATTCAGTTTCCTAAGTTATTTTTGTACTGGCCAACTACCTAGTTACATTTGTTTCTGAATAAATCAGAGTTAAGATAGGTTTATCTAGTCAGTAGAGGCAAAAGCACCTTCAGGTGAGAGTAGACAGCCCATCTTAAGTGAACCAAGGAGAGGAGGAGGGCTCTCCTCAATTCTGTTGCTGGCTGAGAAGCTGACATCAACCTCCTGGGGGCATCTTCTCAGCTTTAGAAAGAGGAAGATGATGGACATTTCAGATACCAAGTGTTGCTGTTAGTTTTAATCTCTGGTTTGAAACAGCAACAAGCTGAACAGTTGTTGTGTACAGTTTAGGGGCAGCTTCAAAACTTCTAGATGTGACACACTGCACACAGTGAAGAAGAACCTGTCAGAAGAGGCTGCCCACTGCATGGTCCAGGGTAGGGGATGCACAAGCTCAGCCATTAGCACTTTACCAGTTTGAACTTCAGGTGAGAAATGACACAATCCTGCCACTCACTACAGCATGACATGGTAGATAGACTTAAAAATATATATATATTCAGGCTGCCTATTTTCATGCATCACCGTCCTCCTGACATCCACTAGAATTGATATATGTGTCCTTAGAAATGTTTTGAGAATGGACCCAAAAAGGGGAACACCTACAAGTACTTCTGATTTTATTCAGCAGTTATCTGATGAAGAACCAGAAGATTTCCAAAGAGGTAACAATTGAACAACAGCTCTTAAACCTCCCAGGTGAAGGTCGTAAGAGGATGGTGAAATATTTTGAACTTGTATCTTTCACTTTCTATATTTTCTTACCATATCTACACTCTGTATAGAAGGGCTTTTTTTCCTCATACACCTTTGCAAAGTCACTCTGATTCCTTGTGATATTGTCTATCTACAGAGCATATTAGGTTTGAGTTAAACCTGATGGAGTGGGCACCACATTTTTCAAAGGACAAAAAAGCGTTTGGGACACTGAGACTGGAAGTTTGAGTAGCCTGAAAGTGTCTACATACGTCAAAACCTCGACTAGCCAGCAAAAACATCAGAATCAATCACTAGATGGCCTGAAGAAATAAAATTGTATAGATAAGGAAAATTAGTCTCATGTTGTACTTCAGATAGACTGCAGAGTGTAGTATGATAGTATCATGATGGACTGCAGACCTTGTTATTGAAGCCATTGCATTTGTCACAATTACTTTATGCTTATTTGTAGGTTTTAATCCCTTAGTCCATCTTTTATTCATAAGGGAATAAATTGTTATGGAATTAGTCAATCTATCTTGACACCTATCTGGCAGAATTACTCAATTTCAGGATTCTTTATTAGAATAGTTTCTCAGAAGTCCTAATAACATCTCCTTAAGTATGTAACTGCAGTTGTCCAGCAGTGAAGGTTTTGAGGTGGCTTTTTAAAAATTATTTATTTTTCCCCTGTCAATTCTGTTTAAAAACTTCACAGACAAAATATGTATTTGTAAATGTCCTGAAAATACAGAGTGAACACTTGTTCTCTTGCAAGATATATCTCAACAGCGATCCAGTAAGAAATATCTTAATATAAGACAAAAAGAGTTCTTTGCATCTATATCCTCTAATGAGAAAATAAATTCAGGAGGGATTTCCTGAGAATCCTATTCTCTATATGTAAAAAGTACCATCAGATGCTGATGTAATTAGGTAGTTTTTACAAATTCAGTAAAAGGAAATTTTGCTTTTTTTCAGACTAAGTCATATACCCAGAAAGCTTCTTCGAAAGTCACAATGAGAAGACCAGTGCCAGGCACAGTGTGTGTGATAGTCACATGATGAGGACTGTGATCAGAATACAATTTATTATGGTGAATTTAGCATTTCAACTAAAACTTTGCATGGAACTAGCTAGAAATTAAAGAAAAAAAAAAAAAAAGTAGTGTCATCAGAAATGTAAACAGTAGTTACTTTAATAAAAGGAAAGTAATAAGAATTAGAAATACTGTATTGTCTATAACACCAATTTATTTTGCTAGAAATACAGTATTTCAAAGATTTTGTGTAAATAAACAAACACTAGGAAAAATGAGTCTTTGTTTTCCAGTACTGATTTAGAGAATATTCTCTGGTAATGTTGTACTTCACAAAAAAACCCACAACTTCAGTACCATTTACTAACCTGGACCTGGATAACAGTTAATGAGCTTTTATTATGTGTATCGTATTATTACTTCAGAGCCCCTGTCACTGATCACTGCCCCATTAACCAAATTGTTACTACTGAGTATAACAGCAAAGTTAAATAGGGTTCCTGTCAAAAGTCATTTATCTGTCACGCATGCTTCATAACTGGTTTTGCAATTGCTACAGCCATGATGTCAAGGTTTCTTTTTCAATCTGGTATGTACCCTTGATGCTGCTGTAATTAAACTATTGATTTTACACCATTGAGGAATGTACTATGGCTCCTATTGATTTCAATGAGTAAATCAAAAAGACATTTCCTGTTGTAGTAGGTCTTTAAAATAACTGAAAATACAGCAAAATTCTTGATATAAAAAACACATGGCAGCTATAAACAGCTACAAAATCAGTCTAACATATTAACTATTAATTTAAAGAGGCTGAAGGATTACCTAGTAGTGCCCAGGAATTATTTTTTCTCCTTCCTTCCTTTTTCCTTTCCTCTGAAAATACTTCTTTTATTTTAAATATAGACAAGCACACATAGAAAAGGTGTAATCTAAAGGGAAAAAAAAAAAAAAAGACTAAAAAATCCCTTACTTTCTCTCTTTATGATTCACATTTAAAAAAAAAAAAAAAAAAAAAAAGTGCAATACCCTGGCAGAGAGGCAACAGCCATTAACATCAAAAAGGGAGAGCAATAAAGGTCTCTGAACTTCAGTTATCCCCTAGTAAGCCTCACAAAGCCCAAAAAATACACACAGGTCTTTAAGTCAGTGCAGGAGCTCAAACTTTTTCCTCTCTAAGAAGTCACTAGCTATTGATGGAAATAAAGATCTATGGACCTCCGGGCTCAAACCAGAAAGAAAGTATGACAGAACTAAATCAACACTAAATCCTAGACTTCATGAAAAGATTCTCAGGTAATCAAAAGCAGGTTTAAACCAACTTCAACCATTAAACACAATGCAAAAGCTTTTCCTGGGAGCATGTCCTATCATAACGATCTTTCTTGAATCTTTTTCTGGACTATAGATTTCATCCAGTAAAAGAATTCCTGTAAATAATACCACAACACCTGGTTTTAAAATCTATTTCAACATTATTGAGTTGAAGAAGACATGCCCAAACCAAATGTCTTCCTGTGTAACAGCTGATACTAGTAGTTCAGAAAAAAAACTGTGCTTTGATGGTTCTACACGTACCACCACCACTATAATTCCTTATTTCTTCCCCTTTGTAAGGACCTTCACTATATTGTTCAAGGTATTACTACTACTTTGTCTCCAGCAGTGAATGCTGGAGAGAAACTTCCTCACTTATGAACCAAGCCCAGGATCAGACACTTCACAAACAGGCACTCTATATTCAGGAGTTCTAATGAATTCAGGACTCCTAATAAATTCAGGAGTTGTTCTCCTATATTCAGGAGTCCTGTTCAGAAACCCTAATGAAATAAATGAAGCTCTGTGTGCAGGAGCAGAGGGAGCTGCTTATGTGGACATCTTTCATTCTTTCATTCATGCCAGCTGTGTACACACCAAACAATTCCAAATTCATTTATATTATTTCCTTTAATAGTCCTAGGAATATTCCAGGTAAAGTTGATTTCATAGTCAGTTCTTCACTAAAGAGGGCCATCTGTTCCTCATAAACAACCCTCACAAAAACAAATTTCCTCCAAATTTTAATTTACACCTTTCAAAATGTCAGGATCTTCTAGTTCTGGGAATGAATATAACATGGTCTCTTTGGGAAGAAAACTACTGCAGAGCCTTTACCTGCTTAGGGTAAAGAACTCTAGTACTCCTACTAAAGGCAATAACATGATTTCTTACAGGAATAAGAAGCCATTTAGGGGTTGAATTCACTATTAACACATAAGTTCCTCCCTTAAAAGATGCAAAAATGGTGCTCGGGGATCTTTAGTGGACCTTAGCATTCTGCACCAACTCCAGTTTCAGAATGCTTTGACAGTATGGTTGCATGAAAAGCGCCATAGTAGACATATATGCATAAGCATAAGCATAAATATGTAGATACACATATACATATGATTGAGTTCTGAGGTCAGAACTTGCATTGCCTTTGAACCCAGCTCGAAAAAGAATGGTATTTAATCATGGAGAGTATCATGTATCATTGGTAAATAAAACATTTCAGAACTGTCTCATGCATCTTTTGCTATTACTTTTACATTTGCAGGAATACTGGCCTGTTTTCCTCCTTCCTATACATCTCTCAGCTCTTCTCAGTACTCTACCTTCTTGATATGTTAGGAGTAAAAAAATATTTATTTATTTGCTATGCAATCTGTTTTTGTGATGACTGACAGGTCACCTTAGTAGACTAGAAGACTTTGCTGGGTTGCTGCCTCAAACAATGAATCTCAATCTTTCTCTTCATTTTTTTTTTCAATTTCTCATTAAACATTACTGCACTCATGTTACTATTAAAAGGTTTGTATCTTACAGTAATGTGGTAGAAATAAAAAAGCTTGTGATTCCTGCCTCCAGAACAACTTGATATAATTATAGGCTTACAATTCATGGTTACTGACATATTATCTTTCCGTTTTCATGTAGTCTTGATGCATGCAGATTTGTATTTGGGAGAGATATACTCACAGTTTCAATAGCCATGGGGAGTTTTTGAAGCAGAAGGTGGATATCAGTTTTACATAAATATAATTATTCCTCATATTAGGCACTAAAACAAATTTCCAGCTGTTAGCATTATGTGAGTTCTTGGATTCCCTCATGCGATTGTATCATGCTGAATTTCTTTTTGAAAGCTTTTCTGCTTCTTGGTGTACAAAAAGATTAAGAAGCAATGCTAACAGAAATTTTGCTGTAGTGAAATATTTCCCTAAGTTGCAGGTAAAGAGTACCCTGTAATTTGTAATGATAACCACAGTAATGAATGCATATAGTAGTCAGCTATTACCAGCAGTAATTGGTGCACCTTTCATCTCCTGTCAAGCAGAGAGTTGCGGATTACGACCAAAAGGCAGCTATCAGCTCTCTCATTTCCGGGCTCAAACAAAGGAAAAGAGGTGCCTGTCTGAGCTGATGGCTTTTGGCCCTTTGATCAGGCCCTATCAGAAGTCATCCAGACGTAGTAACCTGATTTCTTGTCAATGGGCTACTGTCTTTGATGTAGGCAAAGTCCTACTGCAAATCGCATTTATGAAGGGAAAACACCAGGACATAATCAAGAAAGGGTATAGTTACCGATTCACATAGTAAGGTTGCTTTGGCATTTTACCTTCTTTGAGGGAGGTAGTAAATAAGTTCTGCTAAGATTATTGAAAAGCTATTTCTGTAAACAACCTGCAACACAGTCCTTTGGAAGGCTGTGTTTGCCCTCCCCAGTGTAACAGGAACTTAGGCATGGTTCAGTGTTAATGAAAGGTCCAAGCAAAATAACAGAAAATCAAACTTACTCTTGCAGGAGGGGGAAAAATTCCCTGCTTGGAAAGTAAGTGTCTTTGGAAAATTTTACTCCTAACTAGTCAGGCAAACAAAGTGCATTTCAGAGCAAGACTTTTCAAGTCTACATTATTCCACCATAAATCTAGGATATCAAGCACAGACATTTAAAATGTATATCAGTCTTCTCTCATTTATTAAAAGTTTTGCCAGGAATTATTCTTCAGTGTTGATATTACTGTTACTTTGGGCTACAAAAACAATTTCATCACACATTCAGGAAGATGCTAAACAACATTTTAGATGATTTAATTAACTGTTGGAGTAAGGACAATGAACCTACCCATGTACCAGACTTCTGACATAAACCTTCCAAAGTCTTCTTCTCAATTTCACAGACATATACTATAAAGTTATTATAACAGTCAATTTTCCCTTCATGACAAACATATATTCTGTGTTTTCTAAAAAAAAAAAAAAACAAAAAAACCCAAACAAACAACAAAAAAACCCACACAACCCGTACACCCACACAAACCAAAACAACAAACCACACAAAACAAACAAATCAACAAACAAACCAAACCAACAAAAAACCACAAAACCTGTTCCAGAGTAGAAGAGTACTGCACTGTATTTCACTCTTACATAGCTAAACTAATTTCTAATAACTAGTATGGTTGAGATTTAGCCAGGTTTGTCTCCCTCTGTATATAGTTCTTTAAGGGCATCCCAGCAGGCTCTACAACATCATCTTCATGTTATTTGAGATGCACTAAGCTGAAAAATACTGCAGAAGGTCATGTTTTCATCTGTGGACCCAACAGGTGAGACATGGAGCCCAGTAGGAACTTACAGTGAGTTGCTGATCTATGTGGTGTCTGCTGGAGGACAGGTTTTCCCTAAGCAGTGTGGATGGGAGCCAGCTGATGAATGCTGTGGTACAATTAGTGTTCCTTGCATCTGGAGGAATTTTTGGATCACAGGAGATGGTTATGATTTTGGGAGAACCTGTGTATTATTTATTATCACAGTTTACAAAGCTTCATGGAAACAAAAGAATTACAGGGACAATTTAGTTACATTTCCAGAAGATCCCAAATCACCTACACACCCATATAAGAAGTGACACACAGAATATTTTGTCATACAGTGTCTTACGTGTTTTGGCTTTTTTAAGATAGAATTAATTTTCATGTAGAATGGACTGGAGATACCCATCAGTCCTCATCTGACTTGCTCAGATCTCAATAGAGAATACAAAGCTGGAGAACGAGAACAGCACTTTTGTTTACATTCCTGCTGTTTTGGGCATTTAAAGGGCCAGCTTAGATACTTAACTGCTGTACTGAGGATGGTGGACTACCACTGAGCACCTTGCATTTCTTTGCAATAGAAATTTTTAAATGTTTGCTATTTGTTTTAATTCTGATTTAAGAAGATAATTCATTGAGTTATCTACAGCCTGATTAATATAATCAATTACATTGTTGATTCACTGATTGAATTAGATATTCATTAGATGTGTACTTAATTGAAAATCTCAGTATATGCTAGGGCATACGCAAAGGGTGCTTTTTTTGCTGATATAGGATGCTTGCTGAATTTTATTTAATACTTAAATAAAAACTTTAGACATAGCTTCAACTTCTTTTTTCCTTGGGTTTGCTGCAAGTTCATTTTCCCTAAAAGCCAACCTGGGACATTGAGAAGGATGGGATAAAGTGGAAGGATGGGATAAGCTCTCACTTTCTGACTTGTTCTACAGAGAGATCAGAAGTTATCAGTTTTCCTTTTTGTTTGCATCCTACTATTCAGTTGTTCTGAAAGAGGAGGGAATGAGTTCAGGACCTGGAGCACTAGCATGATTTCTGGATAAAAGGGACAGGGAGCTGGAGATTATTCTAAACTTCTGGCTTGTACTTTTGTTTGAAGTGTCAGAATTGCAGCTGTATCCTGTTCTCTTTCCAGCTAAGTAAAATGGTTTTAAAATTCTTTCCTGCTACAGCCAAAATCACTGGACTGATGTATACACTTCAGTAATTGAGTAAGAGTTTACTTTTTTAGATATTTAGCAAAATTTCAGGACCTTGAGACTGACAGAGAAAAAGAGAAAAAAATACCAAACAAAGAGTTATAGATACTGTTAGAGACACAAAATAGTTGAGAGATAAAGCGTTAGCATACTGGAAAAATGCCAGTGCTGAAGTTTCACTTTTTGTAACACATACTGGCACAAAAGTTGTAAATAGACCATATAAAGAAGCAGATACCAACAGAGATAGGTACATACCTTATGCACAGACTCTGGTTGGCTCATGTTGTGGTCCCCCTGGGAAACAGTGTTGAGGCTTTCAGGTACAGGACACAGCGAAAATGTGGTCTCCTTGGAGTATATCTATCAATCTCAGTGAGCCAAGGCATTTCTCAGCACGTATAAGTAGGATAATTCTGTGGTAAAGCCCCCTGTTTAAATTCTAGACCTAGGTCTATTGCACACACTGTCTATTTATTGTGCAGATCTCATCAATTACCTCCAAAACTAGTGCCAGTCTTTTCATTGTTTTCTACTAGGGCTAGATGACTGTGTCACCCCATATTCCTCTGTTTTTCTTATCTAAAATCAGGTTGTCAGTAGAACACAAGCAATTCAAAGTCTAGGCTTTAAAAACAGGAAAAATCATAGTAGGGATATGACCTATATTCAAATACCCTGACAATTTTCTCTTTTTTTCTAGTAAGACCTGTTTTAAACATATTTATTGTCCCAGTTACCAGGAGATGCGCAGAATAAGAGAAGGAGCACTGACTACACTGTTAAATAAAACTGATTTTACCCAGAGTACTCACAAACTCTCAAAGTAAACAGATCGACTCTTTTTAAAAGAAGTAATTAAAAATAGCCTTCTCTAAGTAATAGCAAACTTCGTTAGTGCTTGCAGTCCCAAAAGATTTCAAAATCATTCTGCTAGATGTGATTTTGAGAGGATGACACTTAGCTCTAACAGAAGCCTTGTGGCTTTAACCTTAAATCTGTATGTTATAGGTATAATGAGACTACAAAAGGCCAGAGGAAGTTAAGAGCCTGTTTCTGATCTCACTTAACACCATTTGAATCCTGTATAATTGTTGACTTCAGTGGAATTGTTCCCAACTTGCAACTGTGTAAACGAAATTACAATCAGACTCTTAATAGCTGAGCTTTGCACAAGCATACAAGGCATGTTTTATCTCCCTTTTGCAAAATCTCTCGTGTTAGTTAAGTAACACATTGCCAGGGCCATGCCAGTCTCACTGATGATACTGGTGCATAAACAAAGTAGGTGTTTTGGCAGAAAACTTTAAAAACTGGAAAAAGAAAATTTTGAGTCCTATCCAGCTAAAAACATCCGTGGTCTTTGAGGTTATTCAAGGCCCTGAAGAATACAGATGCTGGCTGTTCAACAGGCCAAAATATTCAGAGACAGGTTGGCCTCCAGCGTAAGGTCAAATAAAAGTGTCTCTGTGTGTGGTGGAGAAAGTTTAGCAAATGTGATAGAAAGAAATCTCAGAAAACTTCTCTGGTCACCCAGCTGAAATTAGAGACTCTGTGCTGGCCACTGTAAGACAGGGTATCACCATGTCTCAAGTCATTTAACAGTTAACATATATAATAACGTGGCCAACAGCTTCAAACTTTTAATAATATTTATCCTCACAGCATCCCCCACTAGGCACAGGAACCCTAAAGAAGGCTCCCAAGCCCAAAATCATCACACCTACCTTGAGGCATTTGTCTGGGGTGATGAAGACAGAAACCTTAACACCCAATAAACAGTCAGTGATTCAGCCCATCTAAATTTCACTGGCCCTGTGGAGGTGTTTTCTCCTCCACTGAAAATCTAATCTTCCTTTAGGAAGGTTACACTAAGCTTTTAAATTCAGGCTTATAACTAAAGTGCCTAAATTTAATGGGAAGAATCCACACATCAGTGACTTTCCCCTGACTTAACCAGCTATAGAAGAGGCGATAGCACAGCAGGAGTGACAGCCAGATATTCTAGGTCTCAGGCCTTAATTACTGAAATGTTCTGCTATTCATCTTCCATCTAGACACAAAGAGGAGGGTCGAATGAGAACAGAAATGCTGAGCGACTATCCTAAGATGACCAGCATCCTATATGTTTCCTATATGTATTCTGCTGTTTTTCCTGTTTCTCAGCAGTACCCCATACGTGAATTGTTATTTCTCATATTTTGTCCAGTAGTTGAAACTTGCTTGTTCTTTTTACTTCTTATTGCCCACTCAAGGTCACATAGTCCAGTGGGAGCCACAACGTCTCCGAAAGGGAGATCCTGGAATCTTCTTTCATAGGAAATCATTTGTATCCCAAGTTATCTTCAGGTTCTAAGGAGTCTCTCTAGCTTCTTGAAGCAGTAATACTGTAGTGGGTTGACCCCGGCTGGACACCAGGTGCCCACCAAAGCCTCTCTGTCACTCCCCCTCTTCAGCTGGAGAGGGGAGAGAAAATATAACAAATGGCTTGTGGGTTGAGGTAAGGACAGGGAGAGATCACTCACCAATCATTGTCATGGGCAAAAAAGAATCAACTTCGGTAAATAAGTTTAATTTATTACCAATCAAATCAGAGTAGGATAATGACAAATAAAACCAAATCTTAAGAACACCTTCTCCCCCACCTCCTTCCTTCCTGAGCTCCTCTCTTCATGGGGCCACGGGTCCTACCAGGAGCCTGCCCAAGCATGGGCTTCTGATGCAGTCACAAGCCTCCTTCAGGCATCCACCTGTTCTGGCCTGGGTTCCTCCCTGGGCTGGAGGAGGATCTCTGCTCCACCATGGATTTCCATGGGCTGCAGTGGGACAGCCAGCCTCACCAGGGTCTGCACCATGAGCTGAGGGGAACCTCTGCTCCCGCGCCTGGAGCAGCTCCTGCCCACGTGCACTGACCCAGGTGTCTGCAGAGCCATTTCTCTCACATATTCTCACTCTTCAGCTGCAGCTGTGCAGTTTTTTTCCCCCTCTTAACAGTGTTACCCCAGAGGTGCTACCACTATCGCTGATGGGCTCAGCCTTGGTCAGTAGAGGGTCCATCTTGGAGCCATCTGCCATTGGCTCTGTCGGACATGGAGGAAGTTTCCAGCAGCTTCTCACAGAAGCCACCCTTGTAGTCTCCCAGCTATCAAAACTTTGCCACACAAACCCAATGCAAACACAAATGTGAAACATTCACGACCTTCTCTACAGGATGAGCATTTGTTTTGATGTCTGTAATAAAACAGATTTATAAGCATTTTTAATATAAGAGCGTAAGTGCCATGGATAGCAAAGAAATGCACCTTAAGAAACATAGAAAAGAGTTTTGTGTCAACACTCACCCTCTCCACTCCAAACTCCCATGCTGGTAGCCACTCAGCCATAGCAGAAGAGAACTGGCAAAGGGAGCATTTATTCTTTCATTCCAGGTGGCTACAAACTCTCTATTTGTTGTAGAGACAGCTTACATGACTTCCTTACATTTTTCCAGATGAATGGTATTTATGTAATCAAATTTAAACTTAAAATTCACTTCATTAGGTCTATACTGGTGACTCTATGTGCTGCACTCACCAGCCAGGAAAGGACATTTCTAGGTGGTGATGCATCATTGCCTTGTCTTTAAATCTATGTTGGGATGCTGTCTGCAAATGTCTGTACCTTTTTGATGTCTATATAGGGAGTCCCACTGTAGAGTGTAATCTACCCTACTATATCAGAATGCGGACCTCAAGCATCTGTACAAAGCAGAGGAGACATACAGAAACACAGGCAGAGCACCATGGATGATTGTTATTTGCATAAATAACGAAGTTGAACTGCCTCATCTGTACCTGCTGAGGACTCAGATTGTCTCAGGCATCTAGCTGAACAAAACTAGACAGGAACAAAGGCAACACAGGACTCATGAGAGTACATCTGACAGGTATTCCGATATTTCAAACAAACTGAGAACTTCTTCCTTGGAAAAATACGATTAGAACACTGAATCTCACAACTTGAGATGGAGGAGTCAGGAAGTACAGGAGGGAATGACAATCCTTTCACCAGATTCTTGTCCCCTGAGTTGAACAAAATAAGGATCTTTGTTGATTCCTACTGCATTTTTAATATGCACATTTCTTCAGAAAAAAATACACTGGGCAACCTCCTGTTATGTAAGACAGGCACACATCACAACTGAAGATTTGTTTGTCCTAAAAGCAGGATGTGGACCAGCTGAGAATTGAAAAGTGTAAAAACAGTCAATAGTTTTCTAATTAACATATTTATGGGATTACTGGCGCCCAGAAAAACTACTGGGAATTTTAATAGTACAGATTTGATCAGGGAAATAAAGTTTCATTGTTTGTGTTGCTGTAGTTATTTACAAAAACCTTTAAAGACACATTTCTCTATTTCTTCTGAAGCTGCCTATCCTCATAATATTTATAACTAGTTTCATGTCTACCTGTTCATTTGGTATTGATTAGTCAGGACAGAATTCTTAACTATCCAAATTTCTGTCAATAAGGGTTCAGTGTTTTCTTCTAGTAGATCTTTTTCTTTAAAGCTATGTTTACTACAGCTAGAAATGTTTAAAATGTAGTTATGCTTGATAGTAATTTATTTCCTACTATAAAGGGTCAGTATTTTAAATAATGGTGTCATCAATTTCAAACAAAACATCTTGCATCAGAAAACTTGAAACTTCTTACCTACTATTCTTCATTTATGGCAGTGTGCCAAGTTAAATCCAGCCATACAATCAAAACAGTATAGTTCTTAGTTTATTATTCAGCTGCAGAAATACACAGAGGCTGACCAGACGAGTCATAGGATAGGAACTCATTTCTCTAGAAATCTAACCTGTTCATGATCTTCCTGCCAAAACTCAAAAAAATGTTTTTTGTCTACTTGTGGATACTCAAGGAGTCCTAATGTTCTCCTAAACCAATGTTGTAATACAGACTGAGTTTCTGAAAGGGACTCAAGTTCTGTACCACAGTTCTGATGCAACAAAGCAAGTAAAACTGCTTTCACGCAAAAAGATAAAAGAATGGAAGGTCAGACTTCTGAATTAACATAACGTTTAACATCATGATTAACATAATGATCATGAATATAAAGGGAAATAAAGTATCATTCTTTTTGAAGTCAACAGTTCCTGTAATGTTTTTACTGAAATGATAGCTGTACTACGCAGAAGCTAGGAAAGTGTTTGGTCATACTCAGTCTCTCAAATCTGCTAAAACACAAACTTCACAGGTCATTGAAGGAAATAACTCTTCTGCCAAGAACCTGGATTATGGTCTCTTCTTAGAGACTCCTTGTGCATTTTCTGTTCAACAGCCACTGGTAAGACACAGAAGCAGCTGTAGGAGCTGAGACAGAGACTAGAATTCCTCCACCACTTTGGTACAGACAGAGGTTTAAACTCAGGTGTGTGGGGGGGATGTCACCTGAATTTTATAATCTCTTCTGTATAATGGCCCAGACTATTTTTCATGGAATGTTTTTACTATTACTTAAGAAAAATATGTGTATCTTTCCTTAGGAAACATGTTGCATATCATTGACAAAAGTTTTGTTTTATTAAGTGAAGGAGCATGATAGATGTAACTGTCCCCTCAGAAGAAAGGCTCCAAAGGTTCAAATAGCTCTTCAAACATCTAGAAATCTGTCTCTCATATCTTTAATACACCAAAGGTTCTGAGTCCTCTGTTGGTGTAGTTAAAGCTCTGAAGATACGGACACTTTTGGAAGGAATGTGTCACAATTTAACACAGAATTCTTATAACTTGGAGTCTTCAACCCAGAGAAGTGACAGGTTTTGCCATGGGGTGAATATCCTCCTTGCTTTTTCTGCAGTCCTGCGACACAATTCCTTGCCACGGGGGAAAAAAAAAGTTTTCCTTGAGGCTGTTTTGCTTCCAGTTTTTGAAATACCTTCCTTAGTGCTGACAGATACTCAGTAGAAGTTCTGCTTGTGCTGAGAACATTGTCATTCCTCCCTAAAGCATGAGGATTCCTTTCAACAAAATTTGTGGCCCTCTGAAAAATTTTGAGCACTGACAATATCCCATATGGCAATCTACTGTGCTGGCATAAGTGGCAAGTTTCCTGCATTCCTACTCCAGACTCAGTGGTTACTATTCCTTTTTACTTACTACAGGTTTTACGGCCATCTCACACAACCCTGCAACACCTGCTATGCAGAAAAGGGGTAACCAATCTAGAAGACTGAGCTGCAGTTACTTTGCAATCTGCTCGGGGCAGCCAGCCGTGTCCCAGGAAACCACAGGCCCTGGGAAACTGCATTCAGAAAACTGCAGTGACAATTCTGTGTTCGTTTCTTTTAATTCATTTGTCTTAGATGCAATTTTTTCTGCCATTTGTATCTTAGAGGGCTAAACATAGAGCTTGTCATCTGGCTGGGTTACACTGTCCCGTCCCAGTAACTAGAATCATTCTTGCAATTCATTAGTGCATTCATACTGTTCATGGTTACAGTCACTGATTACAGCCACCAAAAGCCACGCTTCATGCTTCTTTTGACCCTACGTTATTACTACTCTAACAGGCCCGTGTCTTTCCTGTACTGAAGTCTCCAGAGCTGGATGCAGAACTCCAGGAGCACACCAGAGCAGAGCAGAGGGGTAGAATCATGTCACTTGACGTGTTGCCCACGCTTTTGATGCAGCCCAGGATACGTTCTGATTTCTGGGCTGTGAGCACATATTGCCATCTCATTCCCAGCTTTTCACCCACCAGTACCACCAAGTCCTTCTCTGCAGGGCTGATCCCAATCTATTCATCTTCTAGTCTGTGTTGTTATTGGGAATTGCCCCAACCCATGTCCAGGACTTGGCACTTAGCATTCTTGAACGTCAGGAGGCCCATTCCTCAAACCTGTCATGGTCCCTCTGGATGGCATCCCTTCCCTCCAATCTATCAGCCACACCACTCAGCTTGGTGCCATCCATAAACTTGGCTGAGGTTGCACTCGATACCCCAGTTTATGACGTTGGTGAAGATATTAGTGTTAGCCCCAGTACGAATTACTGAGGGACATCACTTGTTACTGGTTTTCACTTGGACACTGAGCCATTGACTCCAACTCTTAAGGCTTTAGTTAACCCTTCCCATGAAGAGCTGGAAAAGCTGTTAGGTACAGGACAGAACATGGGGGCTCCCACATTCTTTCCTGAGAGACACTCAAACCAAAGTGGTCAGACTTACGTCCACTGAACGTAAGTGACCGTTCACTGACCACAGCTGACTAAGGTGCTGCCAGCCCTGTGGCACCCACCCTGTGGCCCCTGGGACACCCTAGTGCCCCAGTTACTTCCACCTTTCATCTTCCCTAAAGCCTTCTACACCAGAGGTACGGACTGACCCAAACCCCAGCAGCCCAGGGACACACTTTGGGGAAATTCACAGCCCTTTCTCCACTGTATCTCTTCCTCCTCCTTCTCATTCCCCTTGTGTAGCCTCCCACACCAAGCTAGGGATGCAACCACCAGCATTTGCTCATGTCTCTCTTTCAGGATCAACCAACCTCTGACAACTGCCTGGGCAGGAGCTGTTGCCCTTCCCTGCACCCTGGCAGGGTGGCACCATAGGTAACCTGGGCACACCAGCAGGTATCGCATTCCCATCTATCCTGGCACCTCAGCACTCCCGTCCCCCCCAGACCTTCAGCCCCTCCAGAACCAGTGGCTCCCCGTCTCCTCCATCTCCCCCAGCACCTCCTGCATCCCCAGCACCCCTGTCTCCCTGGCAGTTGTGGCACATGGACCCAGTAAGGCCTGGTGAGCACACCAGTTGTCATGTGGGCAAGGCTGCTCAGTAAACATAATTTACAGATAATTTCCCAAAATTTTGGGGCCATCTCTCCCATTTCACCTCCCTGGTTTTTCAAACCCCATCCCACTGGCACAGCAGCTCACCCCACAGGGCACAGAGCAGGGTGACATCTGTGCTCGGGGCGAGCTCAACAGGTGCCCCAGTAGACTCCCCCAGCCCCCCAGATCTCCCTCTCGCCCACACAGACCTGCAGATGGCTCCAGCTGCTTCAAGTCCCACTTCTTCCACTTTGAGCAGCTGAGCACTGACCTGCCTCCATCAACCACCTTTGCAATCAGCCCTACAACCGTCAGAGGAGAGCAGTGGCCCCAGCCCCACCAGAGCTGACAGCGTCCCTCCCTAGCTACCACCATCTCAAGGGACAGTACATATGGCACAGCTTGTCCAGCACAGCCAAAACTTTGGTGGCACCCCTGGGCAGTGGCAGCCCCCTAGGTACTGACATCCGCTGAGCAGTGATGTGCCCATGCAGGAAGGCACCTTCCCAGGTAGTGACATCCCCTTGGACAGTGATGTCCCCATAGAGGAGGGCACCTTGCTGAGTGGTGACAACTCCCTGGACAGCGATATCTCTACAAATAAGGACACCCTCCCAGGTCGTGACATCTCCCTGGACAGTGGATGCTGGACATGGATGCTGGCATCCTCCCAGGTCATGACATCTCCTTGGACAGTGATGCCCTCATGGATGATGGCATCTCCCCAGGTGGTGACATCCCCATAGGAAATGATGTCCCCATGGAGAACTGCACCTTCCCTGTTGGTGACTTCTCCCTGGACAGTGATGTCTCCACAGAGGAGGCCACCCTCCTGGGCAGTAATATCCTCCTACACAGTGACATCCCCCTCAGCTACTCTGCTGCCCGCCATGTCTAAGCCATTAGGGACCCTGTGGTGATTCCAGCCAGTAACTTCATGCTGCCTGAGGAAGTACTGCTGGAAGAGGCCATGAGACATTTGGATTGCTCCTGGGGGACACTGGGAATCAACCAAGACGGTCCCAGCATTGTCCCCATGCCCAAGGACTCTACCAATCCTACACAAGATCAGCTTGCTCTGGCTCCTGATGAAGATGCTCTCTGCTGACTACAGTGTCCCCAAGACCTCCAAAGCCATTCTGAGCCTGGAGCACTTCACCACCACCAAGACAGAGATGAGGATCCGTGGGTACAGACCTGGCACCATCCTAGGACAGCCTGTCCCAGTACAACATCAGGCTGGAAAAGTCAGGGAATAAACTGCAAAATGGCTCATTGCCAAAAAATGGCAGCAAGCACAAGGCTCCCACAGCCATTGCTGGGGCAGGAGGGTGGGATTAGGCTTGTTGCAGGGATGAGGTGGCTTTGGGGAGTGAGGGAAGGGGTGTGGTGATGACACAGCAGCTTTGTTGACTGTTCTGTTCTCAGTTTATGCATTAAAAGTTATTTATCCAGAATCTCTCTGTGTCTGCACGGAATGGGGAGAGAGTACAAGGGGCACCAGGAAATGGCACCAAAGAGGTGCAAAAGCATCACTGAGCCCCAAATCTGATCCACCAAGCCCCAAAAGGCACCTCACCAGAGGTGAGGCAATCATGGGAGCAGCCCTTTGGCAGGAGAGCCTGGACAGACGGGTCCATGCAGGACTCACGGATATGGCCCCACACATAAAGCAGCACTGACCCCTGCAATCCTGAGCTCCATTCTCTCACTCTGGGGCTTTAGCAGGATGCTGTACCTGCTTCCAGCCACCCCACCATGCCAGCTGAATCCCACAGCAGGCCCAGACATGGCTCCTCCAGGCTGCACCTGGGGTAATAAGCCACAAGGGTCTGACTACAGTTAAGTAGAGATAAAAGTGTCATGGCGCACCATATCCAAGGCCTCACAGAAGCCCGGGTAGATGACCTGTGCAGATCTTCCCTTGTCCACTGATGCAGTCACTCCATCAGGGAAAGCCACTGCATTAGTCAGGCACCATTTGCCCTTGGTGAAGCCATGTGCGCTGTCCCTCAAGGGGCTGCTGAGCTGTTGTCTTTCCAGTCACCAGCTGGGAAGCATTTATTACTCCCAGATACTATTGATTTACAAATTGGTAAAAATGAGCTTTCTAAAGCAGAAATATCCTTCTGAGTAAACTGTCCTGGCATTTTATTTGAATCATGTTAAGTTCTCCTCTTATGTGTGCAAATCTTGTAAAATCTCCACTGTTGCTTCTGTCACTGTTGTTAATGCTACTGTTCCCAAAAAAAAACGTTCACATTCCCTTTTGCCTGAAATCACTTTTGAATTCGCTCACTACTGTAACATCACAAATGTATTTGGTGTACACCGTATCTCCTGCAACATCTCTGAGTAAACATTATACAGTTGGTCTTTTTTGATGTGCCAAGCTAATAACTATTGTTTCATCTAACACTTCTCATAATACCAGGGAATGTAAAATACTCTCATTTTTAACACATTGCTGTCTATCCTCACTTTCTCCAGGCTAAACAACCCCAACTCTCTCAGCCATTCTTCATGGGAGAGGTGTTCCAACTCTCCAATCACTTTTGTGGCCCTTCTCTGGACCTGCTCCAACAGGTCCATGTCCTTCTGGTGCTGGGGACCCCAGAGCTCGATGCACTTCCAGATAGGGGCTCACCTAATATGGTTTTTAGCCACTTTGACTCCACAAATTCGTCACTTTTAATGACTCAAATACAGGAGTTCTTATGCAAGATTGAAGTCACCCATATAAAATGTTTCCAGTTAATGCAAGCCCATCAATCCATAGATTTCATAGTACACCATGGACAGTATACCCCAAGCTTTTTTCAACCTTGCAAAGCTGGCTTCCCATTGCTTACTTTGGACTCAACAGAGACACAGATACAGCCTAAAATCCCTTCCAGTGTGATTCTCCAGTTCTCCCCATTCTCCAGAACTCGGCTGCCCTTTCACTTCATATTCCAACTCAAAGTCCTGAAACTTCCATGGTATCTGTGCTAATATAAGCCTAACCAGATAAATTTCTCCAAAAGCTATCAAGCTCTTACAGGAGCGAACCTCTCTGAAATGTCAAAGACATGAAAACCTGTTGAAAGCAGGATTTGAAGGCTACTGTGCACACTTTTATAGTCAGCTCACACCATTGTAACCCTTCCTAGCCTGTCTTTTGTAACTCATAGAAGCTTTCCCATCAATTCCTTCATCAAGTCTGAAACTGGGATGTAGAGAGGGAAATATAGTAAAATACATTCTGTCCAGCACAATGAAGGAACATACCTTGCCAATTCAAAAGGTACCATAAAGTTAGTGATGGTTCTGTTTTTTACATCTCATTCAAAAGACACAGTACACATCTCGGCAGAAGTCTCAACCAAAGTTCCTGTTCAATAATTAGAATAATTAGTTCCTGTCTCAACCAAGTTCCTGTTCAATAATTAAAACTGTTTAGATTTCAGGTTACTTTTTGTTAATATGCTGTGCTGTGATTAAAGTTAATGCAAATATCTCTGTATCATCCTATCAAAGTAGATTTCACAGATAAAACATGACAGAAAAGAACAAGAATTCTTCAAATATAGATTTAAAAAATGGGAAAATACCATCAGCCAGGCTTCAGTATTTATCAAATTTTAAAAAAGAAAGTTGTTTCCCTTTTTTTTTTTTTCCCAGAAGCGTAATTTTCTGAAGTAATTAGTAGTAAGCATTAAGGATGTTTAAAATTTTAGTCTGTTATTTGACCTAATTCCCAGTATTTTTGTAATTTGGTTTAGAAAGCTAAACTGTCTCTACAAGCATTTCTGGAAATAGATTAAATAAAAACACCTTCTGGCCTTCATATTTCAGAAACTTGTGAAAACCTTTTTTTTCTTTTTTTAAAGCCTTTTGTTTTGCTCAAGTGGGAAAAATTTGTTGGTGCTGCTGCACCTTTCGAACTTGTTTATCATTTATGTGCAGGTTTAACTGTGTGTTGGTCTCAAAGCTGAGTTAATAATCAGCAAGAAAGAAGCATGGAAACAGTTCTTTGAAATCATACTCATAGAGCACTGATACCCTTCATTCCCATTAGTGATGGGATTTCACTTCTGATTGTACAGAAAAGTTGATTATTCCCAAAGTATCAAAAAAACCCTCAAGGTAAACAGCATGTGGCCTTTGCCCTGTGCTGGTTTGAGGAACGAGATGGATGAGCTGCCCTGTGAAGTTTCACAGACCTTACTCTAATTCTCATTTCATAGTGGAGCGAAGATGATGTTTCTCACTTTCTGAAAATCTGAGCTTGGAAATGAGCACCAACCCCCTTTCTCCTCCTGCCAGCCTGGTCTCTCCTCTTCCCATTTTTCAACACAACGTTCATTTCACAATGTGTGCTCTGACTTACACTGTTCACTCCTTCTTTGTTCTAGCCCATAGAAGATGTTTCCTCTCTTTTGCTTTACAGTCGTCCTCCCTGACCTTTAGCCAAAATAGCTTCTTTTAGCTATTTGCCTTGCTCAACATTTACCAGTGTGGCCCCAGCCCCACCAGGGCTGACAGTGTCCCTCCCTGGCTACCACCATCTCAAGTGACAGTACACATGTCATTTACCAATGACAGTTGAGGACTTGTCCTGGTTTTTTTTCCCTCAGCATGTTTTGCTGAAGTCTATGGCTTCCTGAGTCTATTTGGGAACTACCACTCGCAAAAACTCTTGTCCTGAACTGAAGCCAGGAAATACTTTGAGTTGGGGTATCTAACTTATTTACTGATACATACGAAGATGTCACTGATTTTAATGAGCAGAAAATGGATAGAAAATTAAAATATCAGACAATATGTTGTAAAGTCTGATAATGAGACTTCTATACAGCTTCTTTCTGCCATAATGTGAACTCAGCTCTTTTGCTTCGCTTCACAGGGAAGCGGAGTTTTTTGGGGGCCATGGTATAAAACTGTCAGCTGGTGAGTTTTAGAAAACCAACATAGACTTTGAAGTGCTAAAAAGTATTCTTGGAGAACACAGAACCTGATCCCACCTTCACTTTTCCCAAAAGTAGTTTCCCTGCTGTGCCCTTCTGTCACAACACAATTTTCTCTAGATATCTGGATCCAGAATAGTACAGACCCAGAACTCTACAGACTCAGTAAGGAGAGAAAAAAAAAAAAAAATTAGATGAAATATGGTGTGTGAGCAGCACAGAGAAGGAGAAAGGGTATCAAGTGTTTGTTTGAATTAAGGCTGAGATGCATCAAAATAAACTAACAGCTGAAAATTTAACAAACAAAATCCCCAAAGAAAAATGGATATTTCTTTACATTCATAATAGCCCAACTTCAAGTCATTGTGGGGTTTGATAGTTTACACACATTCACAGAATGATTAGCCATATTTATGGATGAAGAGCCCACTATGGATATCACTAGGGCCATGAAATCCCAAAGACACAAACGATAAGGGCTGGGACAGTGCACCTGCGAAGTAATGAGATATTCCTGCTATATTTTCACACTTTTCCCTAAGGATCTGCTTTCAGCCACTGTTGGTGATAGAATATGGGCTGGGTGCAGGCTGGTCATGTCCAGTCTGACTGCTGAAACTCTTTTGTTCTAACCAGACTTGTCTGACCACCCCTTTAGGCCAGAATGGCAAAGTCACTCTCCCTCCAGAATCCCACCACAGGAGTACAAAATTATTAGATATTTGTGGAATATCCCAGACGTAACACAAATACTTCTGTCGTTAATTTTTCTATGGCATATAGCCACCTTCTTCAACCCAGCTAGTGTAAACAAGTTCTATCCAAAAGTTTCAGCCAAATGGTATTCACGGCCTCCTTTTGGACATAAGCCCCAGCTGGATTCCTAACAGAAGGCATTTCCCTACTTTTCTGAAGTATTAACTGTATGTTGTTTCTTTCATTTCAGTTTATTGTTGGAGGACCCAGAGATATGGTAGGTCATATTCCAGATCCAGCTATAAAGTTGAGACATTCATTACCATGGATTTGTCCTTAACTTTCCTTTAGTATCTAACAGTTTGGGAAACAAAAATATAAATATGCAAAGCATACTACAACAGCTACATCTCTCACATGATGCTGTAAGAAGATGACATTATTTCAGCACCTACTATGCTTAAGTATCCTTACATGTGTTTAATACTCCTAGCATGTAAATGTTACTATAATGTTATACCAGCAGTAAGTTTGACCCAGTATGTTCTGTGCTGGCCAGTAATCGTACATAACTCTCACTGGTATTGCCCATGCTGGAAATGAATTGTAAAATGGGGGACATGAAAAACATCCTTTTTCCCTCTGAGATAAATATGATCCATCTTTCACCAGCAGGCCTGGTGTCGTATACACTGATCCATGATCAAAAAACCCAGAATTCTGCTGGTGACACCAGTCCCTCAGCCAAGTATTGATCTGCTGGGTCTTCCTGCATCTTTCGTCGTCGTACCCTGCAACTGTGGGGACAGAGGAGAACACTACTTGTGCTCCTGATCCCTTGACCAGTTGTCCCAAGGCACTGAAGTGTCTCATGATTGCCCTTGGACTTCTTGTTGCAACTTCATTGCTGTCTACCTGAGAAGTCAATAATAGATAACAATCTGAGGGCAGTGCCAGGGCAGGAAGTTTTCTCTTCACATCTTTAACCCAAACCACAGAAAGGCCGCAGACTTCCCTAAGAAGTGGGTCTGGCATGCATACTGGGCCTTCTGTCCCCCTCAGTCTACTACGACAATGACCATGTTCTTTTTTCCTTTATGCAAACGGTTTTGACAAATGATGTAGGCTGACAACTTCGGCAGCACCTCCAGGCTCAATGAACCATGGTCTTTGCTCAGTTCCACTTCCAGAGTCTCACACCTATCAAGCAAGGGTAGCTGGGAAGGTGGGGTAGTCATGGAAGAGGCTGTGCCTGGCAGGAAGTTGTCACTATTGTCCCCTATCCCTTAAGTTACCACGTTCAGCCAGGTGGAGAGACAACAGGGAATCCTCTGTGTCACATGCCCTGTCTGACAAGTCTGACCCAGGGAAGGTAGGTGGGATTCCAGTAATCTCTCTCTTTTTCTTGAATTCCATGATACTCCTCAACCGAGTCATTTGTTGGTCTCTTCTCCCAAATAGCAAGAAGAAATGGCCTCAACTTGCGCCAGGGAAGGTTCAGATTAGATACTGGGAAAAACTTCTTCACAGAAAGGGTCGTCAGACATTGGAACAGGCTGCCCAGGGCAGCTGCGGAGTCACCATCCCTGGAGGTGTTTAGTGCTGGAGTTAGGTCAGGTTATGGTTCGACTTGATGATCCTGAGGGTCTCTTCCAACTGAAACGACTCTGTGATTCTATGATTCTCCTGGAGCTCTGTCACTAGCCTGAGGAGTTCCTCCCCGTGCTGTACCCCCGACAGGGGTGCACTGCACAGGGCCGGGGGCAGCCCGCAGCCAGGCACCCGGCTGGCAGTGTCTCCCGGACGGAGCGTGGCCTGGGCAGCCGCGACAGTCATGGCGCCTGCAGTGCTCAGAGAGGCCGCAGCTTTCTGCCGGGTGGGCACCACTGCTCCCTACTCGAGCCGGCAGAGCTCCGCACCCCGCCCCGCCGCGCACCCCGCCGCGCACACCCCGCTCCGGCCGCGCCCCAGGGTCTGGGTTTCCACGGCACGGGGCGCGGGAGGGTGTGGGCGTGTGGCCGCCGTGGCTCCCGGCCCCGCCCGGGTCTCCTCAGCCGCTCTCGCCCGACCTGCGGGCTCATGGCGGCGCTCTGGGCTTCCTGAAGGTTCGGGACCCGCCTGCGGTGCCACCGCGGCCGCTTGACTCGGCGACAGAGTGACAACTCAGAGAAAAAATGTCCAACTTGTTCCAACATTTTTCATACTTCATGATGTATCCCTAAGACAGAACTACTCGAGTTAGTTTAGCTACTGGTAATTCTAATTCCTGACATCAAACTAGCCTCTGCTTATATTTGCATACAAGCTTCCCAATGTATTAATAGGGGAGGTTTTGTGAAACGCTTGTATTCCCTGCTACCACCCTTCCCCCGGCCATATTCAGGCTCTGAGTGCCAGGGACTTGCATCAGTACTTTTACCTACAGCAAGTCTTTACTGAAGGACATCAACAAACAAGATGTAGCAGAGGAATTTCCAAGAGCATGGGCAGATGTTGGAGCAAGGAACCGAAGAACAAGCAGAGACGTTCTGAGACATTCGAGAGGATTTGTGGAGATATGATGCACCCTGATACAGCACCACAGTTTTGACTTTCAGTCTGAACCTCTGAACCCTTATCTGTAAGAAAATGCTTTCCTGACCGGGCGGGAGGGAGGTGAGGCAGTGATATTCAGATACTCTACAAGAACATGCCTAAAATGGATCCCTGACACAGTCCTTCCTTTCAAAACCCTCATTCCTGGTGAAGCAGTCAGGGGGAAGGCTGCAAACCTCATCTTGGGTACTTTTCATTCCTTTCCAGAAGAACATCATATCCACCTGTGGCTGTGAACAGAATTTTTATTTCATCCTTAATGGAAAGAAAGGTCAGAAGGACATACATCTCCCATGGCTAGGTTTTTTTGTCTGTCCATGTCATTTGCCACATCTACATTAATATAGTACAGGCAAGACTCAATGTTATATTTATATAGAAGCTCTTCTTCCCGCTTCTTATACCAGGTAGTGCTAAGTAACTCCTGACGGGCAATAAGAGCTGAAAAAACGCATTTTCAACAGGACATTGCTTCAGTTTTCAGAGAAGGAAAATATAAGAAGCTTATTCTTGTGTGCACAGGTGTACTCAGATATACAACAAAATTGAAAACCAATTTAAAAGGCAATATTGGAAACAATCTGAGCAAGCTTCAGATGATGCTATGCCTGAAATGACTCACGAAATGACTTGGGGGGTCTGTCTTTCATTTCTCAATCCAGTCTATATGAGTGAAGTCCATCAGTACACGTTGAAGTAGAAAACAGAAATTAAATTCATTGTTTGTGTCATTTCAACCATAACACATCTAGATTTTTTTTCCGACAAGGCCATTTAAACAAAGCACCATAGTTTAAAAAGGGAAGAATCAAGAAAAAAAATAAAAAGAAATCTACTTTATAAATATAGCATTCAGAAAGCATAAACACGATCTGTATTGACTTTAACTGCAACAACTTTAATGGACTTACACAGCAATGGTGTATATTTTTGCTTGTGTCCTATTTCTTCCATTGCTAAATTTATAGAGTAGATCTGTTTTTCAGTGAGAGCAGAAGGGACATCTTATATAATGTTATATTTTTACAGAGGTACCTTTTTACTTCTGTATGGATATTTTGCTCTGGTTTAAAGAGAGTATTCTTGTACCAGGAAATGAACAGAAAACATATTAATGCATAGAACCATAGAGAATAATGTATTTAAGTGGAATCTACTGAATATACCTCATGGCAGATGAAGAAATATAATCCAAAACATATGACAATATCTCAGAAATACTAACTTTATACAAAAGGAAAATATTTGGAGTAATTTTTTGCTATATTTTTAGTGGGACAGTATAGTATATGCATCAATACAGAGTTGCAGCTATTCTGAATGCAAGCTTCATCATTCTAATTTCAATGATATTTGTGCACTATGAAAAAACACCAAACAAACAAAATGCCCCACATCTGCGTACATGAAGCCAAAGATTCATTACAATTGGTTGTTTCTAGACAAAGAGTGAATTATCTTTTCTTTCTGCATAGCAACAGGAAAAAGTGACTACTCAAAGGTGTAAAATAAAATCAGATCAGAGCATTCAGTCCAACCAGAGCAGCCTACTAGGAAGTCTAAATAATAGAAATAATTTATTTACATGTATGTATCATTCTATTCTGAAAAATTCTTCATCTGTCTTTGCTGCTACTGTTTATTAAAGGTCTTACTGTTGGTGGTGTTCATTCTGTGGCAGTACTAACAGCTTGTTGAAAACGAGGACAGTTAAAATTGGTTATCAAAATGCAAAACATTGTTCTCCTTTTATGTCTTTGTTTCATTGAACTCTATAGATGAGCTGCCTCAGCTAAACAGGATTCTTTATGCATTAATCAAAAATAATTCATCTGAGTCGAAGCAGACTCCAAGAGTTTTCTCTTCATTGGGATAGAAGTATTGAAATCCTAGGGCTTAGCATAAATTGGAATTTGAAGAATCAGCTGCAAGCCGAAACTTGTTGACGTGAGGCAGACTATACCCCAGTTCTACCACTGCAATTTTCATCCTGTTTCATCGTTGTCTTTCTTCTCAGAGTTCTGGAAAGGAGCTGAACTGGAAAGGATCTGAAATGGTATCGAGCCAGGGGTTGGAAAGTCTTTGCAGCATGTACTCCAAAGCTAACTTCTTGGAGTAGCCTTATTCTTCAGGGACTGGGTATTAGGTTATTCAGCAAGCTCTGTTTAATTGAACTTGTCTTTTTATGTATTATTCAGTAGATAAAATTCCCATGACAGAGCAATAAAGAAGGTCAGTATGATACCCTGTTTCAAAATAAAGGCAATTTTTTGACAGGTTATATAGCAAAAAGATACAATGAGACTTGAAAGCATGGAAAGATGAATAATTAGTGCGATATGAAAGAAACAGGTGTATAAAGATGAAGAACAGTGAACCAATTATTGTTAACTTGTAATGGCAGAAGCTATAATCATCACGTAAGGACAGAGTTCTGGTATTTCAGTATACAGTTTTATGATTTATTGAGTATTAAAAAGCAAAACATCTGCTAGAGAATGCTGAACCATATCTTATTCCTTTTAAATTTGATGTTTGCACATGGGGCAAATGATTCTGGAGATCTTTAGACTACATTTGTTTCCTAATATTAGTGTATTAATTATTATTAATAGCTTTCAAGTTTTCAACTTTGTGAATTTTGAGATTTCAGAGGGAAAAAAGAGTGTTACTGATGCTAGCAGTATATGCATAGCAATTAATTGCTAGTTATATCAGTAGAGTAGTAGGTCTATAATCTCATCTTCAAAACAGTATATTGTCTTAATATTGTATACATTTTTTATTTGTGCTTGTATTTGAGCAGAGTACAGGTCAGTTCTTTATGAGTTTGCTTAAGTGACTCTTTACATCTAAATAAAACAGGAGCTGTATTTCTCAAAAGTGGAAATTAGTAAAAAATTAAGAGATCAAGAGAGATTTAGATCAAGAGGATATGCTTATTTTGCTGAAAAGTATTTACCTTCCATTTTATTTCAATCAATTTTGCCCACTTCAGAAGAAATTATTAGGTACCTTTATCTTGTGTTCCTTTTTTTTTTAAGGAATGAATTTCCATACACTACTAAAAGTTTTCTTAATTTTATTTCATTATTTACCAAAATAAAAGTTAGCTATCCCACAGGATGACCTTCCCTATTAATAAAGTGACAGAATTTCTCATCATTTATTATGATCTATCTAAAGAGCCTTTAATTACCTGTGAAATTTTTCTTGCCTCCAGTTAAATACTCCTGTAGTCTGTACAGTCTCTGCAGTAATATGGACTCTTCTTACACATTATGTATTGGCAGGCAGGACGTGTTTCAACTGAACCTCAGTCTAGCTGTTTATCTCCAAAGAAAACTGGTCTACCTAAATAATATTCTTCCAAAAACACTGACGAAATTGCACATAGCAAATGAATAGTTTATGTATGTTCTTCCACTTGCATCCTTAAACGACATACGTAAGAAGTGGTGCTGGTTTCAATACCATGAGGAAAGTATTGGGGAAACTCTGATGCAAACAATTAAATATGTGCTAAGGCAATCTGTACAGGTTATCAAACAGAACCCAAAGAACCTGGCCTTGAAATTGAAGCAAATTGGAGACATTACCTGAGTAAGGACAGCAGCATCCAAATTCTTGTTTTCCAGTTCAGCTTCATCTTGTGTAGTACCTGGCTACACAGAGAAACTGAACAAAAAGCTGATGGTCTTAGTATTCAAGAGGAATAAATGCAATTGGAAACTAAAATATAGCCTCATTTATCAATAAAACAGAGTCAGAATTTCTAAGAAAAGTCACATGAGCCTGGAACAGGGTAGCAGGGAGACAACGGAGCCTCTGATTTGTATTTCTGCTTGATTTACTTGAACAGGATGAAATCTGCCACTGGCAGACCACACTGTGCAACACCTAAATCCTGTTTGCAAGACTTAAGTGAGGCATAGACATTTACTGGCTGTCAAAACAAAGATGAGCTTCATCATTTATGAGTAAACCATAAAGAAATGTGGCAAAAGACAAATAGTTTTCCTAAGGTCTAGTTTCAAGTGCAGGATTGTACTGACACAGAAACTATCAGGGGAGACAAGAAGTTCAGTTGACCTGACATTTCTTAAAAATTAAAAGATAACAGTTTTTTCCTTTCCTATTCTGCTGTAAAAAATATTGGTCTCCATCCATTGTTTCTGCAGACTTTTGAAAGTGATTTGAGTGGCTTACAAAAGCAAAATAACTGAAATGTGGAAATGGAACAGAGTGTTTTCTTGGAATTAGCTTTTTGACTACCCGGAATAAGGCTGAATAATACCAGCAGTATCAATACTAATTATGTTAGGAAAAGATTCCAATCTTGTAACTTTTCATAAGCACCCACAGAGCTATGTGTCTTTTCATTGAATCAAGTGGCAATGCATCCCCTGCCTTAAGAATTTAAAAACTGGTTTCCCAGTATTTCAGAAGTAATAAGTCATCTGACAAACACCAGAGGTAAGTTTAGTGTTGCGTGCAAACACATGCTTTAACGTGTGGGTGCTAGCAGCCTGGCACCTGTGTGTGTAACTTGTGTGCTTACACTTCCACTTCTATTTTATTCTTGTTTTGTAGCTCATTGTGTGCAAACAAAGGGGGTGAGGTGATATGGGTAGGACAGCAAGTACGAATTTCTGTGTAATCTTCCATGTTTATGCAAACATACAGAAAACAGGGCAAGTGGATTTTTGTAGAAGAGCCCTTTCTACATGTGTAGTAAACAAGTACAACAAACAAACAAACAAAAAAGCTCAGAAAAAAAATCTTAAACTAGGCTGAGGTTTTCTTCTCTTACCTTGACAACTCATGACAATCAGAGACCACACACTCCCCCCACCCAGACTACAAAATGGAATTTGGAGATAGACTTGCAGATGTCTAGTCATGCAACAGAGGTTTGGGGTGAACACCAAATCCCAGTACTTGCCTGCTCTTTTAGTAAAGGCTACAAGGCTCCACATTTTTGTGGAAACTAAAGCTTCTTCAGGCTATTAGCTCAGTGCACTGTACCTGTGTCAAGGGCCACTAAAGACACAGCACAGCCGATCCAAGAGCTTCTGCTTCTCCTCAGAGTCAAACACATATGCACAGGCAGAGACTTTGAAGCTGCATTCCCAAAGCTGAGCACACACCTTGGCGGGGTATGACCCTGCTTACGCTGCCCACACAGCCATTCACTCACACCCTTCTCACTCAGGATGGGGAAAAAACAGAAAGAAGGCAAAAATACTTGTGGATTAAGATAATGACAGTTTGATAGCAAGAGCAAAAGCTGTGCATACAAGTGAAGAAATAGGAAGAATTTATTCACTATTTCCTATTAGCCACTTTTTGGAAAGCAGGGCCTCAGTACACATAACAGTGCTTGGGAACACAAATACCATAACCACAGACTTTCCTCCTTCCTTCTCCTTTCCCACAACATCATATGGTACAGAATATTCTTTTGGTCAGTTTGGGTCAGCCATCTCCTCCCAACCTCTTGCCCATCCCTCTCTGAGAGGAAAAAGGGAGGAGGTGGCAGAGAAGGAGAGAAAGCCTTGACTTTGTGCAAGCACTGTTTAGCAACAGCCAGAATCTTGGTCCATTAGCAAGACTGTTTTAGCCACCAATCCAAAGCACAGCACCATGAGGACTGCTATGAAGAACGTTAACTCCATCCCAGCCAGACCCAGCACACAGTCTATGAAACCAGAGGGTAGTAGGTCCACCTGTGTGTCCTAATACGGAAAAAAAATTGACTGATCTGGTCTAACCATGCTGCCATACACGTAATAGCAGAAAGAAGAAAAGAACTAAGTGTAAAGAACTCCCAGAGTCCTCATGCTTCATTAGTTGCTTTTAAAAAGTTATTTTAAAATGTGCCTGATACTATGTGCAGATGCAGTGCTAATGCTCATTGTCTGCTAATGCAGAAAATAGTACAGTCCTCTGTCCAAGAAACGTATTGGTAGCTCTTGTTACTGCCCACATTTGTGCTAGATCATGATGGTCTTAAATATTATGCTCTACAGCATTTTTCCTCCAAAAAGTATAAAGTGTAAGAGTCTGGTCTTAAATTAAAGTTGAGATGCAGAAAAGAATGGATGAAATGGATTTTTTTTTTTTTTTTAAAGAAGTCCTCCAACCTAACCGCCAGTGATGTGTGCATGCATTCCTGAGCATTGCAATCACCTAACTGGGCTTCTACCATGACATAAACCTGCCGTTCCCATTCCCCACATCTGCTGGGCAGTTCTGCAAACAATTCTGCTTGTACTTCTCCTCAAGCTGAGAAAAGCCTCAATGAATACGGGAAGCTCAGACTTACACAGATCAGGGCTCTAGTGAGTTATAAAGGAGTGATAATACAGGGAAGGAATGTCACTGGCATAATAGCACAGCAGTAAAAAGGACTTTGAATAGCTTGTCTTTTTTTTTTTTTTCCTATCGTTATTTGCTACTCTTGCTTAAAGGAATATTCTAACTAGAAGGCAGACAGGAAGATGCCCAATACAAGGACAAAAATGCCTGAAATGCATTCATTTGCAAAAAAGAGTTCAGTAGTTTCATTTATAATTAGCTCAACGGTGGATGCCATCTTCAAATTAAATTTTATACTGGTCTTGCCCAATGTTTTTATTTAATTTAGAAAGTGCACTGGTTAACCTCTGATCTTTCCTTCATCAAGGCTTGCTTAAAGCATCAAGATTTTCCTAAGAATACAGCAATTGCTGTGAATTCATTACCTTCCAAAAGCTTTTAAAAGTAGAAGCCACAAAGAGATACTTAAACTAGAGTGTCCTCCTGCTGTTCTGTATATTTTGATTACAAACTCAGCCTGTTTTCTTCCTGGTTTGGAGTTCAGACTTTTTATATTGTAACATTCACACCTTTTTGTTGATGTGAATGGTAGGTGTCATTCTAGGCTTTAGGAAATACAGATTTGTAAAGCTAGGATTGGCACGTGCTGCATGTTCCTAGAGTACCTTTAGTTCTAATATAACTGTTTGTTGTGCTCAATCAACTCCTTATAGAATCACTGCTCAAGTAAAATCTTGACTTTCCTGAAATAACAGCAAAATCCCCAAGACTTTGTGGCACTGGTGTTGTACTCATTTCATTAAGTAGCACTATCTACTTATTTCAGTGGTAGTTTGTCAGACAATACATTTTTTCAAATTGCAACTCAAAATTAATGAAGCTTATAACTCTTCCTTATTTGAAGGAAGTTTAAACATAAGCTACATAAGTCACAATTAGTTTCTCCTGAGAGATCATAAATGGGATTTGAGTTGTAAACTCAGATCTATGAACTCCTTGCACAGGCAGAATTTAATCTATACATAGTTTTTCACTGACATTGCTCATAAAGAAAAAGTTTTCAGGACTGATAGTGAAGTTAATAATGAAGAAAGAGCGAGCACTAGATAATTTACCCTCACAAATACACTGCAAAAAGAAGCCCACATATATTATTCTTGTCACAAGAAAGTTGTGATCTTTTAGTTTTCTGTTTAGATCAACATCAACTTCAAGAAGAGAGCTAGTTGATAAAAAACACTTTAGAGAATGAAAATTGAAACCAGAAAATTATACATTATAAGAATGGCACATGATAAGCTATTGTACTAAAAAGGCTTTAATGAAATGGTAGTAGAATTATCTGTCTGGGTAAAACTATGTGAACTGCCTAGGTTTTCTAATGGACTATGGCCCCCCATTCAAAATATGTTGCAATTATAATTTACCTACCTTTGTGTCTGTGCTCAAATGCTCCCTGTAAAGTTGGTTAAACTGTAACAGATGATGAAAGCAGATTAATTTAATTTCTAGGTATCAGCTGCTCTATCAGTAAAGAGAAAAATCACAAATATCAGAGAAGAAATGAGCAATGTGATTAAAATGCTATCCATGTGCTTGAAAAAACCCTAGTAATTCTAGGAATGTTAGAAGTTTTAAGATTGTCTCTCTCCTCAGACTGAGGTGGTAAATCTATGGTATCTGTAAAAGCAGAATGAGCATCCTCAGACTGCTCAGTGTGTAACACTGCCACTAGCATTTTTATAGCACATTTCAGTGAAAGTGCTCCAAGCGTTTTAAACACGAGACTATGTTTCATAAGCCTTATTTTACAGTTCGCAGAACAAACATATTGAGAAAAGTGGCAAAAAAAAATGATGGGAACAAGATTATTGCTAAGGTCTTACAATTCCAAAGGCCTAAACAGCTACACTTTATTATATTGTTCCTATGCTGCTTTTTAGCTGTCCTGAAGATGTAGACTGCCCAGAAAGGAGAGACACACAATTTTATGTGCTTTTCTCATTATTTTAGGAGGATGTGTATGCAGTAGGTTCAGTCCAAGTGTGTTCATGTATATGGGAATCCGTAACTGCTGCAGTGATGAGAAGTGAATTCACTGTTGGCTGAATTTCTCACCTGCTTCCCACAGCAGCCCTGCCGCTCAGCTCTCCGCAGGCCACAGCCGTCACGCTGCTCCTGCCTTCGGGACCCCAGTGTGAGAAGGAAATCAATAAACAGAAGTGAGTTCAGCAAAGGACTACCAGGATGGTCAGGGACAGGAGCACTCGCCATGTGAGGAGAGGATGAGGGAGCTGGGCTTGTTCAGCTGTGATTTTGTAATGAGAAATATTCCAGTTTTATTCAGGACAATATGACCATATATGCAGGTGGCATGGAATATGAAGGGCATGTTACCATTGTGATACCATTAATTAATAAAAATATGCATTCCTTTACCTATTCTGCTCATAATGTGTAAACTACTATGTCAGCAATTTTAGCTACTAATGACTGTGGAGTTATAAAAAGGAATTTAATGGCACTTAGAAAATCAAACCTAGAGCCTGAAGTAGATTGTTTGTTAGCCTGGAAGCAGAAGTTTTAATTGTAAGGAAAAAAAAAAAAAGCAAGAAATTTTTCATATAAGTGTATTTCTCACAGTAGAAAGTACAAAAGAACAAGCACAGGAATTAAATTGCAGAATGAATAAAGGAATATCTGTTCTGTGTTCAAGAATCTAAATATTTCAGTGCTAAAACAAAACAAAACACACAAAAATATCTACTAAATGCTTCATTATTACAAATGTATGAATGATAAATATAACATGCAGTAAGTAATTGACATGTAGCATTTAAAATTACATACTCTAAAGTAAAGTGTTTAGAAAGGTATTTATGCAAATCTTGTCTAGACCTTAACCTTGAAAATACTTAATCACATGTATACCTGTAGCTGTGAAAAATTGCTCAAATAAGTCAAGCTATTACGCTTACAATAATTGATTAAAACCAATATAGAGAGGAGCATTTATATTTAACTGGAATCAGAGGATAAAGCAATGATATCTTTAGTCTAAAACTGACTTAGATGCCATTCTCCATTAATTTCCATGAAAGTCTGCAGAAGTACAATATCTGCACATGGTGCAGTTTCATGCCAGAAGCCTTGGTGTTTTGTAAGAAAAGAAGTCTACATGATTACTAATTAATAAAAGGTTATTAATTGGTTCCATACTTCTAATGGAAAGCATGCGATTTCTGTGAAGAAATGGAAACATTAAATTGACCCTCAGTGTGAAGGGGACTATGAAAAGTCCTATATTGGATATGTTGGACTTACTGAATGTGTGCAGTGTAACTGTTCTGGGTATATGCAGCATTGCTGAAGAATTGGACTTCTGTGCATGTGTACAGGCAGTCCATATTGCATGTGTGCCAGTTCAGGTTTCTATATCTATTCACATTTGTACCCCCAGCCTGTGGCTCCCTCAAGATAGCTCTGCTTGTGAAGATGTCAGTCTTGACTCCTGGGTAGCTTATTCAGTGACTTCATTTCATTACAGACAATTGTTTTAGAGAAATAACTAACACTGTAGTTTAGACCCAGATCACTTCCTATTGACACACAACACTAATGTAAAAAAATTAAACATGTCTATGCAGTTTACTAGAGTATAAAATGGGGTGTTTAATAAGATGCTTTTATTGGTATTGTTTGGATTATATAGACTGTTAAAACTTGTGATTAGTCTTGTACTTGAACAGTAGGTACTTACTACATCAAGTCAATGAAGGGGACCAACCATACACCGTATAATTCTTACTGCACACCAGATGTAAGTTAAGAACCACGGTCTCAGAAACTCAGTTGCAAAAGAAAGGATCTTACAACCCAAGTCTGGACCAGCCATCTGACCTAGGGAGCCGTCGCATGGTACAGCAATCATTTGGGTAACCATGGTACTGGTTGCCCAGGTTTTTCATATGCTCTGGTAAAAAAAGTATTTTGTCAGATGCTATAGTCTCATTTATCTAGAATCTGATAGGATCCTATTTGAACTCCTGATTGGAGATAACAACAGGAAACAAACTAACCTCCATTCCCTATGAAGTAACAGAACAAATAATTAGAAAGAAAAATATAAAACCACCTAGAAGAATTTATAATAAACAAGCAAGAATAATTTATTAAATGAAAAAAAACCTGCCTGTGGCCTATGATTATGAAGAGTAAAAGAGCCAGTCTTTTTTTTTTTTTTTTCTTAAGTGTTGGAAAGCTACTGGGTAGAGGAAGAGATTTGCTAAGTGTATTAGTTACATTCAGCAACTGCCAGCTCATATCTTGGAAAACTTCTTACACAATTCAAACTGAATTGTGCACACATTCAAAACAGTGATCACAAACAGTTAAAAAAAATATGGTAACATTTCAGATAAACTGGAATCCTGAATATAGGGGTGTCCCTGCTGAAATGAAAATCTTCTAAAAGTTCTGCTATCCAACCTGCCACCCACATGGACATAAAGCAAGTTTACATACTTGCAGGAACAAGGCTGTACTCTTCCGTTGTTTTGGTTGAGCTTTTTGAGACTTTTTATTTTTTAGAAGAGTTGTGCTCACAGAGTGTCTTAGTCAGTCTTCCCTGTTTTTCCTGATGATATCTACGCTTACCAAATTATCCGTTGAGGCATATGTGTGTGTCTTCTATTGTGATAAACTAATAGGATCCCCTCACGTGACAAGTATTCTAGCATCAGGAACAGTGAACAAAGATGATACACAAAGGTAAATTTTCATCACTGTGGGGAATAGGCAGAAACTCACTATTTACCAGCTAAGCATGTACTGCCTGATATTTTTTGTTAAAAGCAAGCTGCAAATTGCCCACATATGGTACACTGTCAAAAATTTTCTCATAAAACAGTGTTTTCCAATGCTTTTCATGCTGTTCTGGGGCATATAACACAGGGAGGTGATATTTTATTTTTCAAGAATCACTTTGTAGAACACTCTTACCTGGATTCAGTAGACTGTAAGTTACCTCTGAAAGCAGACTTACCCTATTTCATATCTGAAAGCAATATATAACTAAAATGATTTCAAACCCTGTCAAGCATTTAGAAGTGTGTGGCTCTGATTTTATTGCCAGTATAGAAAAGTTATGGAAACATGAATTAGTTATAGCTTGAAACTTGTATTTGATATGAATAGAACTGCAACTTTTAAATGTGATACTGCTGAAGTACGACTGATTGTCCCAAAAGACTGTCAAACATGATATGTCAGATTCTGCTCCCTTCCACAAACACATCACAATCTGTTTTGATAGGGAAGGGATATAGTTTAATTATTTGTTTTTAATCCGACTCCAGACCTGACATATGGTACCTCATTAAGTTCTCTTCACTTGTTCTGTTAAAAACAACCATCCACAAAAGAGGCATGCAATTTCTGGCACAAAAGATAAACTCAGAAAACTTTGTGCCATCCTACAAGGTCAGACAACCTGAACTGAACACCTGACTTCTGGTTTTGAAGGATAACTGCCAGTTAGCACATGTAACAGCCTATTAGCAAATGAACTTCTCGTTTATACCTCAGAACATTTCCCCTGCCACAGTGTCAATAATCTATCAAAATCAAATAGTAAATTCATAAACCACTACATAAATGCAGGTTGATACTGAAAAAATCTGAAATCAAATCAGAAAGAAAAGAACATGGGTAAGTTGTCTTCCAGCTTTGACAGTACCTTATTATCATAGACTGAAGCTTTTGAGTTCAGGAAATCCATTATACAGCACGTAGAAATTCAGGGAAGATAGAGCAGCTGTGACAATATTTGAAATGGAGAAAATATTGTGGTACTTTGCCAGCCTCTTTGTAACACAGCAAGTCATTCAGCATTTAGGCTACGTCATTCAGAGGGGTTGAAAGTCCCCAGTAAAGCCCAGCATCCTCTGCAAGAATGCTACATAAAGTAGAGAATTACCATCAGGTACATCATGGACCGTTAGGGTAAAATAATTGTATCTTGAACTTACATACCACTTTTCATCTGGGGAAGAAAAAGTACAGTCATGTGGTTTAGGTCCTGCAAAGGCTTTCTGACTACGGGTCTCTAAAATGTGTCTTTTCTCCTCCTGAGCTTCTTTTTCTATTGTTCTTGACAATCTTTTTGCCCCATGGAAAGAAGCAAGATTTCAGCCGCTCAAGTACTCAACAGTCCAGGGAAATATTTTATCCTTAAATGCTTCTGCATAATACAACATCTCCCCAGCTTGAGTAAGAACTTGAGTTTTCTAGCAGCCATGTTCCTATCACCTCCAACCCAGAAACAGAGGAAAGCATCCTAGTTAAACTGCTTTCTGCTGGTTGGAAACCAGATTTTCAGGCATTCTTAAACTTACGGAAGAATCATCTGTTTCCCAGCTGTTACTCATTTGATACAGGCAAACCACCACTCTCCAGTCTCCTCTGGAAGCTGCACAACAGAGAAACAGGTGATTTGCATGTCAAGGTAGGGCTTGCATCTGTTTTGCAGTAGCTTAGATATTATATTTACAGTGATACTTAAGCCCATATGTATGTGCTGCAAAGCCAGTTTACAGCAGCAGAAAATCCTATCCTGCTGCAATTTCCCAGTTGTATTTGGCAAAGAATATTTTTCATGGAATGTTTTTACTATTACTTGAGAAAAATATGTGTACCTTTCCTTAGGAAACATGTTGCATATCATTGACAAAAGTTTCATTTTATTAAGTGAAGGAGCATGGTAGATGTAACTGTCCCCTCAGAAGAAAGACTCCAAAGGTTCAAATAGCTCTTCAAACATCTAGAAATCTCTCTCTCATATCTTTAATACAACAAAGGTTCTGAGTCCTCTGTTGGTGTAGTTAAAGCTCTGAAGATACGGACACTTTTGGAAGGAATGTGTCACAATTTAACACAGAATTCTTGTTACTTGGAGTCTTCAACCCAGAGAAGTGACAGGTTTTGCCATGGGGTGAATATCCTCCTTGCTTTTTCTGCAGTCCTGCAACACAATTCCTTGCCACAGGGGAAAAAAAAAGTTTTCCTTGAGGCTGTTTTGCTTCCAGTTTTTGAAATACCTTCCTTAGTGCTGACAGATACTCAGTAGAAGTTCTGCTTGTGCTGAGAACATTGTCATTCCTCCCTAAAGCATGAGGATTCCTTTCAACAAAATTTGTGGCCCTCCGAAAAATTTTGAGCACTGACAATATCCCATATGGCAATCTACTGTGCTGGCATAAGTGGCAAGTTTCCTGCATTCCTACTCCAGACTCAGTGGTTACTATTCCTTTTTACTTACTACAGGTTTTACAGCCATCTCACACAACCCTGCAACACCTGCTATGCAGAAAAGGGGCAACCAATCTAGAAGACTGAGCTGCAGTTACTTTGCAATCTGCTCGGGGCAGCCAGCCATGTCCCAGGAAACCACAGGCCCTGGGAAACTGCATTCAGAAAACTACAGTGATAATTTTGTGTTCTTTTCTTTCAATTCATTTGTCTTAGATGAAATTTCTTCTGCCATTTATATCTTACAGAGCTAAACATAGAGCTTGTCGTCTGGCTGGGTTACACTGTCCCGTCCCAGTAACTAGAATCATTCTTGCAATTCATTAGTGCATTCATACTGTTCATGGTTACAGTCACTGATTACAGCCACCAAAAGCCACGCTTCATGCTTCCTTTGACCCTATGTTATTGCTTGCAAGATCCCACTGTCCTCCAGAGAGACAGTGATATTTATATGATCCTCCTTCACATTCTTTCATCTCAGATTAAGCAGCTCTCTTCCTTTTTCCCTTTTTCCCGTAATTTTTGGTTCATATTTCTGCATTTTATAAAATCATAGATTGGTTTGAATGGGAAAGGATCTTCAAAGCTTATCTAGTCCAACACCCTGTTATGGGCAGGGACATCTTCTACTACCTCAGGTTGCTAAAAGCCTCATCCAACCTGATTTTGAACACTGCCAACGATGAGGCACGCAGAGCTTCCCTAGGTAACCCATTCCAGTGTCCAACCGCCATTGTGGCAGATGCATTTCTCCCTTAGAAAGCAACAGTAACTTGTGGGCTGATGGACGACTATGGTCATGCACACACCCCTTGTTCAACAGACATGGCCCTTGACCAATGAAATGCCTTGTCCGAGAGAAGCTTCTGGACCACTACCATAAATAACCACAGCTCAGGTGGAGCTAGGATATAGATGCAGCCTCCTGGAAGCCCACGCTGACTTGGTCTTTCATGGAGTGGCAGGCGTGCTGCTTATGCTGGCCATCTAAGGCGCATTCCTCGTGGACTGCGATACCTTGCCAATCTGGTAAATGATCTGGGTACCCCTGAGAGTCCTCACTTTGACACAGAGTGGGAAGATGCACATTTTGAATCATCCTAGAATTTGGGATCTGATCTTGTTGAGTTTGGACCTGCTGTGTCATAACTGAACTCCTAACTGGTATGCAAACTTGTGTTTTATAATGTTGTCAGAGTGCTGAATAATCTTGGACAAACCCCATTTTCTGCTAAACAGCTCTGGTCTGTCTGGAGCTTGTTGCCTGCTTAAAATGACTTTCAGGGTGCCTCTGTTAGAATCCTCCTCATAAAAAATTACTTCCTTATGTCTAGTATGAGTCTACTCTCTTTCACCTTAAAACTGTTGCCCCTTGTCCTGTCACTACAGGACCTGGTAAAAAGTCTCTCTCAGCCTTTGTTTTAATTTGCCTTTATGTATTGAAAGGCCGAAACAAGGTTTCCCTGGAACTTTTTCTTCTCCGGGCTGAACAACGTGAGCTCTCTCTGCCTGTCGTCATAGGACAGGTGTTCCAGCCCTCTGATCATTTCTGTGGCCACCTCTGGACTTGCTCTAACAAGTTGTTTGGTTTTTTTTGTTGTGCTAGAGATCCCAGCTGGATGAAGTACTCCAGGTCTCAGAGGACTGGAGTAGATGGAGACAGTCACCTCCCCTGATTTGCTGGTCATGCTTCTTCTGATGCAGGCCATCAGAAACACTCAAGCAGAAGCAGCCAGAATCTCATCCAGTGAACGTGACTGGCCATCCACTGACCACAGCTGACCATGGCACTGCCAGCCCTGGGGCACCCACCCTGTGGCCCCTGGGACACCCTAGTGCCCCGGATACTTCAAACTTTCATCTTTCCCAGTGGTATGGACTGACCCAAACCCCAGCAGCCCAGGGACACACTTTGGGGAAATTCACAGCCTTTTCTCCATTATATCTCTTCCTCCTCCTTCTCATTCCCCTTGTGTACCCTCCCGCACCAAACTTGGGACGCAACTGCCAGCTTTCGCTCATGTCTCTCTTTCAGGATCAACCAACTTCTGCTGACTGCCTGGACAGGAGTGGCAGTCCTTCTCTTCACCTTGGGCACCCTGATGGGAGTGGCACCATGGACACCGTAGAAACCTCCAGCAGGTGTGGCATCCCCATGCCACAAGCTCCACACACACCTGGTGCAGCACAGAGCAGAGTCACGTCCATGCTCGTGGCCAGCTCAACAGTTGCCCCAGGAGATTCCCCAGCACATCTCCCTCTCACCCATGCGGGTCTGCAAATGGCCACATGCAGCAGCTGCTCCAACCCCCATGGCTTCAAGTGGTTGAGCACTGATCTGCCTCCATCAGCCACATCATTGCTTCTCTGCAAGCTGCTGCCCTTTGAGGATGCCAGGGCTATGGGATACTCTTGGCCTGGGCAGACCACTGGGCCCCCTGGGGCAACCACAGCTGTTTGTGCCCCATAGCAGCCAGGGAAAAGCAGTGGCCACGGCCCCCCCAGTGTTGCCACTGTCCCTCCCTGGCTACCAGCATCTCGAGGGATAGGACATACCACACAAGCCTGTTGGAGCACAGCCAACCCCAAGGGGGCACCCTGAACAGAGCAGCCCCTCAGGAAGTGGTGGCCATAGGTGGTGGCACCTTCCTGGGTGGTGACTTTTCCCTGTGCAAAAGTGTTTTCCAAAGTCTTAGCTAGAAGATAATTGCAATGATCCTGAAAAAGATTATTTTCTCTGATAAATGATTTTTCTTCCTCCTGAAGTGCAACTTCCTGTTTAAAATACCAGCTAACATTAGTTTAAAAAAATATATTCTTCGTGCCTAACCTACAACTTAATGTTATTGAAGTGGTGGTCAAAACTACCACCAAATTTACATTTTGCACTTTTTGTCTACAATAAATATGATTTGCAGGAAAAGACTACGTTCTTTAGCAAAAGAAAGTCTTTTAGTCATGACCTGGAAAACTATTTATTTAAGGAATGGGTAACATATGAAAAGTTTCGCACTGCTGAAAATAAAATTTCAGTCAAGATTGTCCCATTTTCTTTAACATTTGAACACTCTTTAAAAAGCAAAGTTAACTACAACAGTTTTAGGTGAAGGATAAAATTTTTATGACAACTGGAAAAAAAAATCAGAATGAAAAATTATTTACTCTGTAAAAAAAAAAAAATGAATTGCATGACAAGTTTTGAAAACTCTTAGTAATTCCCAGAGAAACCACAGCAAACTTAAATCAGGCTAAATAATTTCTGATTAATTTACCACTGTATAATGTTACCTATGTAAGTAGGGTGCAGTTTTGTACCTTCCTGTGTTCAAAAGGTGCATCTTATTGAAAATTGACCAGCCAACACACAAGACTGCCACATAAAAATGGGTTAGAAACTAAAACTGCTCTGTCATACCCTGTGTGCAATTACTTTTTCTCTACCTAGTAATGGCAACATCTATGAAGAAACTGAAAAAGAATTTGTTACAAAGAGAAAAGACCTGATTACTTCAAAATACGTCGTTTTTCATAGTGTCTGGAGTTGCAGTTCAGAAATAAGTAGTTATTATATAGTCTTCCACAGTGTTCAGCTGTGGAAAAAGAAAAGTGACTCTTATGTTGGCTTGTTGACTTCTGTATTAAAACCAAATGTTCGTTACAATTTTTTGTAAGCATTGTCATTCAGAAATAGATTGCAGATGTTTTTTTGAGGACATGGAGAGGAAAAGCTATTACTTATTATACAGGAACTTTAAAAAGTGCAAGATTTTAATGAAAACCATGAAGCTGGTGAAAAGCTTGATTCAATATTTTGGAGATTTTGTAGGCTTACATATTTTGAAAGCCATGAGCAATGTGTTCTTTTTTATTTTGCCACTTCTGCTTTCATTTTACTCAATGTGTAGAATACCCAAAGCAAAATTACGCAGCTATTCAAATGCCTTCAGGAGGAGTTTCTCCTACTGCCACGACTTCAGCACAAACCTGAAGGGCATTACCTAAGCTGACAAACGTTCGCATCTGTCAGTGGAGATGTTTCCATGCATCAGGCTTTTCCACCATTGCAAGTTTCAACATGGTGTGAAAGTAAGAAGCAAAGCTCTGTGTAGCCTTTCCCTCATCTGGGTAAGTCCAGTGCAGGATGTTGACCTGCTGCACTGATCCTCATTCTTTTGAGCAGACACAAAATGACCAGGGACCTTGCATCATAAACTCAATTTTTACTTTTTTTTTTTTCCAATTTTAATTTTGATTATAATAAATGGTTGCAGTGCAAAAGTGTAATGTGCTGCCCCCACACCTATGTGTGGGGAGTGCAGAGTTCTTCCTCTTATCGAAATTTCTAGTCCTTAATAAAGGAGGCAGCCAGGGCAAGGTGCTTTATAGTCACTGGCCTGAGTATTAGTCAAACAACTGCTCCAAATACCAATACATGATTCCTGCAAAGAGGGTGGCTTTTTGGTGGACTTGATGGGTGATGAAGTAATCGCAAGCAATATTTGCATTTTGGGTGAAAATGTAGAACCTCTCAGTGATGAGCTGGTGCCTAATCCTCCACTTTGCTTTTCCCCAACTAGGAAACCACTTTAGCCATCAAAATCAACAGAGTTACTGACTTGGCTGAAGTAAAAGCAGATTAAATAGAGTTTAGTCTTGGACAAATCACACAAATAAGCAAGATGAGGTGATGGAATTTGCTGAAATAATAACTGTAACCATTGTTGCATGATTTTGTGTTGGCATTTTGAAGCAATACAGTGAATTGAAATCTTGGCCTCATGCAAGTAATCATGAGAAGAGTGGATGAAATGGTAGTTCCACTGAAGTCAGCACATATAGTTTGATCCCAAGTGTGCAGTCCTTTGAAAAAAAAAGGAGTTGGAAATACTTATCTGTTGAAATCTGTTTTCATTACAACTGTCTTAAGACATGCAAACAGTTATATACGTTATTAAAAATGCAGTGCAAAGCTACCTAGCTTTGCTGACGTTATATTTTGTGCTGAGATTTTTGCTTAGGGCTTGAAATACACTGAAATAGTTCAAGTGAAGCATTAAGCAAGAATATTAAGAATAAGGAAACTTCCTCCCAATGAAAGTCAGCATGGGTCTTTATCCTGATTCTTTTCCATATGGGTGGTAATGCAGTTTTGCACAGACAGTCTAATTATTAGCAGGGCATGCGTCACAGAATCACAGATGAGCAGAGGTTGGAAGGTATCTGTAGAGGAGGTCTAGGCCAAACAGATCTCAAAAGCTAAACCCAAATCTCTCTTTCATACAGCAATTGGTAATTTCTGTGAACAGTTACACAAATAACATTTAAGGTCCAAAAATAAAACCTATGCTTACAAAATCTTCGATTTCACGTCTGATGCAAGTTAATACATTAACCTGTAGCTCAGTTAATTATTGGTTAAAAATTATTCATGGCAAAATTTGTCAGACATTTGTCAGACATTTGTCAGCCTTTGCAAAGTTTCTGTTTAATATTGGATGTATGAAAACCACCATACATATTACTCACTCTGTAATTTAAAATTATATAACACTGGAAAATATTAATCTCATCTGAATTCTGTATGCAAAGCATGTATATTCAATATTATTTAAATAACAGCAAGACATTCTAGATATTAGCTATTACTTATATGGCCTTAGGGAAAAAAAGATATTCTGAAAGGATTTTTATTCACAGTTTCTAATCCTTCAACTGTTACATGAGAATGAGGTTCTTCAGATTCTAAAAGCCGAATTTCCTGTATCACAAACACTATTTTTTCAGTCTTGTATCCAGAGTGTTTAGAAGCACATTTCTTATCAACTGAACACATGCACTAACAGCATAGGGTTTTATTGTATTTTTACACACATTTATACACACATACTTCATCAGTATACTGAAATCAAATGTGCAAGATAGTTTAGCACCTGAACTAGTATTCTTGAAAATGTATATGTATATACCTCCATGTCCATTTTCTTGAGCACCCACATATATCAATTGGAATATACCATATATATATATATTTCTATATATATCAGGGAACTTCTTGTATGAATGAAAAGAAAAACTGTTTCTCAGAAGAATGCAGTGTGGTTTTTAGATATGTATTTGCAAATTTAAAGAAATGCTAGATTGCACTATGATCCACCGCAAAGAGGGCTTTTGAAAATGAAAAGGTTCTTGTTTTCCATAAGGTTTTACACCAAAAGGCTGCAGCTGACTTGTTTATCAAAAACCAGCTTTGATCTGCTCTTGCCAATTAAGACACAAAGATGCTTCAGCCTTTTTGTGACTTATTTTAGCTAGGCATTATCTGGTGGGATATTTCCACTCCTTGTGAAAAAAAATGACACTCCACCAAAGTTTAATAGGTACAAACTTTGCAGCTGCAGGTTTTCTGCTGGGCACCATCTCCTGCCACCAATCCCTGCGCGTTGAGAGGACAAGACATCATCATGCACATAGCAAATCAAAGGAGTGTGCTGATCACAACTGGGGGAATAGTCTGCAGGCCATGAAGAAAATGTTCAGTTATTTTTGGAGACATTTGTTGCAACTCTATTATACTGCACTTCACAAGCTGAGGAGTCAGCCAGGTTACATCACATACTTGAAGACTGAAGAAGTGGCTGAGTTTGGGAGAGAAGAGGTAGAGGAGAGGGAGAGGAGAGGGAGAGGAGAGGAGAGGAGAGGAGAGGAGAGGAGAGGAGAGGAGAGGAGAGGAGAGGAGAGGAGAGGAGAGGAGAGGAGAGGAGAGGAGAGGAGAGGAGAGGAGAGGAGAAAAAGAAAAGGAAAAGAAAAGAAAGAAAAGAAAAGAAAAGAAAAGAAAAGAAAAGAAAAGAAAAGAAAAGAAAAGAAAAGAAAAGAAAAGAAAAGAAAAGAAAAGAAAAGAAAAGAAAAGAAAAGAAAAGAAAAGAAAAGAAAAGAAAAGAAAAGAAAGAAAAAAAAGAAAAGAAAAAAGAGAAAAGAAAAAAGAGAAAAGAAAAGAAAAGAAGGTGAAATGAGATGTGGTTTTGCACATTCCTTCACCCAAAGTCAGGCTACTGTGCTGAGCCATCTGTTGTTACAAAGGTGCCCCCTGCTACCTGACTTGCACATGTAGGAGGGGTAGGACACAGCAGAGGAAAAGAGGCAAATACTTCACGTCACTCTCTGTGCTGGTCAATCAGCATAATTAATCTACCTCTGCAACTGGCCCTAATGAAGATAAGGTACCTAAAACTATTTTGCTGAAGCAAACGATGCCCCAGGAAATGAAACTAGTTCTAATCTAAATCAGAACCCACTGCAGTTAAAATGTGTTTGATTATCCCCCAGCAGAGTCCACCAGAACTTCTGGAAGGTGTCAGTAGTCACAGGAAAAGTAGGGTACTCTGAATCTTGAAGAGCCTAGGTGCATAAAAATGTTTTGCAGTAGATCGTGAAACTTTTATATTAACCAGGAGAAAAAAAGTTCTTATTCTGTGCTGAAATAAGTCTCTATTTTATTACAATCTTTATCTTCTCAAATAAAGTTCTCCGGTAGGCAGAATCCTAGTTTCTAATCTGACTGAGTCAATGACTCAGTCTGTGACCTTGGGCTAATCACTTGACCTTCCTCTGAATCAGTCAAGCCAGCTGGAAAATCAGGTGAAAACATCATGTTGCTGAAAATCAGATTCTGTACCTAAAATGAGTTTTTCTTTAGAAAAAAAAATAAACTGCAGAGAAGAAAATAAATTATTATTTATCTTGAACTCTGGGCTAGAAGGCCAAACCAATGATTTCCAGTGCTGACTCTATAATGATACGATGCTTGCCCCATAAATGCCATGACACTGTGTAAGACTATCCATATAAATAAATTGTCTGCAGGTACTTTGTAAGCAAAGTTTATTCATAAACATGCAAGTTTTTAAAGAGTTCTGTCAGTTCAACCTTTCAGCATTAAGAAGAAAAAACAATCAGTGTTCCCAATCTCTGAAACAACCTTGCAGAAGTAAGGAGAAAAGTTGAAGCTCATTAAAGTTTATGTAATTCACAGCAAGGTTCCAAACATATTCCCATTTCAAACTACTAATGTTCAAATAAGAATAAAGTTTTTCAAAATTCACTAAAACCAGAAAAAAAAAAAAGCAAAAAGTTATTTTAATGTGATTATTAAAGGTTTAGAACATAATATGTATGCAAGATTGTCTACCCTTCAGTTGTTAGCAATCATTGAACTTTCTGGTTGAAAACAACCCCAAACTTTAACGTATTCTGTTCCAAATATGCCCTGAAATTTTACTGTTTTCATTAGTGAAGGAAGAATCTAATGTAACCTCATTTTGTTATATGTATGTTGTCTGAGATTACACAAGTAGAGGGATATAAACATAGCCATAGAAAGCAAATTATATTTTGTAGCAGCCTGGAAAATGGATTGTTCTGGCCAACAATAGCTCTTGATCTTTTATTTTACTTCCTTTATCTGTCTTTTATTTCTTTTTATTTTTCAGTAATAAAAAGTAGAAACATTTAAATTTTCATCAAATACGCAAAACACTACTATTTTGAAAACTCAAATATGAAATGTGTAATACCCTTAAACCAAGAAGACTTATTTTTTACGTTATGGACCCAAAATGGAACACTTCAATTTCTTAATTTCTGACAGTATAGCAATTAGATGCCTTCCCACTTCCTTTATGCTAGTAAGGGTGCAGACACTTGAACAAGTGCAGTTAAGTCACTAAGATCTACAATAAAAATATGGGAGATCTGTCCTCAGGGGAAAAAGAAAAAAGTTTGCTGCTACGACTAGATCTGTGAACACTCAGCAGTCTCTCCAATAGTTTGGTTTACAGTCTTAGTATTAATCTTATTCTAGAATTAGTTTGTAGAACTAATGTACAATTTGAAGTATTGGCCACTCTTACTGAAATTTATTGACCGTAACAGTGTAATATTTACAAAGGCTTTGCCTCCCTCAATAATAATCTCTTGCTTTCAGCAATAAATCTCTGTGCTGGTCTCCTAACAAGTCAATATCTAGTTTTTAAACACAGATAAAGTAGTTTGAATTATATACATTTCTACTATCTTAATTTGCCAGCTAAGCAGCTGCCCTGATTATATAAAGTAGAAAAACTATGTTCCTTCATTTTATTATTTTCTTAATAATTTGGAGAACAATTCCAACTAGCGTAATTTACCTTTCTATTGAAAGAAACATAATTCAATTTCTACTTAAAGGAATATGCTTCTTTAAATGGAAGAGGCTACTTTAATTATTTTAAAGAGATAACTTTCATGACAAAGCAGAAATTATTTAGAGTTTTTCTTGCTCTCTATGTATTACAAAATGGAGATGTATTTAACACCGAGAAGCAAAAATTATTTAATGTGCTCACAGTACTTCAGCAACTGAATACTGAGTCTTATCAGAAAAGTTGGTTTTTTCCATGTAAAACCACTGAATATTACTTTTCTCCTTTCCTATAAATTAAAAAACAGTGATTATATCTCAATTAACCTTTTTATAATTTTATACTGTCTCTCAGGTATATTCACAGGAGCCTAATAAATAGAAAAATGTAAGCCTGACCCCAAGTGACCAAAACCCATTCCAATCACACAGATGCCTCAAGGTATCTAAAAGACATCGTATGTGTGACCTTTAAGAACTGAAATGCTCTGTGGGGTTTCTTACCAGTGGTCATTTGCTTAACATGCACACACTTCTGTGTCTGTATGTTCACATACAGACGTATCACACAAGTTATATATCCACCTAGTCCATACTCTCAGTTGTGATGTTGGGGGGGGGGGGGGGGGTAAGCTTATCTGCACAAAAGAGAAATCTAAGAAATGTCTCCTTCAAATCACAGCTGTGGGGGGAGCAGTACCTCTGGTGTCACTGCCGAGAACTACATTGGCCTGGTTTGTTCATTGGGTATTTTCTTGTCCTCCATCTGTTCACTTCAGCTCAAGATGTGCTCTCTTCTGGCCTTGACCTGACCTTAGGAAACATGCTATTTGCAAGTATCTCAGCTCCTTGTACTGCTGCATGTAGGTAACACTACTATTCTTTGGCTAGGCTGGTCCCCAAGGCACCATTGTCACTAGAAGATGCATCATTATCTCATTCCTGACCCTTTTTTCCAGGTGCTATTTGAAGAGACAAAAGTAGCCCCTAGTCCCTGTGCTATCTAGTGTACATGACTCATGTGGCTTGGTATTTCTTACAAACTGACAAGGTTTGGTTTTAAAAATATAAAAAAATAATGTTTAATATATTCACAGCTAATTATGAAAACTGATAGATTAAGCCTTTCATGCTCAGGCAATATGAGAGCAATCATGATTACAGACAATATATCATTTTATATAATTGTTTTGGGGAATACCTTTACTCTGTAGATCAGTCCCTAAGTATTTGATATTCCATATCAATAGTTGATACTGGTAAGCCATGTTTTGTCCTGTACTTCAGGAAGGTGTTTAAACAGGTACTTATCTTCAGGTAGGTAAGCTGTCTCACTAAATTTACATGTGAGTTTGCATGTGTTCAAATTCACTTTCAAGAAACAGACAACTGTTTAGATTATTACTTTTTTAGATAGCTAAGTAGTTTGACAAATGTTTGATAAAAATAAACTGAAATGAAAGAGTAAAATCAATATAGTCAATCCAGCTGAATACAGCAGAAATAATAGTTTATTCTCCAAGTAACAAAACATCTCTGTAGATTCTCATGGTCATATCTGCCATTCTACCATAAAACAGTGAACGTTGTTCAAAACTTAGGTGACGGAGCAGCTTTTATTGATGTTACCCCTACTTATTATTTTAACTTATCTTTCACCACAGAACTGTTGCTATCAGCAAATCACTTGGAGAGGGCTATCTGACTAAGGATACCAATGGAATATGAATAAAAACAAGACTTGAATTATGTTGATGACAGAGAAAATAGCTGCAGAGTCAGAAGCCATGCTTATCATCATTTGCAGTGGGAAGTATACAACTTCAAATTGTCAGATCAGTCTATACTCCACGATTGTTCCTCAATTTGTCGTTGATGGTAAAGACTGGGGGACCATCCCTGAGCAATTTTTTCTACATTCCCAAGTCCTGCTGTTTCCACCAGGAAGAAGTGATGTAGTGTTTATCACTTTTATTGTTGTTCAGATGGATCAGAGTCCCCACCCTGGCTTGTGGTCGCTGTCAAACACCAGAGTCCAGCCAGTGCTGAACTGACAGCGTGTGTCTTCACTAACCGTGGCCCTGTGAACAAACCTCAGCTCCTCACACAGGGCACCCAAAGGAAAAAGTTCCTAAAGTGCTGTAGCCATTATCTTCAGGATCTCTGTTGATGCCCATATTTAGGGGACCAAAACACTGATTTAACTACAGTGAGAAAGACAACACAAAAGCACTTTGTTCCTTTGACACTAAGACATTTTCTGTACTAAAGTTATTGGTGCAGGCTCCTGTGAGCTTGGTCTAATATTGCAGAACGATGTCCCAGGGAAATTAAGGACCATCACATACCTTGCTACGTTCCCCTGAAGATGCATGCTGTGTTCTGCTTCCTCAGCTGTGCTAGCCCAAGCCTATTATTCCTCTGGATATCTTTCAAACTAAAACACACCTCTCTGCTCATTTTGCCCCAAGGAGAAGACAGGAGGACAAACACAAGACAGATGTTAGCCCTTCCATTTAATACAGTACACAGATACATTAAGAGTGTGGTATAAGGACCTACAAAAGCATTACAGACTACACAGTAACTAATTAGTCTAATTTTACATACCTTAAAAATACTGGTTTAAGAAGTGCTTCACAGAATAATCCCATACCACTTAGCCATGCCTTTCACTTGGTGACTCAAAAAGTCAAGGAAACAAAGTAAATGGAAGTGAGATAGCAGAAATTTCATACCCTCTGTACCAATTTAAAAGCTATTGAGAAGTTCATTCATTGTCAGAATGTCATTTGTCTTTATTCAGCACCAGTTCTCCAGTAAGCTTGTCTTTTCACAATATAAATGGTTCTGATGTTGTATTAGCATAGAGGACTAAACAGAAACAGCTGTATAGTGTTACCCATGCATTTAGAAGCACAGCCTATTTCAGTTGATGTCAAAGGAGCTTTCCCACTACCAAAACTAAAACAGGATCTGACCATAACAGGTAACTATATTCCACTTGTAGTGAACAGAAATAAATCTACAGCAATGCCATTATCAATACATCTTGCTCTGAATTTATGCTGTTGTCTCTGGAAGCAGCATTTTGTTTTGCTTATTCTCTGTTTTATTTTATTTGCAGTAGTGAAAAGCATTGTTAAAATAATTTTATATATCTGGGACCACTGAAAGGAAGGTACATTTCAAATGTACCTGAATGCTTTCACATTCAGGTTTTCTTTCTCAATTTATTATGATAAGAGTTGTTTCCTGAGGTGAAAGATGTAAAGTAACAATTAAACAATTGACAATTAAACCACCTGCAGATGACCCTGTAGAACACTGAAATGCCTTTTGATTTTGAGGCCTATTCTCATTTAGTGCAAGTATGAAAATCATAATAATTCTCACCCAAGTTATGCACCTATCTGAAGAACAGGATAGATTTTTTGCATGATTAAGAATACATAAGACCAGGCCCAGCATAGTTATAAACTTCATTAAAAGAAATATAACACTAAAAGAACAAAATCATGATTTTTATATTGCAGTTTTCATCAATAAAATTTATGTTGTAACTTATTGAAAAGCTTATTCCCTTCAGCCAACCAGTGTCAGCATTATTAACAGTAATGTTTATATGGGACAGACTTACTACAATGACAAATTATCTCATTTGCAACAGTGTCCAGAAGTTCTCTTGTTATAAAAGTTACAAATTATGCCAATTATTCATCACTTGCTTATAATGCCTTACTGACACAAAATATAAATTTGTTCATAAAAAATTATGATTCCCTTTCCACCCCACTCCTCCACATTTAATTGAGAAGGTGACATGACTGTGGGTAATGGTTACGTGTCCTAGCTTGTGCATCTTCAGAGTGTTTTTACTCTAAGTAAAGCAGGGAACTAGAACTGTGTCTGGGCAACCTATAAAATCTGCATATTAATATTTCAGCACTGATTAATGCCATTCTGAGAAATGCAGATTTTGCAGAGGGGCCTCTACCCTGAAACTCCTGCTGTCAACAGTTTTGCACTTATATTGGAAAATGAATGTATGCCACTGACAAGCGTACATTTCTCATTCCCTGAAACAGTGCAGTGGACTAGCTGCACCTCATAATATCTATCCCAAACAAATTACATTACTCCAACAGTTGCTGTGGATTGAGTGGAATTCAGGAAGCTACCCAGAAGGCTAGGTTTGTGAGCAGATGTGTTTCCTGCCTTTCTCTGTACCAGTGTCTTCTGTGAGGATAGGAGAAGGTTCTAGGACTAGTAGCTGTCCTAATTTTGAGACATACATGTTGTAAATAAGTAAGGCAGCATCAGAATCTAAAGAAACATGATGATTCTGCTCTTCTAACTGCAACAACATTTTCACTGAAACCAAGAGGAGGAACTATGGAACGAAATACAAGAATAAGGGTGGCCACCCATCGCTACAATGTGCACAACCAGTCTTTTGCCTCAGACCATGTCTCTACCTAACATAAGAAACTCAGCAACTGCTGAGATAAACACATAACGCTTATGCACCATGCAGATAAATAGCAGAAGTTCTTCACTACTAAGCTGGAATTATGTGACCAGATATGCAACAGTACTTTTCACTTTTTTAACAAGTTCCATGATGGCTATTTTTCCTGTTAAACCCAGAAGTCTTACTTCCAGTACCCAAAAAATTCTGCATAGCTGTATTATATATGCCTTGCAGGCAGCCGTGGTTTACAGATTTTAAAGAAAGTTTATGAAAATATCTTTCAAGAGGAAGAGTACTTAAGAAAATTTTAATTCCAAGGTCTAAGGCACTGTGCTGTCTCAGAAGGTAAAACCTGAGATTTTAACGGTGATGAGGTGTGTACATTCAATGGATAAGTTGTCAAAATACAAAGAGTGTAAGACAAATATGAAAGCACAAAGCAGCACACATTTCTGAAACAGGACTAAAGCTGAAGAGGTAGGGCCTGATACATAAGCTATGGAGTACTACTAAGTGTCTCAATAGCCCCATGGCATGACCACTTACTGAAAGGTCACAAAAGAATACCAGTAAAAATCAGAACATACCTTTGAGAAGTATGACTTGATGACACCAGTTCTGCATATGGTTAAATGGAAACATGACATGGATGAGGTACCTGTCAATGATGTCCAGTAGCAAAAGAACGAATAAAACTGTTGTCCTGAGACAGTCATCTGATTTCAATATATGACAAAGTTCCTTTGTCACTTCTTCCTCACAGGAGACATGAGTTTTGTCTAATAATGTAGTGTATGCAGATGTAATGATGCAGGAAAAAAAACAAAACAAAACAAAAAAACAACTATCAAGGTAAAAGCAGTATGCTTAAATGCTGTGTCAAACTTTGGATTTTATTTTTGTTGTTTCTTTTACATTTACTTTTTTGTTTAACTTTACTCTTATTTGGTTACCATGAATTATTGGAATAAACTTGGCACAAATATATTTACTCAAAATACATTTTTAGAAAAATAGTTGGTATATTATGGTCTGATCCAATGACACTGAGGACACTGGCAAATCATCCTTTCATTTCAGGGATACAGGATCAGATCTCTGATGAGTAATATTAAAAAGCCTATCTATTAAAGATGATGTACTGCAGAGTAATTACATCTTCCTGTAAATGATCCAATAATAACTCCAAAAATAGTTTCACTTGCAGTTTCAGATGCCATGATAAAACCCTTCTTAAAAAGCTAGAAGTAATCAAGAATATATCCCACACTTTTTCAACACCAATTGCATTGCTATTATACTTGCAATATATATTTATTTTGTCACCACAACTGAGCAGGTGCTGAAATAAAATTCCCAGGAATATTTCTTCTTCCTTCAAAATTCATTACTAGCTGTTGCTACAGCTCCTTGCATTGTTAAATTAATATGTTCTATTTTAATAACAGATATATGTTCTAGAAGTGGGTTTAATTACAGAATTCTGATTTTGAAAATGATATATTAAAATGTTAATAAGGAAAATAGAATTAGACCAGTTAGTTACTGAAACATTTGAGACAATTTTGGCAATGAGTTGGCTTATCGGTTTACAAGAGACTCACAAGCTTATCCTCTACTACTAAACTTTATCTTAACCTCCAATGTAGGATGAACATATCCAAACTACTTTTGGAAAGAGTCTTCAGACTGAGTTAATTCCAAAACTGTGCTTGGAATGCATTTGGAATGTGTTTTCTGACTCATGCCAAAATCCTTTAAATATTTTAACCATTTAATGGTTGAAATGTTTGAATAATTGAACAACTTAAATGAGAAAGTTCCAGTAGCTGGAGATATGCCCTGATATTGTTTAATTTGCCAGGACAGAGATTTAAGGTTCATAAACCCGCATTCACAGATGACAACCCAATAACACTGCTGTGAGTTACCATTCCCTTCTTGAGAAGTGTCAAATGCATTTTAAAATAGATAGTAGTGCAAAATGAATGAACTTCAAAAGGTAAAAAAAACAACCAAACAAACAAAAAAAAGTATTAAAAGGAAGATACAAAATAATTCCCATTAAATATTCACATACAAAATCATACTGGCCACTCTACACATGGAAGAAAGCATGATCTAAGAGATCTGAATTATAGACAATCTAAATATGGCTTTATTTGGCTGCATAGAAGTTACCACAGATTTAGCATCTGATATTATACTGTGGCTTCCTCAATTATATTAGAAAATAAGGAAACCAGAGGGAAAATACTCTTTGCCCCATCAAATGTCTGTGAGTCTCTCCCATCCTTTACTCTTGAATGGAAGCACATAGAAAGCAGATTGCTTTAATTTCCAGAAGTTATCACAGCTGTCTTTCATTCCAGCATGAGAAAAGTATGGAAATTAAAGAGTTAGGTTTCAACCTATGTGGATGTATTGAGAACAATGACAATGTTTGCAGCAAGTGAAATGTACATGTATGCACTGAACATCCCATCTGAGGGACTGCTAGTGATTATTGCTGATCACCACATCCAGCAGCTTGTGCACCTTGATCTGCTTACTGATATACCACTGTGCTATACACATGTTCAAAGATAAATCCTTGTCACCACCTGTGTTTCTGAACATTTCAGAGGAAAACTGCTTAGGGCTACAGTGCATCTATACCTTATTGATTGCTAAAAAAAAAAACTATGTGAGAACTCCTGAGGAAAGGAAAACAATAAGCCCATGAAGTGTCATGGCTGATAACTATGTAGGCTGCATAGCCTCTCAGAAATTAAGCAATCCAAATTAGACTGTTTCTAGATGGCCTACAATGAACCAAAGTTCTGGTGCCCATATCCAGAAGACATTCTTGACAGGAAAACCAATTCCATTTCTGGGGGGACAACGATGTGAAAATCCACATCAGTTAGGCAAGGAGTCTGTAAAACTTCATTTGGTGAGCAGTGCTGACAAAACCAAAAAAAAAAAAAAAAAAAAGAGATGTGGATAGAATAAAATCTCTTTCCAATGTGGGATATGAATAACCTTTGGATAAGATTTTCAACTTTGCTCTGCAGCCTTTGAAGTGAAGGCCTAAAACTACAGTTTACTTGAGTCATCTGCAGCCTACTGGGTTTTTTCTGAGCTAACAGTGAAACATTATATGTAGTAAAATTCAGCTGTCTCCTTAGGTCTTCTCTTATTCCTTTACCTGTTTGTAAACACAAATAGCATACTGTGTCCATCCAAAGGTTAATGTATTAACAAGAAGAAAATTGAGGTCCATTATTCCCATAATTACTTTTTTTTCAGGTTCCCTCATCTTTTACTCCTGGACCTACTTCCTGAATCTATGGGAAAAAACACTGATATAAAGTTTGTCAAAGGGAGGACTTTGGCAGTTGTAAAAAGAGATACACAGACTCGTATCTCTGTAATCTGTACTATATTTGTGTAACTGTGTTGTTGAATTCTATACACAAGACTTCATCTGAAACTTTTTGGTAAATCAGAATTACAGAAGCAAGATTAAGTAGCATGGACCTGCTACACAGACATCAAATTTGCTCTTGGTTAATCATATTCTTCAAAATTATTCAAATCTTTGCAGACTTGGCAATATGAGTAAATAAAAAAAGACAGATGCGGACTTTAAGAAAATTGTTGTGTTATCAGTAGAAGACTAGTGTATGAGATTGTAACAATAAGATGGTTGAAAATAATGAGAGAGAATAACAGCTTCATGATGAACAGACAGATTTTGTAGGTAGGATTAGTCTCATTTTACTTCAGGCGTTTATATGTCAGCTATTTATTTGGAAATACATCTTTTTAGCATGCAATTCCTCTCTTACATCTTAGGCATCTACTTTAGGATACACAAATACATGACCAAATGTAATCCTTTCTTACCATTACCCATAAAAACCATCTAAGTTATCTTGGTATCTAACACTGACTTCATGTGATTAAATGCAGATAGTTAAAAGAAGTCAAAAAGATCCTACCTTACATATCCATAGATAATAACTACTCAGTGAGATTATGAAACACCCAACATTCAAAACATTGCTAGCAATTTCTGTAGTGATTTCAGCATTTTAATGTATTTTACGTTAAGACTTTTATTGTCTCAGCTCAAAGATCTGTATAAAGACATGGATCCTGCCTTCCGTTTTTCCAGGGAAATTAAATTTTTCAATTGAGAAAATGTACATTCAATATTTGTTTATTTGTTTTCTTTGTCTCCCAAAGTAAAAAAAAAAATAAAATAAAATAATAAAATAAAATAAAATATCATTCACTTCGATAGTCATTCACTATCGAAGAATGAGGTAATTTATCAACCTGTGAGAGGTCATTATACTAGCAAACAATCAGAGAAAAAATTATAGGGGGTGGAATTGCCTGAAAAAGCCCAATTGCCTGAAAAAGCCCCCAGTTTTGGTATAGACTTTAAAAAACAAACAAAAAAAACAAACCAAAACCAAAACAAAACAACCTCATTAACATTCTCATGAGGTACATTTATTCTAATACTGTTGGCTGTGATTCCACCTGAAAACAATATTTTACATTAATAGTGATGTACACTGCAATGGTGGCAATACAATAGTTGATATTATTTTTATGATGCTTTCATTAGGTTACCTTATGCATTGACACCAGTATGGAAATCAAAAGCAGCAAAATAATGTTGATCAGCTGCTTTTTATGAATGTCATGCTGCACTTATTCAGAGGAACATTAATGTCAATGCCAAAGCCACATTGCATATAATATCAATATTGATGTTCCTATGAGCCTTGTTTCTTATTCGTATTGCAAATGGTATGTTCAGAAAAAAAATATACTATTTACAGTGTAGCCATAATGACCAAAAAAAAAATAATAATGATGTGAGGATAAGTAACACAGCTGTAACCATGGTAACATTGCAGGGTGAATCATTCACAGCAAATAACACACTTGATGAAGTTAGCCTGCTTTTGCTGCAGTGGAATGACTGCTAGCAGATTGCAATTTTCTCTTCAAATGTACTTTCAACTCAAAAGTACCTGGAACATACATGAATATTTTGTATGTGATCTTCAATATATTAAAATTATGTTGCTTTTTTAGCTGTGGCTGAAGACCAAACTCTACTTTTTCTGCTGCCTGATCAGATGAGTGTCTATTCCCAGAAATTTAATCCAAGTTCCATTAAATTCAGTGGAAAGATACCTTTTATATTTAGTTGGAACTGGATCAATAAGGAGGAGAGTTTGAATGTATCTGTTTATGATTAATGATTTTTGCTTACCGAATTAAATAACCAGCCATAGAACTGTGGGATATCTATTCAGGAAACAACTTACTTTTATTTTTGTCCGTACATAGAAGGAAGGAGGGGTATGTTCTGATTCTTTGACATAGATAGCAAATATCTTTTTAACATATCTTTGCATCCAAAAGCTAAATGTGAAGTGGATTGGGAATGGTATGGTTGAAAGCTGGCTGGCCGCTGCTGGGCTAGCAGATACAGAAGCTTCAGTAGCCAACAGCACACCAGGAACAGTAAAGTCAGCTTCACATTCAGCCGTCTTTAAGTCCTTAGCCCAGGCAGGTGTTCATTTGCAGCTGGATCAGCTGAGGTAGTGGATTTAGAGCACAAGTTCACCGCAAAGTCCTCGTTCACATCTGCAGATCTCAGTCAGAAGGTGCAAACGCTCTGCTGTCCCTCCCTTCTTTAACCTGGCATCCTTCATGGCCTGCATGCAACCTCAAACTAAGTAGTACTAAGGCCATCTCAGAGAGGTAAACTAAGCCTAATAACGGGCAGATGAAGCTTTGCCCTGGTTTCACCATCTGTGCCTTTTGGCCCTTCCTTCCTTTTTCCTTCCTTGCCCTCCTATACCTGCACTTTCTCTCACACCCTCTACTGGAAATTGGAGAAGGGATTGCGCTTCACTGGATAGCGCTGGGAGAATCTCACTGAGCATTTTGTTTCAGCACATACCAGAGACTTTAAAGATACAATATGACCTGAACAAAAATTAATTTATCATCTTATTTTAAAGTATAACATAACTTTAATTAGTCTTATTTTGCACTGAAGTAGGTTCTGAAATGCAACTACATAGGAACAGATTCTTTTTAAAGGCAGAATGACTTCACTGTTGTGTATGTCCTTAAAAGATTCTGGGCAACCACAAATTTAGCTCTGATAACAGTCAATGTTTTGTATTCTTTATAGAATCACCTAAGATACCCATAAGCACAATCTAAACAATTCCTGTAGTTTACATCCATAAAATCATTTTGGTCCCACTTCATTTTAAATATCCAAATGGAAACTCAAGTGACAAAACCAATAAACCTATGAACCAGAAGACAGACTCATTTTAGTGGTGTTCAGTAACAGGACAAGAGGCAAGAGGCACAACCTGAAAGACAGAAAATTCCATCTGGGCACTGGGACTGACTGCTCAAAGAAGCTGTAGAATCTACATCCTTGGAGATATTCAAAACCTACATGGACAAATTTCTGAGCAGTCTGCCCTAGATGACCCTGCTATGAGAAGAAGGGTTGAACTCTACAATCTCCAAAGGCCCCCTGTAATCTCAACTGTTCTTTGCTTTTGTGATTCTATGGCTAAAAAAAATGTTTGCTGATGCATAATCAGCATTTCTAATTCTTTTAGTTTATTCTAGAAATTTGGCAGTTCTTAGTGCTATTACATAGCTTATTTTCCCTCTTATTTCATTTGTAGGATTTGTTGAAGAAGTATAGCATGCGAGTCTTTTTCAACATTCACTGTCCAAACAAATGCTTCCCTCTTACAGAAAGATGGGCTGTATCTCTCAGGAGAGTTTATATAATGCAACAGAGTTCACAGCTAATAAACCTATACAAATTCCAGATACAAGTGCATATTCATTAAAAGAGAAAATGAAAAACTTAAAAATTTGAAGTCTTACAGTAAGCATTATCAGTTTGTCTCAAGGACTCCTAACTTAGATCATGGGAGACCCAGCAGCAAAAGGAGGGGGGCGGGAGGGAAGGTGTTTTTTATTTGCCCTGCATCAATAATATCATAATGCTTAAGAACTTCAGTTGACTTTGCCCGAATTTTGTTGGAGGCTTGCACCAGCTGTCCCATCACTTTGCATATGGTGTGGAGCATGCCAAGGAGCATAGTAATGCACCTTTCCCATGGAAGCAAATGGCCTTGGGAAGTGGTTCAGCTACCAGTCAATGCACTTTTAAGTTCCTTTGAGACTTCTGGCTCTGTGAGGATTGCAAGAAAAAGTGATAAACAACAACTAGCACTGGGCTAGACTGTTGTGGAGTTTAAAGGACATTTATGCCTATTCCTCCTTTTACAAGGATAATACATCTGAGCTCTCAAGTTTGCAACTGTTATGATCAACTAACTCCTGCATCTATATGGAGGCCAAAACAAGTTCTAATAGATGAGGGATACCAGCTGGGCTAAATAAATAATAGAAGTGGTAGAGACAAAAGCAACATTTCTAGATATTTTTGCCTCTGCTTTTAATTAATCTACCATTTTACCTCATAAGGCACTTAGTAAAATATTGTACTGGTTACTGAATATCAACAGATAGATTTAATTTAACCCAGATTTGAAATTTTCAATTTATTTTAATAAAGACATAGTCTGTTTACCAGTTTCATTAGTGACTAAACTCTTGACCATCTTAAGAAGAGACTGTAAAATAATGATTGACCTAATTCTTTGCAAGATAGATTTTTCATTCTTTCCTTTTTGTACATGCAAAAGTCATCAGAGCATTTTTCTTTTGATAGACTGAATAGCAGCTTATAATTAAATTAAATTTTCTGCAAATGTATTATGCTTTCTGTTGCTGCACCATGTGAAATGACTGAATATCACCCACTGTGAGAGAATCTTCTTTTCTCAAGATAGCCTGAATTTCTGGTAACTAGCTAATTTTTTTAGAGGTAGAAACCTAGGTTAAAGAAAAGCTTACCAGAATATTGCTTTGTGCTTTCAAAATGCTATGAAAAAGTTAATTCATTTCTTTTGCACTTGGGAACTATATTAACTAGCTTTCATAGAATGAAACTCCCATTCTCAGGTGTCATTAATACCAGTGCTACTGCTTCATTTTTATCTTCTTTTACAATAATGATAATAATGCTGAAGCTTACAAACATGGATTTACATTAGACATCAAATGAAAGCCCCTAGTGAGTGCATTAACATATCAGGACAGTTGGCTGATGCATTCAAGCAGCATCTGAATTATATATGGCCCCCAGTGCCCTAATCATTAGGCAAAAATGTACTTACAGTTCATTGAATGGGATAGGATAAGTGAAATAGGGCAGCTTCACTGGGTGATTGGTAGAAGGGTGTTATGCAGCTAGATGAAATGGATTGTTGATGACATTCGCTTTTAAAGTTCAATAGATTTGTCCCCAGAGCATAGACTGGTGTTACAAAATAATGGATTACTCAGTTGGTGGACTGTCGTGGTTGTATTTAATATGGTAGAAGCCTTTATGAGATGGTCAATAGTCATAGATTTATACAGAAAGGGAAAATAGCCTTTCGCTTAATGGGAAATACTTTGTCTATGCAGTATTTTAAAACAATCACAAACTTTCCTATCCTGAATAGATTGCTGATTGCTGAATATGCAGTTTACTGGTCCTCTTACAAAAGCAATGGAAATATAGATCAATTAAAGCAAAACACAAGGCAGAAAGTTAAAGAGAAAGGACAAGGAAGTTATAATTCAATATATGGCTGTTCGGGGTCTGCTCATGCTTCTTTAGGTAAGGTAGAGTTTTCTTTTGTATTCAGTCAGGAATTCAATATTTTTTTTTGTATGACAAATATAGACAAACTTTTCTTTCAGTCTCAACATTCAACCTTGGCACTTATTCTTTTCATATGGAATAAGTTTCCTGAGAACTGAGAAGACAAACTTTTCTAAAGACATTACTTTCAGTTTATTAGAAGTACTGCATGGTGACACTCTCTCTGGGGTTCTAATTCAGTCATTTATTGGGGTTTTTTACATATAAGGACATATCTAAACAAGTAGAATTAAAATTATACATGTTCCGAGCTTTAAGAGTAAGATCCCAATGGTGTTGTAATTGTTACGAAACCAAGCATTTTAAATCCAAGAAATCTGGTATAATTGCACACAAAAGACATCCCCATGTGTATCAGTAAGAAACATAGACTTAAAGTATTCTAGCAGTTTTAACACTGTCTTATGGGACAGGAAGTTAAATATAGAATTAAAAAAGGAAGGTAAAAATCTAAAAATAATCTAAGAAGCAATGAGTTATATGATTTCTTCATGGTGTAGCTACAGAGAAAAACTTGTGTGAGTTTGTATCCTATACTCTGAAGTAAAAATTATCTCATTAATATTATTACTATACATTAGTTATTTCTGTCTTGAAAGAAAATAATTGCATTTATGACAATCATTGAACTTCAAAGAGAGTCACATTTAGCAAACCTAAAATTCATCAGACATAAAATACTGAATATTTTGTTAACACAGTCAAAACCCCATCTTCTGCTGTTGAAACTGGGGCAACAAAAGATGCAGTAAGTAATGGTGTCACTGCTGATAATTCAAGGGCCTTACTTTTATGTCCTTACAGAAAGCATATACCTGACTGCAACGGCATCATCAGCTGCATGTGCTGCTGTATTTTTAAAAATGACATAAAATAAATATTAGCGAAATTCGTATGACCACAAACAAAAGCTTTTGAGTGTGTTTTTCCATAACTGAGTCCAAAAAGAAATTTAATCTTTATTTTGCATTAATGTTTTTCACTATTTTTCTTCCTTTTGTTTTCCTTTTGTTATGAGAATGAAGAGAAAACGAAGTGCTTAGCAGTGGCTTCCACAGACTACACCAAAGATGCTCAGTCAGACACTATGTAGTCTGACAAGCAAGGTGAAGAAAAGGCAGAGCCATTGCAACTATTTTTCTCTAAGAGGTGAAGAAATGTTTCAGTAAACTGCTTTTGGTATCTCTTGTTGCTCACAGAGTCTCCACCTTGTACTTTTGTATTCCTGCAGACAAAGAGAAGGAAATGAAGCTCCAAACAGAACCCAAGGTCTCTCAATATTTCTTGCTTGTAGTAACTTGATTTTATAATTCCCCACTATCTGAGAAATCATCTGATTAGGTTGTTGCTAATGCAAGGAAGGAAGGAACTTGAGATTGCCCAGGTCCTTGAACAAGAGAGGCAATTGTCTCTGGCACCAGAGTTGTAGGGGTAGCTGTCGTGGTTGAGACGGACAAACGACATAGACCAAGTTCTTCCAGAATGAAAGTAGTAGATGCCATTTATTGCCACAAGTGCATTTTTATACAGTTTTACTAATTCATGTGTCTCTTCACTATTGGTTACAAGTTACAGCACTAACATCTCATTGGCTATTTTTGCTATCATCAATGTTACTCTTCTACTCCCATCTTTCTCACGGGTAGGCCTTCATATCTTCAAGGCTAATTTCTGTTCCCATGCCCTCCATCAGGGAATCCACGGACCCACCGTAGTCCCCCACAGGTAGCAAAATGGCCAAGATTTTACTGCCTGCTTCACCTTTGGTATAGCCCTGGGTAGCCCAGTTGCTGTTGCTGCAGGCACCTAGAGGATAATGTAGCTGTAGTGACCACTCCACTGAACCAAGGCAGCAGCGTTACTCTCCTTTGTCCTCACCTATGACAGCAGGAACAGCAACTTCTGGTTTTTCTCCTAGCTTTGTCCTTTCTCTCTTCCCAAGACAGTAGCAGCTAAGTCCTGGCCTACCTCTCGGCCTTGGGGTGACAAAATTAACATTTGCCTACACTTTTCTCTACCTGATTTAGGTAGGCTGCATCATGGGGATGAGTGAGACACATTGTGCATCTGCCCCTACCTCTCAGTCTGATTCTCTGAGTCTCTCCCTTTATCACAACTTGTCTTTTATACATGGCTAATAACCTGTGCTTGTATACCCAAGCTTCTTGCCTATGGTGAAGCTGTGAATAAGTCAGGCTGGATGTTAAAAAAAAAAAAAAAAAAAAAAAAAAGAGACTGTGAAAAATATGGCTGTATTCTTTCACGATGGGATGTATACTCCTGCCTAACTGCATGTGTGGTGCAGGAATTAATGTCTAGTTTAGTGTGCACACAACCTTTAACATTCCAACAAGCCGTAACTTGTATTCCTATACATTACATCATACACATGTAGGATACACAGAGGAAAATATGTTAGAAACACTTACTGCAATACAAATATAAAATTTCATTATTATTAACAAGAAAAAGATGATATCATCCAAAGTTTTTACATTAATATTTTAGCACATAGCTAAAATCTATAAAGAAACTGAAGATGTATAGTCACAAATGGTCTTAATTTTTTTTTTTTTTTTAATTTATGATTTCACCCCATCTCTTGGGAAACTGTTCCAGTTGGTAATTATATTTCTGCACAGAAGTTTCCCTTGCTTTAAATCTGAATGGGCTGTGGTCAACTTTCACCTACAGGGTCTTCTATATGCTTTTATATTCCTTTTGCCAAATAGGATGCTATGGCTTTAAGACCTGAATTCATTAGACCCTGAATTATTCTCATGTCTCCTTTAGGAACCACACTGTTTTTTTTCAACATCAGATTATGTAAAGTAGTGATATCGTCTCTTAAACTCTACCTGATATCCCCTGCTATCTCCCAAGAACTCTGATTTCCAGCCAGTCTTACGAGTATTGCATCACACAGCTTACATGAGGCAATGTAACACTATTCATACTCAGACATTCACTACTATTGCATACCAAAGTACTTTTTAACCCCAAACAAACGCTAAGTCAAATTTATCTTTGTGAGAAACATTGTATCAATTTATGGCTAAAATACAGATACTGATCTCATTTATTCATCCAAACTATATAATTTGCCTGCCATTATTATTTCTCACTTACTGGTGAATTATTCAGCACCAAGAAAAAATACTTCTAATTTTTTTTTTCTCTTCCAGCTCATTCATATTGTTAAGAACTAAATACCCACTTAAGCCATGTTTCATTTCAAGCAATTTGCTCTGAGGGATATTTTAGTTTAGCTGAGTTTTGCTTTACAGAATTTCAACAATATTATGCCCAATATGCTGAAAGATACCCGTTTTGTATTACAATTAGGCAATGATCACATTACATGAGAGATTATCCTTCCCTATTTACAGTAAATAGCTACAAGTTACAAGAAAATAGAAGCTCTATTCATGAATGATTTACATGCTGCTACTACTCAAGGTTTTGTTTTATTCAAGTCAAAATTTGTGCACAGAATATTAAACACATTAAACACTAATTTGATGTATGCAACTAAAGCTGACTGCATGCAGTAGACTCTTTTCAACCAGTCTTACCATGGCTATAAATTCCACCTCCTCTCTTACTTTGAGGGTCAGATACAGTAAATCAATAGCATTCCAAGATGCATGGTATCTAAGGTACAATAAGATGAACATTATTTTTTGTAGATGTGAAAATACACAGATGTATATGTTCCCATGTGTCAAACAGTTTCATTAGTATCTATAAATTATTTAATTTCCCTATAACTAAAGGAGTAACTGTGATTGTTTTCTTGTTCTTTCTTCCTATCTGAGGTCAAACTAACTTTTTGAATGTGTTTAATAAAAGGAGTTCGCACAAGGAATTAATTGAAGCCACATTTCAGAAAAGAGTAGAAGATTTAGAAAGACTCTTTGCAAACTGTTGAGGTGTAAGAACGATGGATAATACAGCCTTTTTGCAAGCAGTTGGAAACGAATCAGAGTACTCATGTTTGATATCTTGTCTCTCCCTCTAACTTTGTAATCCATTAGTCTGTCCATAAATAACATAACTGTTTATCAAATTAGCAAACATTATGTCATTTGGGTTTTTTTTGCTCCGCCTCACCCCTCCTTATGTGCACAAAGGAATGAATTACCTTGGCAGAAGAAGAGAAAGAGCTGTGTGATAGTGCCTCACCAGTGACAGCCACACTCTATTTATTATCTCAGGATCTTTTAGCTCTCACCTACATTTTGAGGGAAAAACTTGCAGGGACTTGAAAGCAGAGAAGAAAATGAAATCTGAATTTTTATTCTCACATCACTACACAAAACACTTCTTCATGTTTTACTCAGTTTAACAACATATAACAAGGACTCCATGCACTGCAATGTATTATCTGTACTGCAACACCTTTTTGCCCTGGTAAAGATTTGAAGAGTAAAGGTGAAAAAGGATGACTAACTTGTTTCTCAAACAATCTCAGCAGAGTGTTTGGGTTGCATTGATCGAATATTCCTTTAGGGTTTTGGAACTAAATACTTAAAAGAAGGAACAATGTCCTAAATCATGGATATTTGTTAGTGGACTTTCCTTATGTAAATTTTTGAAAGATGAATTTTTTTCTGTACAAAATATAACAACAGGAACACCCCTAATTAAGCTGATCAGTATTGTAATTTTTAAGTGGCTATTATTCAGTTACCTTTGCCTAGATCCTCTCTTCACTTAAATGTGTTCTCTGAGTCTCTAATATTTAACTGGTGGTGAGTAGGGAAAGTTAGCATTCAGTTATGCTTCACTGTGTGGTCAGAGATTTGCTAGAACCTTGAGCTCTCTAACCAGCAATGGGAAATGTAAATAAACTTGTTTTTAAATGGCTTACTAGTGTATGAAGCAATAATATAACACAACAGCACAAAATGATCTTTAAGGGTTTTTTTTTAGCATCTTAGCAATAGAGAATGAGATGAGATCTAGAGAGGAAACCCACTAAAAAACCCTGCGTAAATAACTGAAACATATATAAGATAAGAAAATGAAGATTTCCCCTTTTAACATACGCCTACTTCTCATTTTTTTTAATCCCCAAGCATAAAAATAAATAAATAAATAGAGAAATAAATAAGTAGAAGTCAGTGTTGTAATTATTCAGTCACAGTATTGAACTTATTTATGGTCTCCTCAAAACTTAAGAGTCCCATCAAATTCAATAGTTCAGGATTAGTCTCTGGAGTTTTGACAATACTTTTATTCCAGTATTAGACTAGCATAATTTAGGTAACATGATTCTCCACAGAAAAGTGGTGAAGGCTGGTGGGGAAGGGTGGAGAGGGACAGAGAGAGGAAGGAAGTATCCAGGTAAACAAGCAAGCAAGCAAGCAGCGTTAAATGTGCATTGAACAAGAAAGTCATACAAAGGAGTAAAGTGCAAGCTCAGATGAATTGCAAAATGCTGATAAGGCAAAGACTGTAAAAGTCTCCACATGATAAAAAAGTATTACAATGATGACTGAATTACAAATGTATTTTTTTTCCTCATACATCTCATATTTAGCTCCCTAAACAAATCTGTTAAAAAAAAAGTCAAGGATATTTTCAGTAAAACTAGATAAAAATAAATTCAGTCCATCTGCCTTTTAACTGCATCCTGACAAATAGAAGAGAATGCATATGTTTCTTTACTGTTAAGTCTCTGGGGCTGCTTGGAGGTTGCTTTGCCCCATACTGCTAAAATAGAATGGGCACTGATTTGTGTAACTGACCTTAGAGAGATACTGTCAGGTTAGGAAACCTTCTAGAGTCTCTGAGCTGGGACAAGAGCTCTTTTGGATCCATCAGCAATCAGCTTAATTTGTAATGCTCTAATTTAACCTGATGACTTGTATGTGTAAATGCAGTTCTCGCTCCCTTCTCACTTGATAGTTTTTTAGACAAAGCAGCTGACACGGTACCTTTTGAACCAACTGCCTAAACCCTAAATATTAGCATTCTGCAGTTCTATAAGAATTATAAAAGCTTTCAAAAAAGATTAAAGGGGAATAAAATGCTGTATTTTGCTGTGAGTCATGAGTTATTTTGAAATTATTATTTCTTAAAACTTTTCATTCTTTCAAGTATACTATTTCTACCTCTTCTGAAAATATTTGACTCCCTCTCTCATTAAGTACTACTGATTGATCTCTTGGCTCAAGAATATTTAATATTTTCACTATAACAGTCTTGTCTAAGACAAAATAATTTAATTGTAGTTTCTTCATAATAAGCACCTTAAACAAAAAGGTTACAATGAATGACTATGATACAGAATAGCACATTTTAACTTCATACAGTGTCTTGCTTGACTTAATGAAATATCAAGAGATTTTTGATATTCATTCAATATCAAAAGTTTTCTCTTGGAAAGAACCTTATTTAGTTTATTCTGTCCTGCTGCAAGCAAAGTAAAAATGAGTTTGCTAATAAAAATTAATTTTATTAAACTGTGTTGAATTCGGTAACTCTGTGTAACCTGGATAAAAAGCAATAACTGTGTGTAAACTGAAAAACCTCCAACAAAGAGGAGGAAGTTACAGTAAGAATTTTGGTCGTAAAGAAAATGTCACAATCTTCTTCCCAGAACTGTATTTTAAACATCCTGCTAAATGAACTAGAACAGATAAAATAATAGAATAACAACAAATGCATATTGCAGCATTTCTAGTTTGCACATTCTCAACGTCTTCATAGCAACAGCTATTGCTAAAATTATTGTGTGTCTGTCTTTGAAGACTGAATAAGAGAATGAACACTTTTTCTGCTTGCAGAATCATGCCTCTATAAGCCACATGACTACTTCGAATAGTAATTAAGCTCAGGTGATCAGAAACCCTGACTTACAGAACACCTCTACAGTAACTGAAATTTATAGTCCTGCCTTCCTCCTGAAGCAGTAGTGAAAGATTGAAGTGGGGAAAAACTGAGGAGGAAATATGTTAACAGCCAGTCCAGTACATCTATCTCCCTTAACAAAAATGTCTGTAGGCATCCAAATCTTATCTAAACCAAACTTCTCTTAATTTTTCTTCATTTGCTAACCTCTGTTTTATATGTACATTTATTGTGTGTCACCACCATTTCCTATAAAACTCTTTCCTAGGAGTTATTCAGAGGTAAATCTGGCAACAAATACTAATGTATATTTTTTTATTAAAAATAGCAACACAAATTCAATGGAGTGACAACCAATGGTAGGGCAAAGGGCAATGGGTTCCAACTGGAACACAAGAGGTTCCACTTAAATTTGAGAAGAAACTTCTTCTCAGTGAGGGTGACAGAGCACTGGAACAGGCTGCCCAGGGGGGTTGCGGAGTCTCCTACTCTGCAGACATTCAAAACCCACCTGGACACCTTCCTGTGTAACCTCATCTGGGTGTTCCTGCTCTGTCAGGGGGATTGGACTAGATGATCTTTTGAGGTCCCTTCCAATCCCTGACATTCTGTGATGCTGTCATTCTGTGAGTAGAATCATACAGTTGTCTTTACTAATATTTTATCTAATGGTTTTCAAGATACTTTTAATTACCAAGAACCCTCTATACAGCTCTTCATTATATTTTATTTTTTTTGTTATATCAAAACCAGACTATCTTTAACACCATACATCTCTTCTTTTAAAGGTGTCTGACACAAACTTACCACTGTGAATTAGAGTTCAGTGTGAGTGAAAATTTTATTATTATTCACTGCACATTTTTTAAAATCTGCTTTGCAAAAGTGATTGTCTCTTATACATTGTGTAAATTCAGAATTGCAAATTAAATATGAAACTATAAGGTAATTGATTTTGTAAATAATTGAATTATTTGAATCATGAAATATTATAAATCCATGCTGTTTTCCACTAAATACAGATTACTATGTCTCTGTCAGATGCTCTATATTTATGATGCAATAATATTTTTTTTAATAAAGATTGTTATGACCATTAAATGCAAAGTTCTCAGATACTAGAACTTAAAATTATCAGTGTGCAATTTGAGCCCTCCACCAGGAATTTGACCCTGATCATTATTTCAGTGTTGCACCTCAAATGACTTGCATTAAACATAAGCTACTTAAGAAAAAACAGAGATTAAAATGCATTTGCTAATGGGAATGCCCAGAATTAACAAGTGGTAAAAGAAAAGAAGTAGACCAAGTATGGGAATCTAGAGTCCTCATTGCTTACATGGGAAAAAGAGTTTGTAAACTTTTACAATTAAATGGATCTAAGTAGAATTGATGTATTGCAAACTGTGAAAATCTAGAATTAGTATATTTTATAAGAGATTCACTGGGTTTTTTCTTTTATTTTGGTTTTATTTAATACAGAGAAATTTCCATCTCATATGTTCTGGCATCTGCAGGTTAGAAGTACACTAAGCTTTTCCTGTACTATTTCATCCCATTTATCTCATGACCTATGAGCTCTCTAGTGTCACCATTGTTTGTACAATATACCTTGGACTGGGCTAATCTGTTTGTCTGAAAGAATTTCCCACAGTGAGATAGTGTTTGATTTATTCCCAATGTTTATACTACGAAGAAGTGACCTACACCGAACTGGGGGCTCATAGTGAGTATTTTATTTGGCAGTAAAAAAAAATGCATAAAAATTCGCACTTATTTACCTTCGTATTACTGCAGACCTGCATGAGGTCTGATAATCACGTACTAGCAAATACAACATGTCAGTGAACTTAGTTTTATCTTCACCAGCCATACCAGGCTTACACAAGTCTGTTTTCGTCATCAGGCACCTTTTCCCCTCTCTCTCTTTTTTCTTTTTTTTAGCAATGTTTCTATGAAATTAGAAGCTTATTTTAGGCTTTTGGGGTATATCTATTTCTTCTGCCATAAAATTCTCCCATCAGAGAAATATCCTCTTAAGACATAACATAAATTTTGGTTGATATTGACGTGCAAACATATCACATTACTCTTTGAGATCCAAGGAAACTTCATTAAAACTTTTTAAAGGTTTTTTTTAAAAGGGTTTTCTTTCATTAACTGAGTTTGAATTTAGTGACTAGGGAAAGCACCTAGATTAGCAAAAGACAGGCCACTCAGTGCAGTGCCAGAAAAATTAAACAAGTTCTTTGTTGAAACATTAACATCACATTTCTCCGCTATGTACAAGCCTCCTAATATAAATTACTCTTACTCTAATTTATTAGTGTTTTAATAAATCTGACAGCCTGTTTCTTGGCTTTTTATTTTGCAGAGGTTCTTTCTTTTGTCTGTTAGTTTCTTATTTTTACCCAATAACACTATTAAATTTGACTGAGTTATGTGATATTTCTAACAAGTATAGGTGAAATCAGAACAAAGACACCCACTGTAACACAGTAGTTATTCAAGTAGTTTGTGCCCATTATAAATCAAACACCTTTGTAACATAAAAATACACAGTTAAATATATTATCTGATTTGCAGTTAAGGATTTGCATTGATAGTGCAGCTTGCAATAGCTGCTAGATGTATTTGTCTTGTTTTACTCAGTAACTTTTTCATTTAAACTTCATCTAAAGGTTGAATATGATGCTGTCTGTGGTTCAAAAGGACCAAATCAAAGAAAAAAATGCTAAGATACATCTGTCCGCTTTTATGCACCCTGGCATACTATGTTTTCAGAATTTGAGAATACATATATATATATTTTTTTTTTTTAATTGAGAGATGAAAAAGGTAATATGTCTGAGAAAAAAAGTAACCAAACCCAGAACATTAGGGTAGACCTTTAAGCAGAAATACTGGACAACATAAATAAAGAACAAAAATCTACAATGAATCTAAAATGGCTATCCTAATGTCCTATATTTTTAAATTCAGTATTGCAGAGTATGACTAGAGAAAAGTGCTACAAATAGGTAGGAAGTAATTTTAATATGGTTTTTCATTTTAAAAAAGGTACATTGAGAAATATACACATAAGAAGATCTATCTTCTCCTCATCATATACTTTTAAGGCTATTACTTAAAATTCATTTATTAAACTACTACTACTTATTTTGGAATTCATGGAGGGCTAAGGAGATGCCAGACAAAAATTGCAGTAATGACATTTGAAGTATGTAAATAAGATACAGACAACTACTATCTCAAAGTTTCAACTGAATATCCTAGTAACATAAATTGTCTGTTTTTAAGAGAGAGAAATATACTAATACTGAAGACAGTAGTGAAACTTTGATCACTAAACCAAGCAATAAATCTTGCCATTCAATCCATTCTTTGACCAAACTAAATAATCAATAAGTGAAGTGTAAATTAGTGACTAGGATAGAGGATTGTACCCTAGCTGTGTACTTTCAAATTACAGCTCACCTCTGTGTCACAGAAGATATTTAACCTTGTAAGTCAGGGTCTACTCTATCTCCATTGTTATTGTTTTAGAGCTTGTTATGTCCCCACCTTTCAGGTGCTTATTGAAGATAAAACCCATTAATGATTATAAGATGCCCAGATACAACTCTGACCAGGGCCATAAAAGTGTCCAGAAAGGTAATTAGAGGGGAATGCATTATCATGCATTAAACTTGAATGTAATATCATATAGATAAATGTAAACATAATGCCTAACCATAGCCTAATGTTTAATTTTGTCTCTACCTTGCCCTTTTGAAACTAACTGAAAATTTTCTTCTGCAGCAAAAATACATAAATAAACCTTTGGCATTTAAAAATTTAAAGTTCTTCATGAGGGTGGGTTTGCTAATATGTCAGTCTTATTGGGAATAACAGGAAACAGTAGAGAACTAAAGCTTAATTATTCTAGTCTTTTGTTCAGAACATAACACGCCATGTTGAAATGCTCGTTTGTATCAAATAGTCCCTTTGGTTCAAAAGGACTACTTTTATAAAGTATAAAGCATTTGTTTGAGAATAAGATGGAATCAGGAACACAGTTAATGATATCAGGAGAAGAAATGAGTGGCACATTACCTGAACTGACATGATTGATTCAAAGTTTTTCAATGTATTAAAGGAGATCATGATTCTGCAAAGCAGAATGGAGCTAAGGAATCTAAAAGCAAGATCAAGCATAAAAGTTTCAATTCATTGTAGGCAAATATAATAATTCTTTATCCTGCAAATATTTCTGTGTATGCTAGTCATCGTAAGCAGTATATTTAATTTAATGGGTCATAGAACATGCTTATAAGAGTATGACCTATTTTATAAAATACAAAAGTGTTGTTAAAATCTATTACTAAATGAGCTTTGAAAATTATTGTGAAAGTAAGATTAATTTTCAATATCTTTAGGTCAGTCTAATAGTATTTCAAAGAAAATTCATTTTCTGTGTTGTTTTTCTTTAAAAAAGCACTAAGCCAGTAATCACTAAGCAAAGAGAGGGGCAGATGTAACAAAAGAGGTCTAGGTGCCCAAACACTGAACTCATTTCACATCCTCAAGTAATAGTTTAAATGTATTTGTAGATCACAGCCCGGATGCTCATCTGGAATTTCATGTTCTACTATAGGAAACTGAAATTCAGACTCAAACAGCATTACCTTTGTGCTGCAAAATAAGCGATCTTTTCATATCGTGGCTAAGAAACCATCTATTTAATCAGTAGAGACAGTTCACACTGAATCAACATGTTTTTGTAGGCATTCAAAGAAAAATATTAGTGACTTCGGCAATGTCCCCTCATAATTTGATGTGCTTTTTACAAATATTCTGGCAATACCTTTCTGACTAAAAACATGATGGCAGCAGCAAATTTTCAACAATTGCTGAAAAATATCAAAAGTAGATAACTTTTGACCTTATAACTGAAATTATTAATAAATATGCTCACCAAATTCTTACCATCAGATATATATTGACAGAGATAAGAAATAGTTGCGTAGCCAATCAGAAATAGTATTCAAAGACTTCATAAGTAAACTATGGGCCATGACCTGATCTGGAAAACCCCAGAATCACTGACTCAGTTACAAAATCCTTGAGGTTGGAAAAGATCTCTGGCAATATAATCGATTCCCGCATGGAAGAACATGGGGTATTAGTCGATAGAGCAGGACAAGCTTTGGCATTGTCTCCACAATACTCCAAATCCAAGCCCTTGACAAGCAGCAAACTTCTGCAGATGACAGGGCAATTTGGCAGATGTGTACCTCTGTCCCCCGCTGCAGGGAGTCACCCGCTACTATCACTTGCCACTTCCTCTTTCTCCTACGTGGCTCAAAGCAAGTCAGCCCAGATGCTGCACCTGAAAGCACCTCCAGCTCCTCCTCAGCTTTGAGGGCAGTGAACCTGTTCTGTAGTTGCAAGCCTTCAGGTGGAGTAGAAGCCTTCCTCCTGGTGCCAGAAGTTACTAGCTTCCAGACTTGGCCTTCCTCACAAAATGTTTGACAAATGCTTTTGAATAACAAAGGCAACTGAGAGAATCATAATATGCTGAAAAATGTGTAAATGAAACCCAGAAATCTCTCAGTTCTATAGGATGTTGTCTAAATATTTTCTTCAAGTATGTTGCAATTTCATACATGTATATAAAAAAACAGAGAAAGAAGGAAGGAGGCATGGATAAAGGAAGATTTAGGTAGCACTGGACCGTGGGTACCATGACTAACAAACAAGTCAGAACAGCATCAAGATCATCTGCCCAAATATCAAGGACTGCTCACAACTAACCGTCCATATAGAAAGCAGTTGTAATATAGATCTCAAATTTGCACTTGAGTATCTCACATTTTTTAAGATTTGTCCCCACAATATCCTTGAGAGGGAAGTGTCAATATCCCTGTCTCACAGAGGAACATATATGACATACAGTAGTGAAATGACTTCAGAGGGTGGTATCGATAAAAGTGATGACTAACTACAAAGTAAAAAAATAATTATTTTCTTAGAATAAAGTGTTTTGTCACCTGCTTTAAAAATCTACAGAGTGCTTGACTGAAATCCTCAGGATTAATAGGTGAATAACCAGTTAAACTTCAATCCCAAGTGAGTTTTCTCTTTCACTGTGGTTGCCTACAAAATGGATCTATGGCTTATTCTGAGACCAGTACTGTCTATCACTAAGAAAGGAAAGGAAGAGCAAGGTTGTCTGGGATTCTTGTTTGTACTGTCACCTCTCAGTTAGTGTTGTTTGTTTAGTTGGAGATTGACTGCAGTATAGGTGAAGCAGCGCTTTAGCCCCAACTGTTTATCATACAAACATAGAATCATACAACAGTTTGGGCTGGAAGGGACCTTTAAAGGTCATCTAGTACAATCCTCCCTGCAATGATCAGGGACATCTTCAACTAGATCATCTCCAGCTGTAGTTCAACAATGGCATTATCAGATGTAAGCTGGTTCCCCACAGCTGGGTGTCCGCATGAAACTTCCCAGCATAAATAAGAGGCAGCAGGTTGAGTCTGGTAGTCAGTGTCCAGGACAGAAATTCTGCCATCATGAGTTTCTGCACTGCAGCATCATGTTCTTTAGTCCTTATATTACTTGTGCTTTTCAGTTATCTGTGGTATTCCAGCAGTCCACTGTCCCTACTAATAGAAAGCAGATAGCATTCCTGATTCTACTGTGCAGTTAGAATGGTGGTCATTTATGCACCTTCATTACACCTCTGTTTTTCTGCTGTATAACTGAAGTAATAATATAATTGCATTTTACTCCCAAGCTGGAGATGAGCTGGAATGACAATTAATTAATGTCTGTAAAACCTTTCAAATCCTGGGATGAAAATCTCTGAGCACAGCAAGCATGAAGTGTTATTACTGCTTTTACTACAGCTGAAGAGTAATATCTTTGTGTTCCTAACAATATCACCTTTTTTTATTCAGTTTTCTTAATCAGTCTGTCAAACCTTATCTATAAAAATATTTTTAAAGTGGTTGATCAACCTAAAAAAAAAAGACTATCTGGAGACATTAAATATGAAGAACTTATGAAGCTCTTGTTCATAACAAGCTTTTATGAAAGGACTTGAGAGTCCTGGTGGACAGTAAATTGATGACAAGCATGCAAGGGCTGTCTTGCAGAAAAGAACCAGCACCATTCTTGACTACATTAGGAGAATTGTCACCAGCAGGTCGAGCATGTTGACCCTTCCCTTCTGCTCATCACTGATGAGGCCACATCTGGATTAATGGGTCCAATCCTGGGCTCCCCAGTACAAGAGAGACATGGACATACTGAAGAGAGTCCAGAGAAGGGCCACAAACATAAAGGGGCTGGGACATCTCTCATTTGAGGAAAGATTGAGAGAGCTGGAACTGTTTAGCCTAGAGAAGGGAACGCTTTGCAGGGGGATGTTATCAGCATGTATAAACTCTTCTTGAGGGGAGCAAAAACATAGAGTCAATTCTTCTCAGTCATTTTGCGACATATATACATACATGCTGAAAATAGAAAGGCTGCCTATGCAAAACAGTAATATCACCCATATGTGTTATTTTCATTTGTCATTTGTGTGAATTCTGTAATTCTGTGATATTAGCACAGGCAGGCATGGTATAACCTGTTGATAAATCTATTTAGGTTGGAAATGACAGGATCTCCAGTCAGGACAGTAACATTGTAAAAACAGCTCGCTGATAAGAGTAGTGAAGATTAACAATACTTGCAGATTTAATGGAAGAAATTGATAGATTTATGAAAAGCATTAAATGGGGCTGTTGCCTATGAATACCCAACTTAACTCAGGGATACAGAAGGTCCCATCTAGTCTTATTTGCACTATATAAAAGCATTTTATACATGAACTTTTGGTTTTACGTTTATCACGACCTTTGGTGGTAAGGACAAAAAATAATCTCATTTTTAATTTGGGAACTCAGACACAAACCTGAGATATACCTCATCCAGTTTTACACATGCTGAAGTACGGAATATGTTTTTAGTTGAAATTCACCCTGTATTTTTTACATTGTTTTATCTGTCATTTTGTACTCTATGTTATATATCCCAAGTGTAGCACATGTATAACTTTGAAGATGTGGTTAATGGACATATTATGCAAGTAAATGTGTTACTTTTTCAACCTATCTTCCTAGCATTTCTTCCATAAGACAATACTGGAAAATCTCTTTGAAACTGGTAATCAGCAAGTTTACTTGTTTAAGTAAACTAAGTGTGTCCTTTGATGGACAACATCTGACGCAATTGTGATTTGCAGATATTCAAAAGATAAAAGGAATAATTCAAATAAGATATTTTAAAATAATGGCATTTTCATGATAAAAATATGATTATATGATATGATATATGATATATGATATAGGATATAGGATATAGGAGATATGATATGATATGATATGATATGATATGATATGATATGATATGATATGATATGATATGATATGATATGATATATACTATGCTATAACGTAATGTAAAATAACATAACAAAGCATAACATAATATAATATACTATAAACTGGTTTAATACTGGTTTTGTGTTGAATTTAAAATCAACATCAAAAGCTTTAAAATAAAAGTATGGTAAGTTAAAGTACAGCAGAGAGATCTTCTGTGTGACAAGTGCTGAGAAACTTTGGGGAAAGCTCAACATGGTTTAAAATGCAACCGTGTGTAACCTGGATAGAATTGTCAGTAGAGAGCTCAAGATCCAAAGCTCATCAAGGCACTGAGAACAAAAACCATTTCCAGTTGGATCCTAATGCTCAGGGTAAGAGGATATTGTATTTCCTTCCAAATAAGATGTGTTTGATATATGGCTTAACTATAAATTCTTCCTAAAGCCAGTCTCCAGGAGATGAATTAAGCTAACTTGTGTTGCCAGAAAGAATGGCATTGTGGTATATGAATGAAATCATTATGATTTCATACCAATCAACATGGCGGCCATATGGTTACCCCTATGGACATATTCTTGTCATTATTCTTTTTGTCCATATTTTCTGAGCTGTTTATATAAATGTGAGATAATGACAATGATGGCAATAAAACAGTGAAGTTAGTCTATTAAAAGTCAAACAGACCCTTATTATCAATGGAATATCACTCTGCTACCCAAAATTGAAAGAAAACTAGTTTGAATGGATCACTCCTCCACTACAGCCTTCTCAGGAAAATTCAGTATATTCAGAGCGCAGTATTAACTAAATGATCTAGTTCCATGGTGTTGCATAAGGTGACCTTGACATTTTGGCTCCAAAAGCTTTTATTAAGATTAAGGTCCATTTTTAAGGTGGAGGCATTGTCCATTCTCAGAACCACTTATGAAGAAAATATTTCTAGTCAATACAATAATGTAATATACTAAATTCAGTTATTGTAGTACAGAATGTAAGGAGACTCACTGAGATGTCTTGTTTGCCTTGGATGAACACAAATTAAGTATCAGTTCTCAGAATATGAGTAGGTTTAATATACTTAGACATATATTTAATTTTGATTAAACACAGAATAACCTCAGAAGTACTCATAAAAGCAGGAGTATTTGTCAAATTTTGTGTGGAAATCTGTCATGAGGAGGGAGCTGCATTAAATCAACAATGTCATCTTTGCAATGCCCTCTTCTGAATCATCAAATGTAAGTGGCTTTATTCATGAGAAACAATTGTAATCTGGCCAAAGAAATTGCCACAGTGAGGAACAGCAGTTAACACCTGAGAGATTTTGTTTTATTTCAGATCAATTGCTTTGTTTTTCGCTGCAGAGTGAACTGTGTTTCTTGCTTGTGCACTGCTGCTGAACAGCTGCTCAGTCCAACACAGAAAATCCAGGCCCAGAGAATGAAAAAGTTATCCCATAGACACATTTCTAGAAGTTTAAGGGAGGAAATCAAATACACAGCCTGTCTGACCTGACTCAGCAGTACCAGTCACCAGATAGAAAATGCCCTTGCCTTATCTTGAAGCTCAGTAACCTCTGTAATCAAAAGAAAACCTGAATTCAGGCATTCTATATATTCTGTCTTGCTTGGAGATGTCAAGGTCGCCATGGTTGCCTTTTCCACCCATCATTAGCAATGTGACACAGACAGAAAGACAAGATGGGTATCTGGTGGCAGACTGAGCTGACACATGCATTGCAAGGCCCAAGTGCACGGACCTGACCAGAGGGAACCTGAGCAGAGAAGCAGCCGTGTTTTGTTCTTCAGTACAGTGAAGAACTTTCAGCAAGCCCACATCAGAACAGTTGGCATCCAGGGCAACAAAGCACAGTTATATGGTGAGGAAGTCAGGGTCTCACAGGAACATCCATAGATGACTTTCCAAATCTAACCTCATTTTCTTAATACCAAATCTGCTTTTATTAGTGTCATATAATTGAGATGGTATTATAAAAACCTAGATGCTAATTAATCTGCTGAAATGAATGACATTTCCAGGAATATTTTATTGTAAGCTTTCTTAAAAATATTTATTTTTCACATTTCAGATGAAAACAGGAAAACTGATATTTCTTTATATATTCTTCTCCTGATTTATAACACTCTTGTGAAATGCTCTTCTGAAAACACCTTCTTGTACCAAAAAACTTTTGCTCTTGAAACATTGTCTTGGAGGATGTAGATGTAAGAGTGGTGAGCATTGAAGTTATTCACTCCCAAATGCCATGCTTTCTTCCCCTATCCAGTCCGGATAGTTGCATTAACAGTTTATTCCACCTCCTCATGCTATTTTGGACCCAGACTTCTTGTCTTCCTTAATCTGTAGCACTCACTAGCTGTCCCCTTCTACACAATATCAATGGTCAGTTTTATTAAGAGACCACCTTGAAGTTCAATCCTGTGGAGTGCCTAGCTCACTGAAATTTCTTTTTCTGCTAATGTAAACACATCCTCTAATGCTTTGGAATTAGAGGATCCTGTATCATGGAGGGCTGAGTCCCTATGCTAGACTGAGGAGAGAGATAGATGTGAAAAATATCTCTTTGCTGTCCTTTATTCTGTGCAAGATGGACATACTGAATTTTTAGGAGCTTTTAATTAGCTGGTCTAGTTCCTTCATGCTAACTGAAAGGAAAGAAGGCAGAGAAGCAGCATAGGGGGTGCTTCTAGATTTACAGGCTGATGTGGTATCAGCACTTTACTTGCAGTAATTGAAGTGCAGTGGGCACAGGGAGTGCAACCTGGAGGGGACAGATGCCTGAAAGAGAGGATGGACCTAGTCTTCACAGAAACAGTCATAGAGAAAAGTCCCCACCCCTGCCAAGGGACAGACAGGGGTTTTTGAGAACTCATAGCTATTTTGATCATTAATTTGAATGCTTGAATTAGAACAGTTAAATTGGTACAGACAATAGAAAGAAGGAATTATATAAGGTTATTTGAGCATTGCTTATCTTGCTTCACATCTGAGAGTAGTTCTGTCAGTTTCTATTTGATCAAATATATCAACATTAACATTACTATACCTGTTTAACTAAACAGGTTCAAGCCTTTGCATTTCAAAATGATCCAATTTTTCTAGGTGAATAAATTTAACATAACACACTACTTCACAATCAGACAGTACAAGGGGCACAATAAGTCATCTAATGTAGGATAACTCATTAAGTGGAGGTAAATCTGACCCATTTCACACACATCACCATATCTTTAAAGAGATATCACTGTAAAATTAGATTGCTCACTTCTGATATATGATGGTATATATAGGTACTTACAGTACTCTTTATAAATATCCATATGTAACATTTTGCAATAAACCACAGATGAGAGAAAATAGTTGGCAGTTATGTGAAAAAGTGACAGCACATACAGTTTTAGAAATATAAAAGTTGACCCAAAAAAGCCACAAAGAACTAGGTAGTAGTAGCGGGCAAACCAAACCTACCCTAAAAGCAGAGCAAACAGGGGTGAAGAACTGTCAAAACTGAGAAAAGATAGAGACAAGCAGAAATGCAGAAGACTGCAGATTAAGAAGTTAGGTATCAATCTACTCTTAGTCAAGCAAAAGGCATAATTTTCAGAAAACACAAGAAAAATCAAATTAAAAACATGGAAACCTATGGTATACTTTCAGTTTTTCAAAGTTCAGACTGTAAAGAAACATACTTAAACAAAGCATATATATTTACTGCAATCAAGTTTAAGAATTTTCACCTATTTATAAAGCAAAATAGTATATATCTTCCTACATATATGCCAAATCTGTAGAGGTCTGAAAACTTTTCCAGGACATACCAAAAATCTGATTTTTCCCACCTGTGGATAACATTCCATTTGCATGACAAGAAATCAATTGCTAGCAAGCAAGCAAGCAACTGTGAGAGCTGCCTGATTCAAAGTGTTACTTTATAAAAATACTCGAATGTCACTTGGTTCAAATATTTGACTTATCAAACACTGAATACCAGGGTTATTTGCTAACAAGATACTGGTTGGTGTTAATGTGCAATAAGAAGCCTTTATGTGAAAGTTGGGGTAACTCATGGACACCTAGCTGCCTGTCAGCTTCAGAGAACATGGTAGTACCTGCCAGAAAATAGTGTGTTTGCCCCCTCCAGTGTCACAGCAAACTAAATGTTTCAGCTGTTGAATGTCAAATCAACATGCCTGTTAGTGACTCACAATTTCATGTTACTCTGATCTTATAATTTCACCACAGCAGATAAAAATATTCTTCAGCAGAAGCTAGACTTAAAGAAATAAAAAATCCATGTTAAAAAAGTAGATGATATTCAGGAGTATCAATAATCAGTAATCAATAATTCAGATATCTACTCTGAAGAAGAAATGTAAAAAGTAATTAGTCTTCGGGGAATAGATTTAAATGAGAAGCTGGTGAGATGCAAGATGTGGCCATGATGTGAGTAGTTATTTCTTTCCATTTGTCCTTTTTCTTTGTTTCTATTTTACAGTGAAACATTTTCTCTCACATCTGAAAAACTTTTTTGAAAGATTTTTGTTACACTGCATAAGATCCATTCATTTAATCTTTCAACCTATGTAAAATGTTCTACGTAACCTCCACTGCCAACTTCCCCTGTACAATTCACAAAGTACTAAATTGTGAAGGAAGCAGTGCACATCTTCATGAAGAGATAAAAACACATTAGCAAAGCACTTCCCTCTTAATCTCAGCCCCAATAAACTCATTTCACACAGTGACAAAACAGTGGAGGTTACTTCAGAATATCATGCTGCTTCTTGGACCTTACTGGGTATCATTATGAACTTAGGCGACTGAACCTGCCTCAGTAAGCTGAAATTGACTCCCTGAGTTTCGTGCACCAAGGCTTTGAGAAGAACTGCTCAGAAAAAGGGGAATATGTGGCCTTTCACACTGATTATCATTTGAAATTCTTGCCACCAACTCAGAACACATGCTTAAGGCAGACTGCAAACAGGGTCTTACACTATCTGAAATAAAATAGATGCGTCTTATTAAAGGCTGGGAAAACCAGAGAGCTTTCCCACTGCATGTAAAAAGGGTTGGCAGAATTGTGCTGAACACCTTTTTACAATATCATTCTCCAGAGCTGTTGTTGCTGCCTAGCTACCAGTGAATGGAGTTTGCACTTCTGGAAGTCAAGAATCACGCAAACTCAACTGGTTGCACATCACAGTTTGACAAGTGACCAAGGGTCATCTCTATCACTCTGTACAACCTAGAACATTTCCCAGCACCAAGAAAACCTAATTAGCATATGCAAAGCAGCAACTGCAGAAGACAAGATATGACTTCCAAAAGTCCTGCAGGCTGACAATAGACAATAGATTTTTTGAGAGATCAATTTCTTTGAAAGGTTCAAACATCTGGCCAAAGATTGGACCATAGAACTGTTGAGGGTGTTGGTTGATAGGAAGCTAAACATGAGCTGGCGATGTGCGCTTTCAGCCCAAAAAGCCAGCCGCACCTTGGGCTGCATTCAGAAGCAGCATGATCAGCAGTTCAAAGGAGGTGATTCTCCCCCTCTACTCTGGTCTCATGAGACCCCACCTGCAGTACTGTGTTCAGCTCTGGGGCCTCCAAAATAAGAATGACGTAGACCTGTTGGATTGCGTCCAGAGGAGGGCCACAAAGATGATCAAAGGGCTGGAGCATCTGTCCTGTGAAGATAGGCTGAGAGAGGTGGGTTTGTTCAGTCTGGGGAAGGCTCCAGGGAGACCTTATAGCAGCCTTCCAGTACATAAAGGGGATCTACAGAAAAGCTGGGGGGAGACTTTTGACAAGGTCATGGAGAGATAGGACAAGGGGTAATGGCTTTACACTGAAAGAGGGTAGATTTAGATTAGATATAAGGAAGTAATTCTTCACCATGAGGCTGGTGATACACTGGAACAGGCTGCCCAGAGAAGCTGTGGATGCCCCATCCCTGGAAGTGTTCAAGGCCAGGCTGGAGGTTTTGAGCAACTTGGTCTAGTGGAAGGTGTCCCTGCCCATGGCAGGGGGGTTAGAACAAGGTGATCTTTAAGGTCTCTTCTAACACAAATGGTTCTATGATTCTATGACTTTTGGGTCTATTGCTGCATTGTAATGGTATATGAAATAGGAACACTACAGCTGCACCTAAGCTAAATGTCAGGTCACCTGTTATTCCTTCTAGTGCTGTGGTGGCAAATATCAAACAGGTTTTTCTCAGTGAGGAATGGGTTAAGTGAGAATATCTTTAGGGTGTTACAAATCTGTACTGTTTACAGCTGCATCATTAACCTATACCACTTACAGCTCTGCTGGCTGCCTCCCAAAGCTGCTGCCAGACCTGGCAGGGGGCACCAAATGAGTTTGCCCAAAGTGTATTCCTGTTACTTTGGTTTGGTTAGTCTGTTTGCTTCACAGGTTTTAACTCAATAGTATAAAGAAAAGAGAGGCTGGTAAGCAAAGCAGCAAAACTGAATCCAAGGCCAAACTTCAAAAGCATCAGGCATCTCTGGTGACTTGACTTCAGCTATTTTGTTGGATTTCCAAAAGATTACATTCAACTGATGAAGATTCAATCCCTCTTTCAGTGTTATCTTGTTTTTTTGGCAAAGGATCTCCCCCTAGGCTGATATTTCCTCTAACTTTTAATGGGTCTTTGCAGAGATTTTGCAGAAAACCACAAGGTATACGTAACACAAAATTTTAATCTGATAGAGTTTCCCCTCAAAAAGCTTTTGATTGAAGAGGATGGTAAGAAATAATTGTATAAAAAATCCTACCAAATAGTCTGTAAGAAACAAGGATTATACCTGACTAATAAAGCTGACAGGCTTTCATCTACTGAATGATAGACTAGTTCTGCAGTGGCCTTTGATTGACTACTGCAGCCAGATGGATACCAGCTCTACAGGCAACCTCTAGGTTCTGAGAAATACTCATAATTGTCTGACATCTGCTGGCTGTAACTGTGCATTGGCATTGTATTCCCACCACTAACTCCATCCTGTGTCAGACAACATACAGCAGGCTTCCATGGTATATTTATATTTATGTATAAGACAGTTATATAAGGTACAGAGTTCTTCAGGGAAAGGTAAAATGCTATTACTTTTCTAAGCAAGTGTTTTAAATTTATTGAAAAAACACCCTCCCAAACTGATTCTAGCTTTATAAAATCGTATAATTGGCTTTATATTTTCTCATTATCCAGTAACAAGTGATTTTTTAAAAGACACTAACAATTTAAGAGAACTATAAAGCACAGATTGAATACAGAAATAGGGATCTTGGCAGAAATATGCAATCTCTCTAACACTTGAACTGATTAATTGGCAATAAACTATCTAATAAAAACATGTTCTGTCCAATAATATAAAAAATGTTCTACACAAAAAATGTAAAAAGCAGGGAAAATTTGAAAGAGTCATACCTGAAGGGAAGCAAATATGCATTTAAAAGTCTGTTTTATTTTGATTGTTTTGTTATTATGGTCAAATACTTCAATATTAACTAAGTTTCTGTGGTAAGAATGTTCAGTATGTTACATAACTGATTAAACCCATTAAAACATTACAGAATAGTACTATCCTAGTATATTAATTTCAATAGGTTAGTTGCACTGATAGTACTCTCATTTTGATTTTTTTTCCAACATCTCCCTGACGACCCATTCACAAAATACATTGAGCCATCACCCTAATGAAAAATCCTGCAAACAATAAGAACACATATCTGACTTAATTAATGAATATTGCAACTATTGCAAAAGATAAAATGAAGACCTTACCTTATGCCTTTAGAATACTTTTACTGTATTTATTACTGCTATTACTCACTGATGGTTACTATTATTCAGTGATAGTTAATATGATTTAAGATAACTTCCATTCTTAATAGCATTTCCTAAAAGAACCATTATTACTATTAATGTCTTAAATAATACTTAGCCAATGCAGTTCTGTTAAGTGAAGAGCTAAAGTAAGTTGCTAAAGGAACACTTTGAATGTTTTACAGTTTAAAACAATCTATAAGGTAGCCATATTGACACCTAACACCAAAACACGTTTTAAGAAACAGCAAAACTGATAAAATAATTTATGAAAATGTCAACAATTCTTTTGAAGTGCAGAATCTTGTGGTGATTATGTAACACTTACATAATTAATCATGCAGTTAACCTTGGCACATTACAATATGAGTAATTTAAATTTGTCTGACTGAATTTTGCCTGTAATTTCCTAGACTATAGTAGTTTAATGATACTATGCTTTAGGCTACTTTCTACCAGTGGGTGACTTCAAGGACATAAGAAACAACTTCCATAAGGGTGATAACAGCATCTGTCCCCAAGCAGCAGGAATGTTCATTCTCAAAGTCTGTTTTACAGCACTGAGACCTTAGTCAACAAAATATATCAAAACCTTTCAGCAGGAAAGAAGCACAACAAGAAATGAATGGTATGATACCAGGACAATTTCACTTCCTTAATGCTTTTATTTAATATCAATGAAGGAGAATTATAATAGATATCAAGTGTGATTTATTGTGTTTTATTATCATGGACAGCCAACAACTCAGACTTCAGTCACTGCCCTTTTGCATTTATTCCTGTACGAGATGCAGGGGAAAAAATGCTGCTTTATACAAAGATCTGCCAAGTCTCATACATGTAGAAAGTTGCTCTGTCAGCTTACTCTTTTAATGTCCCCGATATGTACCTCCTGCACAGGTTGTATGGCACTATGCCTCCCTCCTGCTCCGTTATCCCTTGTGCCAGAGGCAACCGACTGGCAACTGCCCAGCTGGTGGCATCTGGTGCAAAAAGTCAAGGGGAGATAAAAAACACAGTGAGGCTGTTCTGCATCCCAGGAAGCACACAGTCCTCTGCAGCAGAGTTAGACCACAGATCCCCCAGTATGGAAGTCCCTTCTGTCACATAACTGCACTGTTGGGTTAGCCTCAGCATCTGAGAAGCTGCTAGTTTAGAGTCCCATAAAAAACACAGAAGCCAAGGCCCAGAACTACTATTTCCCTTAGGCAGGTAGCCAGTGAAAGCTCTCAGTCTCAAAGGCTAGGACTACAGCAACGAAGGAGCCAGCACAAGCCCTGCCTGCTCCCATCCATCCTCCTCAGACTTGTCAGGCTGGCCAATGTGGCCCTGGCCGCCACCAGTGGCCACCCTCACAAGCTGGTGACACGCCAAGAACCATTCCCAAAGGATATTTGGCCACAGCCATGATGAAGGAGAGAAAGATTTTACCTGTATGGACATACATTGTGCCATGTCTCTTTGCCCCAGGACTAGAGTATGGTCCGCAGTCTGTTTTATTATATTTACTAGTAGCCAGCAGGAGGTGTGTCCTGTTTTTTAACCACAAACCCACTTTCCCACCAGGTGAAGTAGGACTAAAGGCCAGTGATCACTATTAAAATATTTACCCTGCTGTAAAATCCAAGCTGCTTTAGGTTTTTGTTGTTCCTTTTACAGGCAGAACTTCACCTAAGGAGTTGTGTGCTGCTCCCTTTCCCCAGATAAATCATGTCAATCTGTTCTGCCCCTCATGTGCCCTTCAGTGCTGCTCTCCACAGATCTGGGGAAGCACAGTCATGCCCTCTTTTTCTCCCCACTTTTTTAGTAGTATGATTTTCACTAGCAACACATGGGAGAATTGAAAATAAATCCTACTGGTAGACAGGAAGATCAGAAAATACCCTTTTTAATACCCTCTAGTACACTCAGAGAACTGGTCATAAGCCAGGTTTTTACCAAAAGTCCACGTTCAGTATAGTTTGCCCCTACTTGAAATTAAATGCACATGTTTACTGTTTCAAATTTTCCAGGTGAACCTGGATGTGTAAGCAATTGAAATAATGGCAAAAGTTGACCAACATGAAGTGCTCAGGCCTGAGGTGTGCTGCAGATTAATGTTGCTATTGTAAGACATTGAATACCTGTCCTTTGGCTAATCATAGAGCAGACAAACCCAATGCAGGTGGTGGTTGACACTTGGATGGAAGGACAGAAGGGAAGAAAGACACAAAGTCTCACTCAGCCTCGTACTTGATGAGAGCCACATGGCGTAGCTCAGGTACCAGAGCTGAAATCAGGAACCAGCACCACAAACCAAGATAAAGACAGCTCAGAAACTGACCCTGTTGAGAAGACACTCAACTACTTGCAAAAAGGGAACGGATTAATTAAGGCAAGAGGCCTAAAAGTTGATAGAACTGGATGGAAAACAGGCACAGCGTGTCATCAGTGAGAATCTCTCTCTTTACATACAGTCATTATGGCAAACAGGTTTTATGATAGATGCAGACAGAATAATCCACAGTCACCTGAGACAATAAACTATGTGTTTTCAGGTTCAGTCACTTAAAGGACATTTTAAATACATGAATCTCAAGGGTTAAAGTAGAATTTTATGTACAAAAATGTTTTGGTACTTGAAATGATGTTTCAAGGCATGTCTGTGTATTAGCTTTTAGAAGACAGCAAGTCAAATAATTCTCAGTACAACTTATTTTGCTTTCTCTTTGTTCTTTTTTTTTTTTGTCATGCAGTCAATATTCATTACTGATGTGTAATAGGAGCAGCTTTTTGTTGCTTCCTCTTTCCAGCACTAACTTGCTTCAAGTACAAATTAAGTGCTATTGAGCTAAATTGCCCTTTCAAATTTGCTATAAGGCAATTTGCCATTCTCCCAAATCTTGAACAAAAATAGAAAAAATGTTTATGTTTCTTGCAGAACACGTAAAAAAATCTATTCCAGGCTGAGAGGCATTTGCTGAGAGTTCCTGTGTTTTACAGAAGCTTTTGCCAAATCACACTGGAATCTCAGAAGCAATCTTCCCACTCTTCCTTAGCAGGATGTATTCCACAGTAATATAGAGTAATCTGCATGAGAACTGCAACACTGCCAAGAGGAAACAGTAGAGATTCACATAGTGGACCCAATATATTATACTTTCATATTAATATGTATTTGTTTGCTTGCTTTCTTTGCACATGACCTGGCTACAGGCAAATACATCAAGAATAAGCCATAATGAACTGACAGAGTCCTCTCCTAATCACACACACAAAAAAAAAAAAAAAAAAAAAGTTGGTCATTTTCCCTTCATTATGAACATTAGATTTAACTTTTAAAGCCTTGATAAAATTACATTTCAGTTAAATATAACACTAAGAGTCCAGCAGAAATCCTTTCTTTTTAAACTTTAAATTTTTAGTTCTCAGACTGGGAAAAATGTTTGATAATTTTTAGTGAGAAAATGTTTTAAATTCTCAATTTAAGCTTACTTTTCCAAAATACTGAAGGTCAGAAGTTTTGGGTTTTTTTTCCCCTTGCAAAAAGAAAAAAAATAGTTTTCATTTATTAGTTTGTGCATTTAGAAATGTGCATTTAGAAATGCAATACCTGTTCAGATAAATAATTAACAGTTACTAGCAATGCATACAACAAAAATAGTGGAAGAAATTAAACTTGAAAGTAATTTGAACTGAATGTATTTATTCATAAAATATGAAAAATATTTTTTTCTATTTTTAATAACCTTCCAAGTATTCCAAACATACTTCTGGATAGATTCATTAGAACATGGTATATTACGATGAACAAGTAGTTGCAGTATTTGGAAATCAAGGGTGTAATTTTTTTCTTCCTAAATTGTCAGTGATTAACTTGAGAGCTGAGGTCACTATCTTGCCATCAACTCATCTTCTAGGCAAATGGCAACTACCGATACTCTTGGGATGAAACAAGGCACTGATATAAGGCATAATTAAAATGTGACAAGAATGGTACTAGGTGCCAAGAAAATTCACAAGATATAGTCCTGGAACTGTTTCTCTAAGGAAAATATATTGTCTAAGTAGTTTGAGAGGATACTTTGCTTTAAATCTCATCAAAATCCCAAATGCTCTGGCCAAAATAGTTCATACTTCATTTTAGCTTGTGGGGAAGTTTTCTGCTCATGCTACTTCTGAAACCAGAACAAGCTGTGGATACAACAGATGAGACCACAATACAATAATATATTCCTGTTTGAAGGCAAAGGCCCCTCGTCTTGTAATTCAATGGCTTTAGGGGCTGCTTCATATGCAGTGAACTGTCAGGCTGGCACCAGGGACTGGACACGTGAATCTGAGGGCCACAGTACAACAGAATGGCTTGGCTCTAACTAGCCATAAACAAGTATTTGTTAGCTTTTCTTTCTAACTTGTCTCAGTCTTAGTCTATATGTGTACTGAGGAGTAGCTTCAGTGCCATAAACACATTTTGTCACTGTTATCCCCTGGAGCTCCCCTTAGACCCCTTTAAACAAAATCACTATCACTGCTGTAAACCAGGATGAAGTCTAATATGCCCAGTTTCAAAGCAACCAGAGAGATGAGCCTTAGACCTAAAAAAAAAAATTAAGCACTTAAAATAAAGGTTAATTTAGTGCCAGAGAAAAACTAATTCTGACTAATTTATTATCATTTAATGTGTGCCTGGAGGCTAAGCCCAGAGCTAAGAGTGGTACAGCATCTGAGACTCAACCCTTCCTTGCTTTTGTCTTGCTCTGGGGTCAGTAAGATATCGCTTGCACTTCAAAGCCCAAAAGTCACCCTACCGCTTAGGCCAGGGAACAGGGAGGCTATAGATGAAGGTAAGGCTGACCCCATTCTTCTCCACCTCTTCACAGCCACCTTGGCCCTGGCAAGAAATGCCTTGGAAGCATGAAGATCCACAAAGAGGTACTAACCAAACATCTGTCAGTAGGAGACAGTGGCAAAGAGGTCCTCAGGCCATTTCACTTTTTCTGACTTTACTTATTTCCAGCACAGCAAGAGTATGCCAGCATATGCTGCCATATGCTGGGTGGCCACCAGACACTTAGTGGCAGCAACTTAACATGAACAGCATGATTGGAAAACAAAAGAATTTGTGGTTCAGCATATTCAAAGCATTTTACTTGTTGACCAACTGTAAAAGGAAGAATGGTTTAAAATTATCAAAGTTTTATTAATTCTAATTGCTCAGATGAGTATGAGGACTGATTTGAAATCTTATCCAAAGTATGTTTATGTTTTCAATTATTCAACTCAAGTTTAGAACCCTTGCAGACTTTTTAGGAAATTGACATAGGGCTACTGAGTGGTACTGAGACCTTATCTTAATCTAATGAATTTTTGTCCTTGCTTTGATTGCTGCTGTTGACCTTCAAACACCTTTTATCACATTATATCCACAAGTTTGTTTTATTATCTTCACTCAGTCTAATTACCTGGATGATTCTATACTGTTCTCTACAGGGAAACATTCTGCCGAAGTTTAGGTTTTTAAATACTAATTAAAAAATTAATTAGTGTGTGAATTAATTTCCACTCTTTGTATCTTCCTCTCCCTCTTGATAGCCATCAGAATCTGATAGCAACGTAGCTGTTACCATACTTTAATTATACTGTTAGGAATCCTTTATCCATCTGTGGTATATGGAAATAAACTTTATTCACCCAGGCTAAATGCAAATCCATCTAAACCATAGATCTAATGGGTTTAAATATAAATAAAATTTCCTCATGTTATTTAAATATTTGAAAGTGTTGTTGGGCAATATATTGCAGGCTGGGCTCATATGTCTTATTTGTTGTGATAAGTTGTATACAAATGCACTGCAAAAAAGTGTCAAACCACTTCCAGT